>NC_056510.1:18767747-18843879 GCF_014905685.2 Nematolebias whitei
TGACTCATCTCGGGTTTATTCATATTTGATGTATATATTTATATATATACATATGTACATGTACACAGTATAAATAAGCAGTGTGCACATATGTGTATTTACATAGTGTCAGTACAAGTCTCAGTACAAATCAATCTTCAATTTTAATACATTTTCATCATCAATTTTCAATCTCAGCACAAATATTGAGACTAAAAATTGGTTTGGTAGTAGCTGAGCGTAATTCCCAACACATTCTCTAAGTGTGGCATCTCCTGTGTGAGGTGATGTTTGAATGTTGTTCTCCAAAGTTTGACCAAAATGGCTCCAACTCAATCAACATAAGTTAAACTTGGTTTAAGTTTCTGTCATGAAAATAATGTAGACCCTAATATATATATATATATATATATATATATTTTTTTTTTTTTTTTTTTTTTTTTTTAAATAATAATCTTTTCTTAAGCTTTCCAGTGTGACACAGCAGTTTAACCATCAGTGTCTAACATGAATGAACCTGTCATCCCTTAAGACACAAGCTGACATGTTTTACTTTAGTGGCATGTGACTTATCCATGTCAGCAGCCGCCGCCAAATAGGTTTCAATCGAGAGGGCAGAGTCACACAATTTGTGCCAAAGCTAACAGCTGTTAACTACACAACCTTTGGGCTATGAACTGCAGCTCTGTCCATTGTCAGTCTCTCCACAGTTAAATATTCCAGGAGGAATTTGTTTCAACAAGGCCATGCGCAACGGGTGAAAACCCTTTACACCAATATTGCTCTCAAAATTGGCAGCACAAGAAGCAGGGACATGAGGGATGCTTGAGAGCGGTAACCTATCCCACTCAACCCCCATGGGAGCCTCTTGGCCAGCTTTCATCCACATAATTATAATAAATTTGACATTTCATAGATAATATTGATTTCTTTATTTTAGCATTTCACCATAGGTGACAGTCTAGTGTCAAGAATGAAATTTCTATTGATCTTCTGCGCATTAATCCCTCATGTGTATGTGATCATTTTTATAAGACCTTTTACTGCACATAAATCAATATTTCATATTTCCAGCCATACCAGAGGAGATGTCATATTTGTAAACTGTGTCTTGACACTGGCAATTCCTTTCTTGTTCAGCTGCAACTGTGCAAGACCAGTCAATTTGGGGTGGTGGGGAGCACAGACACCAGGGGGGAGGTTGGGGGGAGAGGGTGAGGAGGGGGAAATTTGCAGTCTGCAGCTTGAGGCTGCCGAGGAGAAGTGGAGCCCTACTTGAGATGTTGAGATATTACAATGCTGGACATGACACATCTGTTTTTAAATAATTAATTAGCTTCCGAAGTTTTAAACAGGGAAATTATTTAAAAAAATAAATGAGATACCTGTAAAGGAAATTACAGAAAAAGAACGATTATTGAAAGCATATTGAATATTTTATGCACCGATAAAAAAACAGCACTCGTCCAATCCCTCGAAAGTGTCAGAATGAGTGACTTGTTTTCCACGATAATTTAAAATAAAATCTCTCCACGTGCAGAAACGCTGCGCTCGGCTGCAATATAACATGACAATAGCCATGGAGAATGCACAACTGTTTGGTGAAAAATATGATCACCTGAGCGGTGCAGACACCTGACCTTTTCTCAGTCTCCCTTAACATGTCCCTTCCATACAATCAGTGTGAGAGAGCCGCACAAGAAAGGCCAGTCCATTAAGAGAATATGCTAATTTTGCCATCCCCTCCTAATTGATGCCATTTTACCAAGTAAACAAGACTTCTGTCTACAATGGATGTGTTTCTGCCAGTTAAAAGGATATTTCAGATCGGCTTTTTCCTGTAATTTCCTCTACGAGAACTAAAGGTGTGCCATTATTGCAAATTATAAGTCTCTCCTTTTGAAGAGAGGTGCTATTCTAGATCTGTTTTTTTTATATTCTCCTTAAAGGCCATCCACTATTTTTTTTTTTTTATCAGTCACTGGAGAATCTTCATTCACGTGAAAAGGTGTCAGTGCCTGACTATTTGAGCATGATGACAGACACCCGGCAGAAGTGTGACTGACTGCCTGACACCGTGGAGGTTTGTCAGTGATGTCAACAGCGCTCTGGCAGCTTACATAGCATCGTCCCAGACACTCTACAGGACAGCGCCGTAATATGGGATGTAGAGGGTGATGTGTTATCTCCACGACCTCGCTCTCATCCCTCAGTCTTTACCGCGGGCTGTGACTGAAGGTCTGCGAGGATCCCTGATGCACTGGGGTTGCCTAAATTCATCTTCCCTGTCAGCCACGTAATGCTGTATGAGCTTGTTCCTCCATTCAAGTAATGCTGATGAATTTGCTGTCCAGATGCCTCGCACTCCCCACTTTGTAGAAAAAGCGGGATAGACCCATCATAATGTACCTCTGGATCCGACCACAAACGATCATTTCTCCTGTTTTTGCCAAATTGTTCTTTAGCAAAAAGCCTTCTAATGTGTGTGTGTGTGTGCGCTGTAAGAGAGAGGGGGGTGAATGGCCGGGCAGCCGAGGTTGACTGGCACTGAGTGCTAAGCTGTCTCTCTGAGGAAAGGGCTGTTTAAAAAGCGGGGGCTAGCGGCGAAGCAGAGCCCTCAGTTCCCTGTCTAAATACTGCCTCTGTGTGAGTGACAGCAAGGCAACACAACGCTGGCATTCTCCGTTCAGCCACTCAGCAACCCTTGAACAAAAACCAAAAGGTTTAACATAAAACCCTGGAACAGCCTAATGTCTTTACAGTTCCTTCAATTATTTATTTAACATGACACTTCTGTCCTTGTGCCGTAGTTGTTGCACATGTTTATTTAAAGAAATGCAATTGTAATATTTCATTTGAACAATTTAATTGCGTCTGCCTAAACAAAAATAAATAAAAACAACAGAGAAAAAGCACGTCTTTTTTTTGTGTTCTGATAAATATGCATTTCCAACCTGCACTGTTAGAAATAATACAAGAATTTCTTGCCTGTGATTTATTGTTATTTGCTCAGAAATTGACCTTTCTAAATTGAATTTAAAACATATAAAAGGTTATTTTCCCATACAAGAAGACAAACAAGAGTCATCAATAGGCAAAAGGAAGACGTTGTAAATGTTGCAAAAGCTTAATAGCACAAAATTAACAATCCGCATTGTTTTGCTATATTTGATTACCGTGATATTTTGCTGTTTCACAATACGCTTAAGAATGATGAAGCACAGATGTAAGTATTGATTTTTTGGGGGGAACTGTAACTGGATAAACAATATGTATATGTATGTATTTGCTGGCCAAATTAAATCAAAATGCACATATGACATTGAGGGCCCCTGAACACTGACAGCAATTGAATTTGTCAGTCAAGAATTTAGTTAAAGAGGTAAAGACCTTTGATCTACCGCTGGATAAAATGATTTAACCACTTGGAGTATTATGGCATCTCTCCTTTTGTGCATCCTCTTGCACAAGAATTATTGAAACTTTATTTGCACTCCTTGCCAAAAGATTTTGGCTGTATTAGCTTAAACACATGAACTATGTGTTTAAAAAATAAAAAAAAACTTGTGTGTGTGTGCGTGTCATAATAAGACATTGTCTCCAAGTAGCAGAGTTAGAAAATGGTAGCTATGTTTGTGGATTAATAACTATTAATACTCCTTTTGACTGTAATTGATGCTTAAATCTCCTCACCCCTCCCCCACATGGCAGACCTCTGTCCCCCCGTCAGTCCTGTCCTTCTAATAAGGGCATTATTCCAGGGGATTTCATGCATTCTGATAAATCAAATTAGAAGGCCACTGACTTAGATAGATTGCAGCGAGTAATTAGAGAATCCTCAGTGCCTTCCTCGCTGCCACTCATTTACAAGAGTCTTTGTTATCTACCTTTCTCGACGCAGCGTGAGCCCGGTGTGTGTTTGCATCACATTTCCCTTCTTAAAATTCCTTTTTTTTTTTTTTTCATGTCACCGGAGAGACAGATCCCAGACCAGATCTTGTCACCCGGGCTTGCAGCACTTGCACATTGGATAGCGCAGTGGGACAGCCGTTAATTGGAGCAACTTGGGTTTGGCAAGTACCCACGTGTGTGTCAGTGACATGCAAGAACAAGGAGATGGGCTGACACATGAAGACAGGGGGCAACCTGGACTGGGTTGGCTCCCCACCCCCAACCCCACAACCTACTTACACACACATCCGCACACACGATGCCCCATCCTTTGCTTTGCTCCTTGCCCTCTGGCAACAACATCATGTTCTTGGTCCTGAGCCAGCGGTCATCATCAGTGCTGGAAGATAACTGCTCTTAAGCACAAATCTGACATATTCAGACCTTATTTAAAGTCTTGCTTTCTTACCATTTAGTGTTGTACCTCCATTGTAACGCCTGTAAAATATCTTGCAAGTCCTGTTTTTTGCTGTATTAGTGTTCTGTAATAAAATATTTACATAAAAACAAAATATATTTTTAGGGTTCCACTTTACAATAAGTCTCCCCTTATAGATGGCTTATAAATAGTTTATAGATACGGTATTAATTCCTCTATAAACACTTTAGAAATGATTGATAATTATTTATTATGCATTAATTAAGGATGACAGAGAAACAAAACTGACCAGTTTCTTGCCAAATAGTGAGTCAAATCTGTTCACCTATTTATTTCATCTAGAGTTGTTGTATTAAACATTTCAGACTAACTTGCTACCTTGTAAGCACAATAAGCATTTGTAAACCTTTTTTTTAGGATATAATATTAGTTGTAGATACTTATAATGCAGTGATAAAGTACAATATTATATGCTAAAAATAAGTTCATACTTGGAAAGTTTCAAAGCTGCACATGCTTGAATAAAAATGGTAAGTGTCTATATCTGTAGAATACCTAGTTAGCGTATTTTTCACAGTATAAGTCGCACCTTTTTGCATAAATTTGCAAGTCCTTCAACTTAAACACAGAAGCGACTAATATACGTTTTTTTTCATATTTATAACCCAATTTTTGGCTGAGATCTGACGATTTCATTCATTCGGACATGGAAAATATTGACTACTACCATTTTCAGCCACTAGAGGGCCCTTGACTAATATGGCAAGCCAAGTGTCTCATTAATAGGTAAAAGTGGCTATTAATGAAACACTTGCCTTGCCATACCAAGCCACCTGTGTCTCCCTCCGGGATTCCTGAAACAAACATCAAACCAGCTGCATTTCGCCACACTGCCCAGGTGAAATGCAGCTGGTTTGACCATCAAAGTACATTTATTAAGGGAAAGTTCAACTGAGACACACCTTTTGATATTATTTCGAGCAAACAAATAATAGTTTTTAAGTGTTAATCTTGTTAAACTCTTGTTAAAGTCCTACCGTGATTGCTCCCGTGGCCGCCATTTGGCAGCCAATCAATTTTTGGCACAACACCGGCCCACGTTTCCAGGTTGTCATTGGTGACGTGTAACAAATGCAAAGCGTCAGCGGTGATGCATAATAGATGTGCCGTATACGGCGAAGCAATATATTTATGTTTATTCCTCTTTATTAGACATATTTGGACTGATGCGACTTATAGGGTGGTGCGACGTGGACGGCAGCAAGTACGGTAACTGGGACCTTGAGTGCACAGTTTCATTCCGCCTCATGTACCACATGTGAAGCAAATGACAACAAAGAACTTTGAACTTGATATTGTCTTTTCAGATATGACCTTGTGTAAAGAGTGAAGCCTCAAACACAGTTATTATCACAATTTATATGACGAATACTTGAAAAAATAAACAAATTGCAGATGAATCATTTTTCACATTTTTTGTTAAATGTTATTATTGTTTTTATGTGATTTATAAAAGGACAACAAAGTATTTTCTAAACCAAAACGACTAGGCAGGACCATCTGTGTCCCTTCAAATCAACGTTCCTGACAGTTGCACCTCATTGTCATCCACCTTTTTACCTTTGTGACATTTTTTCCTTTCTTCTCCACCCCCACAGTGTCCCTTTCTCAAAGCAGCCTGACACAGTTCACTTTTCTCCTTTAAGGGGATGAATGAAGATAAAAAGCAAGCAAAACGACGCACGAGAGGCATCACTTTGCTTTGATTCATGATGACTGGGAGTTTGCGCAGCCTGCTTGCCTCTTTGCTTCTTCCCAACTTCTCTGATGGAGAGGTGTGCGCTCGCAGTGACACCCTCAAACCATCAAGAACGGCTGATTGTGGTGCTAAATATTGATCTCTGCCTCACATGTGTCAAAATTCTCCCCACCCTTTAATTAGAATTTCCCCTCCGTGCCTTACAGGAACTAACCGAATATATTAGAGGACTTTATGAGGAGGAGGGGAGAGCAGTGAGTGGGGCATAATTGTGACCTCTTGTCTTGCCTCTTCCCTCCTGAGTTTTGAGATGACTCCCAACTGCCTGTCTGATGCTCCCAGCTTCTGTAATAATCAGACTGGTTTTCCTCTTTTTATCACATGATCAGTCGGTCTGTCCTCTTCTGCATCCCCCCTTTCATCCCCCTTTCTTTTAAAAGCCTTCCACATGTCCTTTAATACTTTTTTTAATGATTTTGTTAATTTGTCACTGTTATATTTTGATTTTGTCTACTTTACATTGCATTCCATTACATTGAAAACTGTATTGTCCTCGTGTTTTCATTTAAGCACCCTCCTGATCATATTTAATTTTAAAAATGGCATTTACTAATTGCCACTATAAAATGTACTTTTGAATAAACTGTACCATATAATTAGCTACACTGTGTGTGTTTTTTTCTTCCTAAAAATCAACATATTTACTTGATTGCTTTGTTACATTTGACCCTTCATTGCAACTCTTTAAGCACTTTGGTAACTGTGCATCTACTTTTGAATATGTCGCCTTCTAAGCTATTGTTCTAATGTGAAACTTTGAAGGCTCCTAACTCAAAATGACAAAACAGTCAGCTTTACAGCAATTTATTGCTCATTATGTTGACCAAAAAAATAATAAAATAATTTAACATCCAGTGTGTGACGCCAGATGCATCAAGTATTTTATTTATATCACTTCATCGTTGTAGCATCTTGTTCTCTGCATGACCTCAACGTGCTCATTACTTTACCACATGGTGACAGTTTTAGTGAAGGTGAAAGTTAATCTTTTTTTGTGTTTGTTTTGGGGCTGCAGGTGCATCTAAAAAATTAGCATATTGTGAAAAAGTTCAATTTTTTATGTCAGTGATTTCAGAAAGTGAACCTCATGTATTATATAGATTCATAACGCATAGAGTGAAATATTTAAATCCTTTATTTCTGGTCATTTTGATGATTATGGTTTACAAATAATAAAAATTTGAATATTTCATAGCCAGCTTTTGGTATTTTTGTCATTGTGGGCTGGAGCCAAGTTCTGCTGGAAACTGAAATCAGCATCTCCATAAAGCTTTCATGAAGTCTCTAAAATGTCCTGGTAGATGCTGCATTGACTGTGGACTTCAGAAAACCCAGTGGACCAACACCAGCAGATGACATGGACCCAAACCATCACTGACTGGAAACTTCACTCTGGAGTTCAAGCAACAAGGATTCTGGGCTTCTCCTCTCTTCCTCCACACTCTGGGACCTTGATTTACGAATGACATGAAAATGTACTTTCGTCTGAAAAAAGGACGATGGACCACTGAGCAACAGTCCAGTTTTTCTTCACCTCAGCCAGGTAAGACGCTTCTGATGTCTCTGCTTCAGGAGTGGCTCAACTGGAGGAATGAATCATTTGTAGCTCATGCCGAGGAGTTAATCAGCTGATTAGAATGAGTTTACAATATTGAATTTCATCACAATATTCTAATTTTCCGAGACGCTCAATTTTGTTTTTTTATTATTTGTCAGCCATAATCACCAAAATTGCAAGAAATAAAGGCTTCAAATAGTTCACTGTATGTGTTATGAATCTATATAATATATGAGTTTCACCTTCTGAAATGATTGACCCCAAACTATTGAACTATTTCACGACATTCCAATGTTTTGAGAAGCAACTGTAACATCTGCAGCATCTTCGTTCAAGTTGTAGTGGACACTGAGAGAGACTGTTTAAAGCAATGTAAACTAGTTCCTTTGCTCAGTTCTTTTTAATCAACTGGCTTAAATATGGGCTGATTGAACTTTCATGTTCTCATGTTTGTGTGAATGTAAAAACAAGACAAGGTTGTTTTTAGGAACTTAAATCACCAGACCCGATCACAAAACATCTGCAAAGCTGATTTAGAAAACAGCAACATTTTGACAAGATGTTCAACTCGTCTCTACAGATTCTGAAACTCTGAAGTTTGAACTGGTTTTGTTGGTAGCAACAGAGAAAATTGAAGTGTGAAAGCAAGGTTAGCTCCTATTTCGTGCAACTCCTCTGGATTTATCAGATTAATACAAGTTTGGGACTTTGACAGATTTTTTTTTAAATTATTATTATTGTAAGGTTTTTCAGTGGAGAAGATTCTGAAACAAATCATTTTAGGCATTGCGAGAAACTGAAGACGTTGCACAGAAATAAGAGTGAGGGCAAACAATGTGGGATGATTTTAAATATTTTAAATCTGTCTATTCTCTGTTTGGTGCAAACTACTTCCTGTTTGTCATCATATTTGTGCCAAGGCAAATAATAGTTTAGAAAAAGAGACACCATTCTATAACACTTTTGAATGTTTTAATTTGTTTGTTTTTACAAGTATTATTATAACTTGTTAAAGTACTAATTATTAATTTAAGCTTCTTCTTTTACGTATCTTTGTGTGGACTTTACAGTGATAATGTTCAGTCTTTTTTTACACCTGTTTGCAGTTAATATTCCCTCTTTCCCCACGTCCCCCCTCCCCCCCGCCTCACTCATTCTTTGGTTATGAGGCGCTGGTCATTATTATGGGACGCTGGCAGGCTCGCCTTCAGTTGCATTCTGGCGAGAGTCAAGTGCCACAAGGTGCCTTTTTCTATTTGTTTGTTTCATGCAACACTGCACCAGCCACTGACCTGTGGTATCCATGTCGTGCAAGAGGGAGGCAGGTTCACACAATCAAAGACCGCCTGAAAATTAACACTGATCCTTCCATTCCTGGAAAAAAAAACTGTGGGAAAAGGCAATTTGATGACTGTAGGGGAGCTTTTCTATACACATTTTAAAATTTCTGCTATATATTGTATTTTTTCTGCATGGTATAATAACTAATTTATAATTAATATGCTGATTTTTAAAGAAAAACATTATTTTTGAGATTCCCGACTTGTGTTATTCTAAAAACATATTTTTTGTGTGTGTGAGTTCAGTCTAATCCTTTCAGCACATGCAATATTCATAGTTGATCCACTGACTGCTCTTCAAGCAGGAACTTTTTGAAGAGGGAAAGTTCATGTGCATTTTTGATGGATTGTGCATGTCTTCCCCTACTCTATATGGATAGAGAGCTTGTTTGAAGGTCAGTGGTTCTCTTCAGTCATCCTTCCCCTACTCCTTTCTTTGGAGGGAACAGAGAGTATCTTCAGTCTTCACTCCATATTTTTCAAGTGCTTCTAGGATGACTAGGTTGGATGACCCTGGATCCTGGTAGAAATGAATCTCTTTCTCTCCTTTACTGGAAGAACTCTGTCATGAAGAAAGACACCGACCTTCTCCCACCAGGTTTTTCGTGTAAAATATTCACTTTGCCAACCTTTTCAGATCCTTGATGTGTTGCATGTTTTTCACCGTCCAGGAATGCATTCACTCCATATTTCTCTGACAAGTTAATGCTCCCCTCTCCCAATTCATCAGATTCCAAATTCTCTATAAACAGACTATTAATCTGCATTAATAAAGCTGCTCAATATTTTAAAATTCGACCCGTGCATGTGTGTGTGCTTGTGTGTGTTAGCGTGTCGAAAGAAGGGGTTGAACACGGGTTGAGTGGATCTGGAGAGCTGGCAGGTGCATTATTGCAGCAGGCTCTGGCTGGCTTGACATGTGTGTTCCTAATCTCCGAGTGGTATGACAAAGCTGTGTGGGAGCCTGGGCTGGATCCCCTCTGTCTGTTGTGACACACAAACACACACCACAACCCCCACCGCTCTTTCCTTCTGTCCACATACACACACATTACTCCTCTTCTGACCCTTCAAGAATCTGCCCCTCTTCTAAGTATTGACACTTTGTCACTCTTGATGTACATTTGTATTTGCAGAGGGAGGTTTTTCAAACCATCACAGAACTTCTGCTTGAGTTGTGAGAACTTGAAAGTGATGACTGTGTTTAGAAAAAGGTCTAACAAGAGTATTGCACATTTCAGGCTTTGTAACCTCCTGTTGGATTGTAGAAAAAGATTCCTGTATTTTTCAGAATATAAGGCACACTTAAAATACTTTAATGTTCTCAAAAATCGACAGTGAGCCTTATAATCAGGTGCACTTTATGTATTAATTCTGGTTATGCTTACTGACCTCAAACTGATTTTATGTTGTTATTATGAATGAGATGAATAAAGTTTTGTTTCGCTTAATACGCCTTATGTATGAATACAACCGGTTCATTGAAATTTGGCCTTATAATACGGAGCGCCTTATAGTCCGAAAAATACGGTAAATATAAGTTTTGTGCGAAAATTAGGAGTTTGCTAAGATTTTCACCTGAAGTCTGCAAAGATTCAGTTTCAAAGCTTGTCATTTTAAGCTACAAAGAAATCCCAGCATTTTTTAAAGCAATGTGCTATAATTGTTTAAAAAATCTTTGTTTACGCAAAACACAAAACTTCTGAGGCTGGAACCAAACCGGGGGTGTTTCAGTCAGATCATCAACAACATGAACAGATTTCTTTTTAGTCCAAAGTCTTCTCGTGTTGCATGTCCGGCTGGAAATGGAGGCAGCAGACAGAGAATTGTAACACTGAGCAGATGACAGATCATGCACATGATTTGACTCAAAGACATGAGCAGATTACATGTGCATGAGTGTGCCTAATATGTTTCACTTCACCACGGCGCAGCAGCCCAGTCCGTAACACGGGGCAAGGGCATGTTCTTATGGGAAAGGAGCCAGTGCATCTGACCATGCTGATGTTCCACCTTCTGACACCAGACTCAGGGCTAGTTTGTATCCTAGTTTGTATAAAAATGCCCGTGGTAAACACAACCATTTGTTTAGGGAAAAATATATTCATTTTACCTCATAAATTGTAGTACTGATGTATTCATTTTTTTTTTCCAGGGAATTAAGATAAGGTTATGCAAATGAGATATTTAGATGAGCTTTATTGGCCACTTAGTGATACCTTCCATGCTTCAAGTAAACCAGGTCGGCCATCGGTGTACTTTTACAGATGGCTCCTCAGTCTCCTCCAGCTTCGCCCCAGAGACCAGATGCATCATTTGAAGCTCATACAATCCATTGCTTCTCAAGCCACCGGCTCCTACCAGCCTGATGGAGGCACTTTTCGCCACTTAGAAACACGCACTGTGTGTCAGATCCCTCCCTCTGTACAATGTCCTCTATTACCATCAGGCATTTTTGCCGGGTTTTTTTCTACTTCAGTAACCACTGAGCACCGGCTTCATTAAAACTAATTGAATTGGAAACATGTCTGCCTGAGGAGACATTAACTCTTTTTATAAAGGATATTTCCGATTTTAGTTTGTCAATAAGGTCAAAGGACTGATCTCATGTGTTCAATAGATTATGCTTAAACTGTAGCCCTAAACTGAGCTATTTAATTTGGAGAGAGAATATCTCATTTTTAATCAAACCTAAACTAATTTTCATACATCAAAACAAAAACTATTGTTCCCCCCCAAGCAAAAACCTAAAAAAAAGTCAATTTTGCCATAATCTTCAGTCACTTTCATTGCATTATTAATTTCTTATGGTTAGCATAATTGAGTGTTGGTACAAGTATTGCCCTAATGGATTTTACTGACCACACTTGAAACAATAATTTGAAGGCGTCTATCAGAAATCAATGTGCAGTAACAGAGCGAGCACAGCTGTTTAATGTGAAGTAAATATTTATGAGCGATATGAGCGGACATCAAGTTCAGTCAATCTTCTTTGAAAGGATCTGTGCGAATGATTAACCTCATTTTACTGCTGCTGTCTGAGCTGGTAATGGTCATTAGAGCCGAGGAGGACTGAGGCCTTTGATTTTTGGCTTCTCATCATTCACAGCTTGTCGCGTCCCTTCATCCTTCATACATGGCTGCTGAATTGATCGCCTGTTTAGTCCTATGAATGATAAAGCTGCTCTGGGCCGCAAGCTGAGACGGACAGGCACGGCTCACCTCCCATCTATATGCAAGGTGGATTTCTTTTCCTGCCACGCCACCAGGAAATAAGCTTTTTGCATTATTTATTGAACAATCATCAGCCTTTCAATACGGCAAATCAAATAGTCACAGTAGTATAACTATAGGCAGTTGTTTTCAAAGGGGATGTCGCTCCCTTCATCATTCATTCATTTTGTTTAGAGCTACAGTCGGCAGGACTTATGAGCTCATGTAATCAACATGTTTTACTGCAGGCACACACACAAAGTGTTGCACTGAGCTGAAGGAAACTGTGCAGATAACAGCATGGAGGCTCAGTGAGAGAAATAAATGAAGGAAAAGTGAAAGGATTATTGAAATGGCTTTTATAGCTACAGGATCTAACCTGAATTCATTTGAAAGAAAAGCAGTTGGCTGATTTTCTTGTCGTATGGACGTCTTTAGATCGAGATGTTTCATCTACAGTTTTAATCTGGATGTAAAAATACTTTCTGGAAAAGGTAAAAGCTGATAATACTTTGGTGCAACTCAATAATTCGTCAAAACTGCACAAGAATAGTCCAAACTTATCTACGGTGTTCTTTAACAGAGTAACTTTTATCTCTTCTAGCTAAAAAGTTTTGATTTGTGTTTTTTTAGAATGATCTCTTCAGGCAGATTCCTGTTTGTAAATGTTCATTTTACTTTAAAAAAAAGTTAATTTCTGCTCCAACAGAATGCAACTCTAAAAGTTTTTTTAAGGTGAAGTGGGCCCTCTAGTGCAGGGGTTCCTAAATTTTTACCTTCTGACCACAAAATAAGCAGTGCTGGTTACTAATAGACCACAACAAACAGACTGGAACAGCAATTTAACTTTCAAAAACCACCCTATAAATACAATTTTTATTTCTTGTAACATTATTGGCTCTGTATAATTTTTACCTGCTAACATGTGTTTCTAGACATCATCTCAAGACCCCCCACTTGTTGTGTCACAACACAGGATGGGCTCCTGACCCCAACTTTGGGAACCGTTGGTCTAGTTTAAGCTTTGGCAAAGACTAAACTGGAGCAACATTATCTTTTCACTTCCCACATTAGACTCAGAGGAATTCAAGTCAAAAGAGCAGACCGCTTCTCAATCACGACCACTCGAAGTGTGTTGTTTGAAGGGATCACACACATACCTGCAGCAGCTCCCAGCACACAGTCACACATGTGAACCTGTCATGATGCATCCCAGAATAAGACAAAAAGTGCAGCTGTGCATCATGCATCATAATCCACTGTGTCACTGCAGACAGCATGTGTGTGTGTGTGCTGTAATAGTGAAGCCTCGTTCTGGGAAGCTCAGCTTTAGCTATAACTTGATGCCTTTCACACAATGTGCAGAAGCACTTAGCAGCAGATGTACAGAACAACCTGTTTTCTCAGAACACGGCCTCTTTCACCTGCTGTCTTCGCTTGTTGTTCTCTTTCTCTTTCTCTCAAAGCTTCCATGATGTCAAAGAAACAAGAGCCGTAATGAATTTAGAGTCAAACTCCTCCAGCGTGGCTAATTATGCACCAACACCGAGAGAAATATTAGCTCCACGAGTCATGTTTTATTGTATGGAGATGTTTAAAGCTGTGCTTAGAGTCAACAGAGGAAACTTGTGACACTGCTGTGTGCTTCCCTTCCAACAGATCTGCTAAATGTCAGCAAACTGGTTCTGAGCGTAATCCCAATTTGCCTTGGAATTAGCACTTTACACTGACGATCTAATCATTTAGACAATTTATTGCCTGCTGCTATTATCTCTCAAAATAAGCTGCTGCCTTCGTGTTGATCACATGATAAACGTGGAGAGGTCCCAGACATGCCTCCGAGGCTGCCTCTCTGCTCTGACAGTTTGGGGGGAGGGGGGGGGGGGGTGCTTCGGCCCGCTTTATTTCTTGACGCCACGCGCAGCTAAAACACAGCTTTAAGCAGTTGTTGCATGAGTGTCTGGGGGAGCTAAGGCTGGACTGGACTCTGCGCGGGTCTGTGGAACAACTTTGCGCTTTCGTCCCTTCTCAGCTCCGGTGGAAGAGTCTGACGCACAAAGCTCCTGTCTGGAGGAGCATCTGAAGTCTTCATCACCGACTCTCTTCATTTAGGAGCGCTTGAACGCTGATTATAAGGCTGGGCTGTTTCTGCACAAAATCAAACGTTACATTTTACATTTCACCGATTGCGCATTTTGTGCGTAAAATCGGATTCTTCGCCCCCCGACGTTGGAACAGCTCAGTCTTGGGTTCTTATTTTACATTTTGTCACCTCTCATATATATATTTTTAAATAATAAAATTAAACTAAATCGATAGCAAAGATACGCCAAGTTTGAACTAAAATAACATAAATGCCGCAAAACCATTTTTTCATCCGCAAATAATTTCCGAATGATCAAATCCAACAATCTTTTAAAAAACAACGCCTTTCTTGCAAAATGTTTCACTTTATTCTGTTTTGACTTTTTTCGTATAATGTGAAAGAAATTGAATCAAAAGACGTTTTATCGGCTGGGGAGGGCAAATAAAACTTTTTTTTTTAATTATTCCAAAATAACGAAAAACATGCAGGATAACAGTTTTATTTGGTTTAATAAATCAAAATGTTGTTAAAATGTCATTCAGACAAGAGAAACTGCTGCGTAAATCAAACGCGTGAAATGGCTGAAACATCTTATTTGCGTGGAAAAAGTGAATTTGGCTCTTAAAAAGCAGAAAAGTTTAAGTTCACAATAAAATAAACAAGTCGTGAGTGACTTTAAAAGCAATCAATATATTTCAGGCCGTTAATCTAAAAAAAAAAAATCATTTTATTTATTCAAATAAGATAACAACGAGCTTTTATTGTTAAAATTATTAACGCACGAACGCTGCTTATTATGATGTGAGGCTAAAATATATCTAAAAAAAATAATAAACCTGCGCCGAATTATCCCATTTGTTAGGAAGATATATATTAATTTCAAGAAAAAAATATATGTTTCGCTATTTTTTTTTTTGTTAAAAGTTTTATTTGTAAACATTAAATATTTCTTTCTCTCTAAAGTTTTTTTTTTTTTTTTTTTTAATTGGGCACCGAATGCGTTACACAAGCTGTGATTACACCATGATGCCAAAGATGGAGGCCTATATAGTCACAAACTCATGAGCCGTTTTCATATAAGATGGATTTCCCCCCCATCCACAGCTCCAAACGTGTTAAATCATAAAACGTTCATATAAGACATAAAACATGGACAACGTGCTCAGCATGAACTTGAATGGGTTTTTAAATTGCACCATGCTTAGTGTAGCTCCTGGCAGTAGAAATAATAAATATATAGAAACGTTTATATTCAACAGCAACAATACTTACAGCACATACAAACAAGGAATGTCTGACAGTTTTACAAACACCATGGGTCCCTCCGTTTCTATACAGATGAATTCTTATTATTTTGTCCACATTAATACATAAAAGGAGTGCCATAACTACGAATCTGTATCAAATCTAGCAGACTACATAGTGTCCGGTATATTTTATATATAGACATCACCTCAGCAAGTGCCTATAAAAGAACAAGAGAAGGAAAGAAAAAGAAGAAAGAAGAAGAAGAACATGCGTTATCTTATCTGGATACTTCTGGGATCCTGTCAGAAACACAGAGGCACGAATCCAAAAGAGAGGGGGAGTCAATATTTCCATTATAACAAACTCTGTACAAGTGATATAAACCGATGCAGCGGAGGCATCACATAATCTATCAGAATATACAGTGAATGTGTTTAGGTGATATATATACTGCTTATATAAATGGAATATAATACAAGTGGGAGAGTCAGAAGAGCCGATGAAGGGAGGAAGAAAGAAAGATTTCTGTTATTTTTCATGATTCCTTATATAAGTTGTTCTTTGAGGTTGTGGATTTTTGCAACAAAATGGAATTTTTTTTTAAAAAAAAGAGGCAACAGAGTTGAAAATCTGTTACGTTTGCCTCAAACAAACAGTCTTTTGGAAGTTCTTTAGGGTGGTGGTGGGAGGGGGGGGGGTCGCCTTTAAGTCAGAGTCAGAAAGGGAGGGTGTCGAGGAAAAGTTTGTCAATTATTGCAGGCGGGGGGACTAGGTCCTCTAGCTTTAGGTAAAAGATGCGCTGCAGACCTTGGGTACAGAGCGTGCGCAGTTCGGGCAGCTTCCCCAAGAGTTTTGACAGGTAGTTGGGACGATTCAAACCGCCGCCATTGAACGTCACTTGATCTTTGAGGCAGTTGACGATCTTATTTTGGAGATCCTCGACTCTCTTGGGTTCCTTTAGTCCGTGCCGCTCTGAAAATTATAATAAAAAAGAATCTAATTGTGCTCAACGCTTCGCAGATTAAGAGGAATTTAGCCGCGCGCATCTACACACCTGTTACCATGGCCAGAGCCGCGATGCAGGAGAAAGCTGAGATGTCTATATTCATGCTCTGCAAGTTGGAAGAAAACTCCACGATGGCGTCCACCCACTCTCCAAATCCGCGCACGCACTGTAGTCTGTGTAACACCACACCATTGCAAAAAATGAGTTTTCCTTCCACTGGATTGGACCTGCAATTAAAAAGGAAATGCCCATTAATTACGCTTAGCTATAAATGAGGATTTAAGAGCTTTCTAATTATTGGGCAGCTAATAAAAGCTCATTGAAGCCTGAAGAAGGAGCACCGCGTTATTTGAAAATAATAAAATATATATATATATTAATAATAAGCTTTTGTTTAGTGATAACTCTCACCTGTAAGCCAGCCGCAAGACAAAAAGTTCAAGGAAGGCGGATTCAAAGAGGAGATCCTGATCCTGCTTCGGTAGATCAGAAAAGCCCGGGATCTTCTCCGCCCAGCCCCGGATGATCTCCATGGAGCCCGTCAGGAGATCATAGAACTGCTGGATGTGCTGAGTGTTGTCTCCAGCCATTTGGTAGTCAGGGTTCGCCTGGAACTGGAATTTAATTTAAACAGCGCCTTAATGAGGTCCACTAAAATATATAATCCGTGAAATTGCAAAAGCCCGTTTCCAAGTTGGAGCGAGAGAGAGAGCTTTTCACTATTAAATTAATGTCTTCTCTTTTTATTAAGTTTCTGCACTCCGGTGTAAAACGTGCCACAAAGTTTGGAAATCTGCGATGTTACAAAAAATAAATAAATAAATCTTCAGGTAGTAAATTTAAGCGGACCGAATTAAAAAGGTTGTCAATCTTGTTCTGTCTTTTAACACCCCCATCTGTTTGCTTTCTTAAAAAAAAGTTATGTGTGTATTTTATTAGTGAATTTATGTCTTTACTTACTCTTGAGTAGTCCAGAGCAGACATGGAGGGATTGGAGTCCACATGGGCCCTGACAAGTGCGCTTATGAGGCTCACCGGCGGCGAAGGTGGGGAGGGCTCCTGGGGGCTTTTGGGTTTAGATGGCAGGCGCCCTCTCCTTCCTTTCAGATTATCCGTTCGGACGACTGCATTGAGAGAAATTTCACACGTATATTCAATACATTTATACTCCCTTTTCTCGTGCGTAAAAACTTAAATTGTCTGTTTTACGCGCAGCTTCGCCAAATGTCAGCGCGGCTGATTTACACTAAAGTTCTAAAATATTTGACTTCATCATCAAAGCATACCTTCTCTCACCATTCCGACGACAAGGCACTTCTGGAATCGGCAGAACTGGCAACGATTTCTCCTGCGTTTGTCCACAGGACAGTTTTTGTTCGCTAAACACACATATTTTGCATTCTTCTGAACAGTGCGCTGGAGAAGGAAAAAAAGATATTGTCACCCTTAAAGGCCTATTTATTCCAAGTTATATAATGTGTAGAAAACGCTTTGGTGCTACAAGATATATCTATAAAAAAGAAAAGATAACAAAAAAAAAAAGATATCAGCGCTATCTCGTGTCCTGCGTGAGCCAAGAGGGAACAGAGCAGCAAACACACATGCGTGATCTTTCATATTTCACTTATTCCTGTGAGGTCAGCTCTCTGTGGAGAGGTCTGTATTTGTCATGTATTTATTTTTCATCAAGCATGGACAGCTGATCATGTTTAGTGGAAGTTTGATAACATGTGATCTTACATAAAAGAAAAAAATGCACATAATCTAACAGTTGTTTTTTTTTTTAATACCGTCCCACCTTGAAAAATCCCTTGCAGCCCTCGCAGGTTCGGACTCCGTAATGCTGGCAGGCTGCGTTGTCCCCACAAACCGCGCACAGACCTTCATTTGACGGGGATCCTCTGGAAGGGGGTGATGGCACTTGGCTGTCTACCAGCTGGTGCCCGTGGCTCAGCTGCAGGGAGTGAGGGAAGGCCAGACCGGCCTGCTTCCTTATGGCGCTGGGCACCGCGAAGCTCTGAGCGTCCAGGCCGCGGTGCGCCGCCGGATTGTCATGGTTCATGGAGACGTGCAGCGGACCGTCGAACCTCATCTGGCAGCTGGAGACCGGAGTGCCGGGCGGGGACTGCTTGAAGGAGAAGAGCGAGAGCCTCGACATCGGATTCTTGCGCTGGTCCATCATGTGAGAGGTGGCCGCGACATAGTTCTGGTGGAAACTGTGGAGGGAGCCAGGGTCCTCCCACATGTGATTTGGCTGAACTTGGAAGTTTGGCGTACTCGGGGAATGAGGCGAGGAGGGTTTGAAGTACATAGGCCCAGAATGAGCGAGCATCTCTTCCGACTGAGGCGGCAGGTGGCTCTGCTGATGGTAGCTGTGCATCTGGACGTCCTCCACCTTGATGGAGGACTGATCTCCAGTGTGGGGCATCTGATACAGACAAGGCGGCTTAACGTCGTAACTGGTGTTATAGTTGTCCATGAAGGTGCTGAAACTTGGGAGTGAAGTAGTGGCTGTGATCTCAGTGTTGGTCAAGTCCATGCTAAACTTAACAAACTCGGGTGTTAGGAAGTCGCAGCTGTATTCTCCTGCGGTGTGGTAGCTGTAGCTCTGGGAAGCAGGACTGGCTCCTTGAGGTGATGATCCATACTGAGCCTGGACGCAGGGCATGGCTGGAAAGCGGGAGAAACGCATCAGAATTTCTAATAATGTAGAAACTGTAGAAGAACAATGCGAGGTCAATTTAAATGATCAAACTAAATAAAACAACTCTATTTAAATCCAGCAGTGTTAGATTAAAATAAAGCTTTAGACACATTTATCTGAAGGCTTCATCACTTCTCCTACCTCAAGTTTTCTGACAGTTTTCCGGTGACACTTGAAATAAGCAATGCCAGGAGTTCTGTGGACGTCAGGATTGAAGAAAGCTCCTCTTTTCTGGGTCTTCTCCTGATAAAACACACATCTTTGGTATTTTCCTGAATTGTGAAATAAAGCTTATTTTTTATAAATTAACACGAGAATCCAAATTAACCCAAAGCCAGTCCGCGCAGATGCGCGCCAGCTGCATTTAGTTTCCTTCTAATATACGTTGAACTATAAAACATGTTGGTAATAATCCTCAGTGTGTTATGGAATAGAGTAATGTTGAATAAATATAACTAATTGACGTTTACTTTAGATGTTTTGAAGTGTTTTTTGGAGCGGCAGCAACTTTACGCACAACTTGCCAGCCAGGCGCAAAGCTGTAGAATCACAATAAGTGTCCAACCGATTCCATATAAAGGCTATTTATATGAACATAAGTTAGAATAAAATACTTTGTGATTTTTGTTTTTTAAAATAAATACAAAAAAACGTGTTTATTTAAAGAAGGCGCTGTGCGTAAAACGCATCCAGATTCTGTTGCAGGAGGGGAAAAAAGACAGAAAAAGAGAGAATCTTACCTCTTTCACATCAGGATCGTGGCTCTCAGTCCATGCAATAAGCATGTAGGAGGTATTCATCAATTTTGGTAAAAGCTCCAAGTCTTGAGCATGGGTAGCAGCTACGCAAAGCAGGAGAAAAAAATGCTGTGACTCCGCGCACTGACAGCGACGCGAGCTTCAACTATCCACTCTGCCCAATGTGGCTTTGTTTATGTGAGCTCTGGATACCGTGGCCCACGTGTTTCGCTACGCGACGTCATCCGCGTCGACGCCGACGCAGACCAATCCGCTTGGGAACTTTCCCAAGCCCCAATTTTTCTTGTGAGTATGTTTGTCTTGAGGTATGCGCTCTGTGTTGCTTCCCACATGGACATTAGCGGGGATGTAGTGGAGGGTAAACCCACTTAAACTCTGTTTAGACACCTCGGTGTTTGCACTGGACTCAACCTCGTGCTTGTTTTAGGCTGACATTAATCTCTGATATGGTTTCAGTGGATGTGCCACAAGTTGGGGAAAGTAAATTATGCTTTTAAGGGTTGTTCAGTGGCTGCAGCCACTTTTGTTTATCCCACTTTCAAGAATAAAACTGACTTTGAAAGAATACAGTTCTCTTGAAATGCCCCCCTGTTTGCAGTATTCTTAGTTTTTAAATGTTAAAAAGCACAACTCTCCAATAGAAACACGTTCACTGACACTTTAAAAATATATATATTCTTCAAAAAAAAAAAAATACAGATGAGTGCAGTTATGTCACAATGAAACAGGATTATTCAGACAGTTTCTCTGTTTCAATTGTGTTCCAAATTTAGATCTCTGGGGTTTGAGAGGAGTTTGCCTATTCATAACAGCTGGTGAGCTGCTGTGTGTGTGTGTGTGTGTGTGTGTGGGGGGGGGGGGGGGGTAATTAGTGGGAACCGTACCAGTGGCCAGTTGTCAAGTGGGACCCAGTTGAATCCCCAGAGAGAGAAGCGTGACAGGAGCAGGCAGAATGGGATGACGTTGAAAACGCTCAAGTTGACGCAGTTGCTAAAACAATCTCCTGGCCTCATTGTTCTGCAGCGATGGAAGAACTGATCTCCGTGCAATCTTACACTAACACCTTGTAGCCAATAAAGTTGCCCTGAATATTTCCAGAGGCAGATTGGCCTACACAGCAAACTAATGAAATAATAATAATAAAAAAAAGAGTAGAGAGAAAGTGCAGAGATGTGGCTCCATGTGCTACAGTCAGCAGCACACTGATGCTTTATTATCCAAACCACAGCAGCCATCAGCTCTAAAGCTGCACCACAAGGATGGGGTGCACAAGGATTTAGGGTGGGGAGAGGTGGGGGGGATCGCACTTTCACCTCTAGAGGACACTATTGTTCACCAGCCATACATCCACAAGCTTCTGGCCTACAATTAAATTTTTAATTATTTCAGGAAGATATGTAAAACATCTCTGCACAATTGAAAACTCAAAAGCAAAAAAACAAAAAAAAAGTTCACTTTTCTAATATAATGACATCCTGTGTTGTTTACTTCAGTGCATCACTGATGCTGAAGAATGAAAAACGTATTCACTGAGAAGATTTGACGCTGCACGGTCACACTGCATGCATCTCTCCATGTAACATTTTGAAATATAAATAAAAACACAATTAGCAGCTCAATTGTCCATTTTACTAAAGGGGGGAAATACCATCCTGTTAAAATGTGAAGTGAATTGACAGTAATTTGAAATTAGCCAGATTCTATCAAGCATTTCTTTAGACTTTGAAGAAATATCTGCTATTAGCTGTCATAATGTTTGAGGCAGCAGTCTCTGTTTAAGCTGATTTCAAAGATTCGAGCTTTGATTCATGTAAGCTGAAAATCTTTCACGCGCCTGATCAGGAGGGGCTCCTCAAGTCCAGGTCAAAGAATTCTTGTGGGCCTGTCAGATCAGCAGGACTGTGCCTCAGGGTTTGATCCAGAGTGATAAAAAAATGAACGGAGATCTTTTCTCATCCTCATGTGCTTCAACTATTCTCTGTTTTTGCAGCTCTATATGCAAAAGAATGTTCCGAGACAACGTCCAATTTACGTCAGTGCTTTACGTCATTTGCCTCTAGTTTGCACGTCGTCCTCATGCCTGTTAGCTTTTGATCTTCACGAGATTGTCAGCTCTTTATCTCAGGCCTGACAGTGATGCAAAATATGTAATTAGACACTCAGAGGTGGAGAAACTTTAGCTCACGCAGTCGCTGACTCTTGTTGTGTTTTATTTTAGTTTTCTTGCTATGAGGTGGTCAAGGAATGGATGAGGTCATCTTTCAGCTCTGATAGCATATTTCAATGTAAACTCACCATCAGCTCTTAGAAAAGCTTTTCTGATGTTTAAAGATAAAACACAGACAAATCCAGAGTGTTAAATGATTTATATAATTGTGATTTCTGCAGATTATAACCACAAATATTTAACTTTGCTGCAATTTTTGCATTTGTTATGTTAATGCATTAACTTGACAACATAATGCAGAGGAAGTCCGTTTTTTTGCAAAGTGTTTAAAGCAGCTATAATCAAAGCCAGCAGAAATGATTTAAAGGTCTCGCGTTCCTTAAAGAAATGCATATCGCCCACTGCCATTCGGGCCATATTTATGATCATCATGAGAAATGACAGAGTTGTAGCTGTTTTTAATGAAAACTTGAAAAAAAACTCGCAAAATCGTGACGTTACATCCAGATTATGGGTTGTGGATGACTCTCAGTTACTATCACATCAAATTTCAGCTCTGTACTGTGAAATTGATCTATTTTTGTGCTGACTAAGGTCAGCTTCCTGCGGTGGCCATCTTGAATTGGATTCACTCCAAATGTTAATCAGTTGTAGATGCACATTAAATGATTATTTCCTGAAAAAAACTAATAAAATCTGTCCAGTGGTTCATGATATACTTTGCTAACAGACGAATAAAGTTAACTGCAAATATTAACAAAATAAAAATAAAAGACCTCGGACAATTTGCTTGCAATTAGAATACGCGTTGGCGTTCAGTCTCAGTCACTACCACACGAAACCTTAATTTGACTGATATTAGCTATTTTTGTCTTTTTAAGGTAGTTTACCTCTAAAATCTCATAAAAATTGAACATTTTTAGATAATCTCTGTAATTTTCATTAAATTTAGTCCAATGGATCATGAGATATTTTGCTAACAGGCAGACACACGAGCACATACACATAAGTCAAAACCATATTTTCTATCCTGGCCTTCCATCAGCAGGTGAAAAATGTTAGTTGTTACATGTTAAATAGTTAAAACATATGTCAACTGAAGTCATCATATCTCTATTTAGTTGGATTTATTCATTTTAATCCAATAATAGAAGAGAATATGTGATTTGAAATAATAAATATACTTTCATGTTTGATGCTTAAAATACAACAGGTTAATGAGATTTTTGATTCAATAATTTTTTTATCATTGAACAATAATCTTTGAAATGAATGATAATACATCCAATCGTGCCTGCCTGTGTGAGCAGCAGCTTCATGTTGTGGGTGTTTGCGCTCCATATTGTAATAAGAGCAGTTTTCTTTCTGTTAGTTTAAAATATTATATATGTGTGTGCCATTTTTAATTTAAATCAGATTATTTGATCCTCGCTGCAGTTCACTCACAGGAATGTGTCAAATACTTTGCTATCTGAAAAATGGACTCGAAAATATAAAAGGCAGCCAAGTTGCAGGAAGAAAACATCTCGTTTTATTTTATTAGCAGCAGTTTCAGATGAAAAATCTATTAGATGTGTTTAATTCTCTAACATAAAGGAAGTTAGAAAGTATAAGATGGCATCACAGTTACCGTATTTTTCGGACTATAAGGCGCATTAAGCAAAACAAAACAGTCAGATAAGTCAAACTTATTCAACTCATTCACAATAACTTTCAACATTGTTCAGTTGTACCACATAAAATTGGTTTGAGGTCAGTAAGAACAACCAGAATCAACACATAAGGTGCACCTGATTACAAGGCGAACTGTTGAATTTTGAGAAAATTAAAGTATTTTAAGTGTGCCTTATAGTCTGAAAAAAACGGTAAATGTTAACTTGTTTTATGTGAAGCAGCACTGGCATCAAATTGTCAGAATATGTTAAATTAAAACATGCAATCAATGTATTTATTTTTTCCAACTCTAACCATATTTTTTTCACTTATAACCCATCCATATTATCTTTTTGCTCCTGCGTGCTTTCAAACAAAATAAATTAGAAATGACATCAGATGTAAAAAAGACAAGTGTGATCGAAAAAAGAGCATGAACGAAGTCCTCAACTGCAAGCCTTATGTCAAAGTTGGCAAATATTAAAATAGTTGTGTTCCTTCTGTTTTTGCTTAATTTATTTTTGGAGTTTTGGAACAAATCACTTGATGAGATGATCAAGTAAGATCAGGTGTAAACCTGAGAGCATGTTGCTTAATACACGTAGTGTACATTAAAAGCTATCTATTAGTATACAGCAATGAAACTGAAACAGTTGAAACATTTTTTTTATCATGGGCCAACACTGTAATTTTGTTTTTTTTAGCATCAGACTGAGTATTTGGTTAAACTTCAGTGATGCACATATGTCAAACTCAAGAGCCCCGGGCCAACTCTGATCCCCCAAGATGATCATTTAAATGTAAAATATTTCAATTCCTTCTCATTTTTTCTTTGTAAAAACAGATAAATACATCATTTAGTGTAGACTTGTCTTGCCAGCTGGCTAACTTTGAAGCCAAAAAGAAGGTTGGATCATTCTGTCATTATTGATTCTGATGTGGAAAGAGCAACAGAACGTCATATTTCATTTAGGAAATAAATCTTTAATATGTAAATTATTGCAACTGTGAGGTAAAAAAGTAAAAAAAAAATCAATCTCAGATGAGTTTTCAAAACAGCCAGCTACATGTTTTCCTCTGAAAAACATAAAAAGTGTTCGTCTTCCACGTGTTCAATGTGGCGAAGAAGTACAAGATTCAAAAGTTGGAATAACTCATAATCTAAACGCTCCTCATAAACCTGCAGTTTATGAGGAAACTTTTATGAAAATTTTCAATTTCAAAATGTTGAATTTCACGTAATTTTCTAACTCAAGCATTGAACTCACCAGCTCTTGTGAATTGTTCCACCCCTGCTCCACTTACACCAAAATAAAGGTGTTAAGATGAAACAGGTGGTAAGAAACATTAAAATGTTAAAAATAATTTGAACTGAGTATAAATTAGCAGAATATTCTCTGTTGACTGGCTTGCTAAAGAGAGCAATTGCTTTAAAAGACAAGAAAATGTGTTTTCAAGGTTCTTTATTGTCATTAACATCACATGTGGTACATGAGGTGGAACAAAATTGTGTACTCAAGGTCCCAGTTACACTCAAAAATAGCAAATATATAAAGTATAAAAACAAACAGTATTTAAGGATCTAAGATACATGCTAAACAATAATAATGTAATATAATACAGTGTATTAAACAGCAGCCTGAACATGAGTTTGTTGTGAGCAGCAGCTTAATGGCAAGAAATCAGCAGCACAGATAAAGTGACATTACAGTGATGTTTCTGGTTAGATATTCATGAGTCTAACAGCTTCAGGGTAGAAGCTGTCCCTCAGTCTAGTAGTTCTACATTTAATGCTCCTCAGGCTCCTGCCAAAGAGTCGCGGGGCCCAAAGTGTGTGTGCTGGGTGAGTGGGGTCCTTCATGATGCAGGTGGCCCTTTTCCTGCATCTGGAGGTGTAGATGTCTGTGATGGTGGGGAGACTGACTCCAACAGACTTCTGTGCAGCCTTCACCACTCTCTGCAAAGCTTTTCTTTCTGCAGCTGTGCAGCCTCCATGCCACACGTTGATGCTGGAGCACAGGATGCTCTCCACTGCACACCTGTAGAAGGAGGTGAGGACTGAGCTTCCCAGACCAGCTCGTCTCAGCCGCCTGAGGAAGTAGAGTCTCTGATGAGCTTTCTTGATCAGGCTGGTGGTGTTGTTGCTCCAGCTGAGGTTGTCATTCAGGTGTACACAATCCACAACCATCTCATTTGTCTTCTTCACATTGATGCGAAGGTTATTCTTCCTGCACCAGCGCTCCAGGTGTTCCACCTCCTGCCTGTAGCTGGACTCATCATTGTTTGTGATGCATTCAACCACCGCTGTATCATCTGCAAACTTTACAATATGACAGCCTGGATAGGTAGATGCACAGTCATATGTGAGCAGAGTGAACAGGAGAGGGCTCAACACACAGCCATGAGGGGAGCCAGTGCTGGGGGTTATGGTGGAGGAGGATAAGTTGTGGATCCTCACAGACTGCATGGCTTGTTGGTTAAGAAGTCCAGGACCCAGTTGCATATGACAAGGCTTAGTACTATTGTGAGGAGTTTGTCCATCAGGGTCTGAGGGTCATGGTGTTGAAGGCTGATGTGAAGTCCACAAAGAGCATATACAGATGTTTTTCCAGATGCTTTCCACCTTTACAAACCCTAACCATAAATTAATCTTTTTTTTTTTACACAAACTTTCTCTTCTGAAATTGGAGTAACTTTGGAAAGAGTCTCTTTGTTCTTTATCAGGAGCTCAAAATCTACTGTTCATTTCCACAAATCCTCATTTCATCTTTAGGCATCGGCAGGTATCAAACTTTTCTGAAAACTGTAGAGCTCAACCCTGAAGGCATCTCTTTGTGCCGTGTCCTCTTTCCATTTCTAGTATCCGACTTTACAAGCTTAAACGTCTACTTAATATGCTTTAATGCCTGCTCTTTAGAGCCGGGAAGCACTTCGTCACTTTTATGCACCTTTATATAACACACTGTTAACTAGCAATGCCTTATGGAGCAGCTTGTCTTGCAGCTGGAAGGCGCCTCCGTGGCATGATGGAGGTACCTGTTCACCATTCACAATGAGACAGTAAAATGGGAATAGAAGCCTCCACATACTGCTGCTGTCTATATCAGTCAATGATGAATATTCATGAATCACAGTGTCATGACATGCTCTGTAATTGGCAGCAACATTAGTAATGACACTGCTGGTATCAAGTTCCTGCATATTCATGTGGTGGGGCAATATTTCCTCATGGTGCTGTTTTTTCTTCCGTTTTTTTTTTTTTAGTCCTTCTGAAAGTGAAAATGTATTCAGAAGCTGCAGGTGTCCCTGCTTCCACAATCAATTGCTGGCTGGATTGTGCCCGAGTGAAAATCAGACAAACCATTAGCTTTTCTGTCAATTTCTTTGATTAATAATACATCTGAATTACAAAAGGTTGAGAGGACTCTTAAGTAGTGTAAAATGATTTCTTTTTTTAGTTTGTCATAGCTTTGAACCTGGATTCGTGTACAGTTCAGTGTCAGTGCTGTTGAGCTTTTTTTAAAGATGAAATGAGATTCTTTAAAAAAGAAAAACTGTTTTTTATTGTTTCACAGATATAAAAAAAATGCACTTGTGCATTTGTTCTGTGCTTGCTCTGTTCATATCAAGCAATTTGAAGTTGGATTATTGAGTTTGCACAGACAGTCTTGTTTCCATCGTGGTTTTGCTTTGATTGTCTGCACAGAGCCACAGATGTCTTTTTTGTGCCGGAATTTGCTGCCGTTCCGTTTCGGCTCCAACTAAATTGTTGTAGAATGGATAATGAGGCTTTTCCTAAGCTGCGAGGCTTTTCCCTCTAAGTAGCTGGAGGAATGGATTTGACTTCTCGTGGGTTTGGTTTGCAGTGATGAAGCATCCGCACCGAAGGACGAAGACCTGAGGTCATTCAAGTCGTGCTCCTGTAGTGCTGCAGGAGACGTTAGCTCAAGAGCTAAATTTAAACGTAATTCCTTTTACTTGTTTTTAATGTTTTTTAAAATTTATGCTGATTTCTGTGGAGGAATTGTTGTGCTTTCGCCTCAAACATACATATGCAGCTGAACTCACGCTGGGCTGATTGAAACTAATTAAATCTCTGTGCACATTTTTGTTTTGTGCAAATGATCTGAGGATAAATCAGCCTGTCGTAATGCAATTTTTGGTCAGTTAAACTGCTTTTTATTTTGCAGGGAATTGTGGTTTTATATATATATATATATATTTCAAACGTATTACAAATGTCACAAAGTATTTTGGGTCTGTGCAATTATAAGGAATTATGAAATTGTGGTAAATCAGAGTAAAAGGTTCTTTTTTGGGGGGATCAGGAACTTAATCTGTGTTAAAGGCATCATATATGTGCACTAAACACTTAAAAAGCAACATTTAAAGTGTGGCTTTGAAATTAAGTTGGTTAAGATTGTCCTAAAATATGTTCATGCCATTGAACAATACGTATATTGAATATTATTTATTTATGTATTTAAAATTATGTTGCTGATGTGTCCTCATTTTGATACATTGGTGAAACTCCAAACCTAAACATGATGGCTTCAATAAAATATGTATTCAAATAAAAGAGTTGACTGGCGATCTTGGAGTTTAGAGGTACTAACGTCCAAACCATTTTTCCAACACCAATATGAAGTCAGGTCCATCTTGGTCTGAAGTTTGTCTCTGGTATTTGTGATGTTATTGCTCTGATCCAAGACATTCTAGGTTCTGAACTCCTTCATCTGTCAAATTAGAGGATGAAATGAAAACCGGAAAATATTGCTCCAACTTTATATTCCGCAACATTTTTCATGCAAGCTTTAGATTCTAAATAGTTTTTGTGATAGAATTCAAGATAAACTATGTAATAAATGAGTATTTCAAATACAAGAGTGTAACAAATTACTTTTAAATCAGTAATTCATAAACAATTTGTCTTATAACATGTTGCAATAAGCATTACGCCATCTTGATCATATTTGAGAAAAAGGTGTACGAGTTGTTTACTGCTCAGAAAAAGAGAAACAGGTTTGCATATCAGCACTTTTTTCATTTTCTTTTTTTATATCTATCCCATTAATCAGTTCATGACTCTGCAGATTTATCAACTGCTCCGCGGCACAAAAAAGTGTTTTTTTTTTTTTAAGTAGTTAATTCTGGCCACAAGAAACATAAAACATAAAGATGCTCCATGTTAATGAGCTAATGTCAAATACAGATGGCATAGTTGAAAATCATTTCATTCAATACTTTTACGTTAATATTTTCACTAAATGTTGCTACAATTACCGGTATTTACGTATGAATGGAAGTTCCAATTTGAATATTTGAAACATGCAGAAATGCTTTTGTTATATATATATATATATATATATATATATATATATATATATATATATATATATATGTACATATACATATATCTATGCATGTATTATTGGCTATTTTCGTAAATGATGTGGATACTTCTATAAAAAGAGTACATTGAAAAAAATACTAAAAGTGACTATATGTACATTTTTTAAAATAATAACTGCAAGTAAAATGTTTGCACTCACATTTCAGCTAAATAACAAAGGTGTCAACAACTACTTGTACAGTATGCGAAATATGTATTTACATAAATGAAAATTATTACATATTTTAGGTAAATATAAAAAAAATTTGTAGAAACTGTCCCCTTGTTTTTATTTTTTATTTTTATGTTTTTATGACATTAGGCTACAGCATTAGTTTTTAAGTTCAACTATATTATTGTAGATTGAGATGGATGTATTTTTAATGTCTGCATCCTTTAGATTGTTGCAAGTCAAATCCAAATGCTTGAGGAAAAAACTATAATATAAAATAAAACAGCTGCTTGGTTGAGTGGCTTTTAAGTGGCTATCTTGTTCACTTGCTTTAACATAGAAAATGCTTCTATACTATTGTATTTTTCCAAAAAGCAAATTATTTGTGCAAGAAATGTAAAAACAACGCAGATCATTTCTTCCTAAACGTAGAATGGGTCGTTCTTCAAAGAAAGCAACAAGTGTCCTAAATTTCCCACTCGAGTATTTGGCGTTTGAGTTATTTTCCACCTTTGCATGTCTCCTTTAGAAAAGCCTGCAAACTTTTGGCTAGCTAAGAAAATATGCAATCCATTAATTCTGCATGTAGTCAAGGCTTTGCACCGGACCTGATGTATGCAGTTTGTTTCTTCAAGGCATTACTTACGCTGCAAAGTTTGCTGATGTTCTCTTTCCTTTTTGGATCACCAGCTGAGTTGAGCATTACAGGAGGAGGCTGGGCATTCGATATAGTAATGGGAACAGCTGTCATTGCTAAAAGTAGGCTCGTGTGTGCGTTTGCGGCCTTATTTACCTGACAGAACACAGCAGAAAACAGGTAACACTGAGCGGCGCAAGCAATTCTGTGCTTTAAAAGTCTTACTGCAAAACACAAACGTCTCAAGTACATGTGTTGAATGAAAAATGGGTTAAAATTAAATATATATTCAAACTATTTCAAACTGTGCAGCACAGATCACAAATGAGTTCAATAGTGTGGTACTCAGGGACTAATTAAAACTTTTACCTTTTTTTCTGGCAAATAGGAAAACGTCTCTGTAATGTATGCATGACTAACAATCACAGTGAACTTGAGAATGTCATTTGTCTTTTTCAGCCTAAATAAGCCAGTTCCATCATTTTCTTTATTAAGAGCAGCCTTGCAATTAGTCAACTTTGCTCGTTACCACGTCTCCATGCCATCCACCTGCAAGCTTCATGCAGATTGTGTGATTAATCTAAAAAAGACAATATTTTGAAATGTTATTGCGACTGGAATATAAACACACGAGTGATGTATTGTTTTTATTGCTTGATGGGGTTTGACAGTTTTGTCACATGAAAATTCATGGCTTATTTTTCCTGAATTTGTCATGAGGAGTGTAAAGACATATGCATAACAATGAAACACATTTATTAGTGTGTACTGTCCCCTGGAGTCATGTGACAATGAAATGGATGGCTGGTTTGCTTTAGCATGGATGCTACAAGTCTGAGACCTCCAACCAATCCAAAAAGCTTCTTTATGTGAGTCTCACAAAAGTGTAAGAGAGAAAAACCTAAGAATATTCAGTGAAAAACTTTTATCTCACATGCGTTTTAGATTTTATCTGTTTGCACAGCTTGATAAATGCAAAGCAGTTGTTCAAAGCTGGATCCAACATGTCATGAAAGAAGTCACCATTAAAACACGTTTTTCTGCAACTGTGACGAATTAAACTAGAAAAATTGCATTTCCTGTGAAAATGCAATGTGAATGCTTATTGCTTAAGAAATTGCAGAAACATAGCTAAAATAAGCTTTGTAAAGCCGAAATTGACAAATCATAGCTGAAAAGGCAGAAAAAAGTTTATGCTAGCAAAAACAAGATGAAAGGAGCAGACAGAATTTAGAATTGGGATGAAAAACTTGAGTTTATCTGAAAACAGCTGAAATTAGTAAAAAAAAATGCTAAAAACAAGGTAGCTAGAAGGAAGCTAAAAGTTAGAATAAGGTTAAAGTTGAAGAAGAAAGCAAAAAAACGTTTGCCCAATTGGGCTGAAAGAATCAGAACTGTGCACAAAGCCTGGAAATTATCTGAAAAAAGGAGAAATTTGCAACAACAACAACAACAAAAAGCAGCTGAAAAGTAGCTATAAAGTCAGAAAGAAGCTTAAATTACCAGAAGAAAGTGGGGAGACCACAGTTGTGCCCATTTTGGCTCAAAGAAACAGAAATGAGAACAAAAAGTGGAAATTATCTGATAAAATCAGAAATTTGCACACAAAAAACAGCTGAACAATAGCTAAAAAAAAGTAGCTAAAGAAGCAGAAAGAAGCTTAAATTACCAGACAGAAGCAGAGGGAGCATAACTGTGCCCAATTAAGCTGAAAGAAGCATAAATGAGTACAAAAAAATGGAAAATTATCTGAAAAAAGGAGAAAATTGCAACAAAACAAAACTGTTGAACGTGCTAAAAGTCAGAAAAAAAAGCTTAAAATACCAGAATAAAGTGGAGAGAGCACAATTGTGCCCAATTTGGCTTAAAGAAACAGAAGTGAGCACAAAATGTGGAAGATATCTGGAAAAAAATAGCACAAATTAACCAAAAACAGCTGAATAGTAGCTAAAAAAAACAAAGAAGTTTAAATTACCAGAAGTAAGTGAAGAGAGCACAATTATTCTGAATTAGGCTGAAAAAAGTTTAAATGAGAGCAAAAAATGTAGAATTAGCTGAAAAGGCTGAAATTAGCATAACATAAAACAGCTAGCTGAAATAACAGAAAATTGCAGAAATAAGTAATTGTGTGAATGTTTAATAATCATTCACACAATTAAAGGCTTCTAAAATTTTATTATTTTTGCATGTAGTGAAAGCCTGATGTGGGTCAGTTGGTGTTAAAACACACGTGTCCATGCATTTTATCATTTAAATGGAATATATATATACTTTGTATATATATATATTTGGAATCAGTGCCACACACACTTAAGAATACTGACTAAAACAGCAAATGGGTATTGATCTAAAGCTTTAAAAAAATCTTGTTTTATAAATCAGTGAACACTCTTTTGTCCATCAAGTTTCACTAAAAATATAATTACACAAACAATAAAACACTCTGACAGTTTTAGGATACGACAACAGCGTTTGTGGTGGCCTCTTAAAGAACTACAGATGAGAGCCACTCAGATTAAGAAGGGAGGAGATAATCAGATTTTATGTGTGGTTTATAATCATTAGGCAAGATTATGGAACAATAGTTTAAACAATTCATATTTACTTTTTGAGTAAATAAAGTGTAAAATGTAAACAAAAACTGTTCAGTGATCTGTAAGCCATTTCAACAAAATATTTCATTAAACGCTGTATACAACACATGAAGGACTGAGAAATAATTATTTTTATTGACAGGTTCCTTTTAAATAATTAAAAGGCTATTTAAAAAGAATGTTGGCAAATTATATAAGGTAATTAAGACTGTTTACTTCTTCTTCTTTCAGCTGCTCCCTCCTTTAGGGGTCACCATAGCAAGTGCTCACACGAAGACTTGGTAATTGTTTTTACGCCGGATGCCTTTCTTGATACAACCACAGACCACCGAACTACCACAGCCCTCCCTCTGTGTGGAGCAGAGGGCTGCCATGTAAGTTGCCCGAGTGCCTTGCTCAAGGGCCTACAGTGGGGCAAATGAGGATGGAGCAATTGTGGTTTTTTCACCTTTCCCACATAAATTATCTGATATAATGGTCAGGGGATTTGAACCTGCAACCTCCTAATTGCAGGCTTACCTTTTCTAACCTCTGTGCCACCACTCCCCCAGCAATTATGCCCCCCCCCCCCCAAAAAAAAAAAAAAAAAGTCTTGGCATAAAATGTTTTTTAAATGGATTTCATCTTTAGTAGATAAATTCCTTAAACTTGTATAATTCACTGAATCTCTCTGATGGCTTAACAATAAGTGCTAAATATAAAAAAAAGATAATAATTCTACTTGTCTTCAGTTGAAATTGTACATTTGAGAAAGTTTGGTCACACTTAAATTTTGTTGGCAAAAATAACATGTGGCAAGATGTAAAATGCAAAGAAAAAACAGAAAGAATTAAAAATGTTGCAGAACAAACACCAGGGTCCTCGATTCTGAAATATGTAGAGTTTGACATGATCAGACTTTAAATGAACTTGTATGTACAAAATGTACCTAAAAGCCTTAGTTAGGGTCTGCAACAGCATTCTTTCAGGAAATGTCTGGGCAGTCTGCGATCCTGGTACTCTTTGACCTTACCACTGCATTTGATACTGTGGGCCACAGTATCCTTTTATCTCAGCTAGAACACCGGGTTGGAATTACTGGGGCTGTGTTACACGGGTTTTGTGCTTACCTGAGTGACAGGAGTTTTCATGCTAATGTTGCTAACAGTCTATCCGCTTCAGTGCCTCTTTCCTGCGGGGTCCCTCAAGGCTCCATTCTTGGACCCCTTCTGTTCCCTTTGTATCTGCTGCCCCTGGGATCTATCCTGAGGAAACATGGTTTTTCCTTTCATTGTTATGCTGATGATTGTCAGATTTATCTGCCCTTGAAACCCAACAGTTCCTGATCCATTTGTCCTTTGCTAAAATGTCCTGATGACATCAAGACTTGGATGGCTACAAACTTCTTGAGTTTTAATGATCAGAAAACTGAGGTCAGTGTGTTTAACCCTAGCTCTGCCGCTGTCTCTGATCCTGTAAACCTTGACTCCCTTCAGCCATATCTAAAGCAGTCTGTTACCAGTCTTGTGATAGTTTTAGACTCTGACTTTAAGTTTAATAAACAGATCAACTCTGTTCTTCAAAAAAAGCTTCTTTCAGCTAAGGCAGGTAGCTAAGCTTTAGTCCGTTCATTAAAACCCAGATAGACTACTGCAACTCACTTTATGCTGGGGTTAGTCAGGCTTCCCTCTCACGTCTCCACCTCGTCTAAAATGCTGCAGCTCGGCTATTAACAGGAACTTGCAGGTTTGAACACATTTCACCGGTTCTGTCCTCTCTTCACTGGCTTCCTGTGCGTGCTAGAATTGATTTTAAAATTATCTTGCTGACATTTAAGTGCATCAGTGGCATCACAACCTCATACCTCTCCAACCTTCTTCACCCTTATGTTCCTTCTCAGGCTTTGAGATCATCTGAGCAGCTGCTTTTGGTGGTACCAAAAATCAGACTGAAGCTCAGAGGAGATCGGGCGGTTTCAGTCGTGGGTCCTAAACTCTGGAACAATCTGACCATCAACATTCGACAGGCTGCTTTAGTCTCGGCTTTTAAATCTCTCTTGAAAACACACCTGTACTCATTGACATTTAACACAGGGTGAGCTGTTTTTCTATTTCAGTGATTCTGATAATGTTTTGTGTTTTTATGTTTTTATTCTGTAATTATGCCTTGTTATTTTTATTTGATGCTGCAATCTTTTTATTAAGCACTTTGGTAACAGTTCCTGTGTTAAATGTGCTATACAAATAAATTTGACGACTTGACTAGAAAAATTCAAAATAAAAATGTATGTTTTTTCTTCTCAGGCTCCTTGACTGATTCTTCTCTGCACTGATGTTACAAAACCTTTTAGTCTTTATGACAGAACTGCCTCCAAGTCTCCTCTTTAAGGCTTCATTTGAAGGGCTTTTCACATCTATAGGAACATTTCTCCCTTTTACATATCTCATGGCTTCAGGTGGGGTCAAAATATAAATGAAAACTTGATCATTCTCCTCCAATGAGAAAAAAACATTCTTGCTTTTACATACCAAACCAATAATCAGTGCTGCTTTGTAGTTAGAGGCATCTTTGAGGCATCTAAGTTTTGTTCTTTCAAACACAGCTTTAAAACAAGGGGATTCTTTTTGTGCTCGATGCTGTCATACCGGCAGAAGTGATTGTTATTTTGAACCAATGGAATATGTATGGCCTCACAATATTGTTCTCGTCATGAATATTACAGTAGAAAGTTGTGCATATGCGAGTAGCTCCTTGATCCCCATCCGAAGATTTGGGACAATAAGTATCCAAATGTTGATGTGTTTCCATGGCTCCCATTGTCTGTCAGATCTCCAAACTGCCCCCGTGCAGGGGGACAATTTCTCATCAGGCACCAGCAGCCGGAGCACCGGGCTCATTCACGGAGGAGTCCGATATCTACAGAAAGCCATCATGAAATTGGATTACAAACAGGTAAATGCTTCATTTTTTCTCCGCAGCTGACACTTATCCGCAGAATTCCTGGTCCCTCTGGTCATATTGCTTTATTTACCTCCCAGTGTTCATTTTTCATGCACGGAAAGCACTGACATGTTTGCCTTGAATGACTGACTGCCTGGGAAAAAAAAAAATCTTTTGAAGTAGTTTTTAAAGAATTCCTACAACTTAGCAAACCTCTGCAGTTACTCTGAAATTATCTCTCAGTAATAGGTAGGATGAAGCTTACGTGTGTCCTCCTTTGATACGAGTTATTTAAGATGAGTCACCTGGGTTCAAACTAAAATGTCACAGTTTTCTGTTACATTTCACAGCCTTTGAGATATCTCATTATTCTCTTCTTGTGTTTTCTTTAGGAGCCTTATTTTCCGATCTGTATGAACATACAAGGATGCTGGAGGTGAGCCGCAGAAGAGACCAATTAGTGTGATTGCTGGAAACACAGCTGCCTACTCAGCAGTTCACCGGTAACATGCAGGCTGCACTATACAGGAGGCAAATTAAAGCAACAATGTTTTTGGGGTCTGGGAACTTTAAACTCCAAGCTGCATATTTACCCTCAAATGCATCAGCTTTAAAAAGAGAGCAGCATGAAAGTGACATCTTTAATAGTTTCTCTACGCCAGTATTTACACAGTTTTTGTTGTGTGATAATAAAGGTTTCTCTGTAAACTCTAACGATGCCAAAATCTCTTGTTGTAGCTGTTTTTTCCATTATCGTTGAGGATAATAATTAAAATGATCTTGAGGGGTGTTTCGTTAGTTAATGAGCCTAGATATTAAACAAAGAAAATAAGGATTATTGTGATGGTAATTAAAACATACCGTTTTTTTTTACTTCATTTCTTAATGGTTTCCTATTTGTTTTCTTTCACTTTTACAATTTTACTGTAAATAAACCAGGTTTTTTTTTCCTTTTGTCAAATATCAGTTGTTCATTTTACACCTCATATGCTGGGGAAAGCAGCAAGCTTTCTGTTGATAAAACCACTGCAAAGATAAGAGAAGTTCAGATGATTGGTAGTAAACTTTACTATCACCTTTGGGCTAGCAGGCTCACTGAACTGCACAGAAAAGTATAAGACAGAGTGGTCCATACCATCTCTGCACCACGTCGCCTTTGCTCTGTGAGACTGCTGAACTCGGAGGCCCTGATTTGATTGGTGCAGCCTTGAATCATAAGCTTTAATTGCACCTGACATTTAAAGCTCCTCTCTGGTATTTAAAGCAGTGTACAGGTGTGGTTCATTACTGAGACGGGGGCTCAGAGATTTTCTGATTTTCCTCTTATTTCTGGGCCGTGGCATCGTGCTCTCTGTCACCATCCCAGAACTCCTCCTTCGTTCACGCAAAACCTTTTTCTAACTAACATACCTCAAATGACTGTTCAAGACTAAAACATGAGAAAAGCCTCTTTTTTATCTGAAAATGTTGTATTTAAGAAAGGAGACTGTCTCAAGAGTATTAGCAAAGTGTGGAAACAACTATTTCACAGCACATATTGTCAGCCCTTTATGCATTTTTCCTGATTTTGCAAGGCAACGATTCTGGTACTCTCCAACTTTATCTCGTTGATTAAAAAAAACAAAAAAAAACCAGTTAAACTATTGATTTTAATGTTATCCAATGCCTCAAATCAGTTTAATCATGAAGACACAGAATGAGCACCTTAGGACAATTATTGCATTAATCAAAATGTAAACTGTACTCATCACTGAAGTAGTGTGAATGTTTTTACCAGTGTATGAGTGCATGTTTGTCTTTTTTTCTTTCTGTACATTTCTCATGAAGCAATAAAAACATTTAAGAAAACTTTTAGATAGAAATCATTGAGTTGACGTCTATAACCGACTGACTATAGAGTCCATCCAGTTAAAGATGGCCACTGCCGCTAATCAAACTTAGCTTACACAAAAATCGTCTGCAAATCTGTTAAAGATATAACTAAATATTTTGAGCAAACATCTGTTATTGGCTGAGAGTCATTCACAACACATACCCTGAAGTGCTAACAAATCCCATTAAATCACTCAAGATGTCACAGTATTACAGAAGACCGCATTAAAATGTTATTTTTGAAGTTTGACCAAAAGGGCTACAAGTCCATCTTTTCTCAACTGACTCTAAAAATCTGGCATTAACGGCAGCGGGTGATTGCATTTCGTTGAGGATAGGTTGTTCTTGTGTTTTCTGTTTTATTTGCATTTCAAGAAAATGTGACGAATGTTAGTTTAAAAGTTCAACTTTTTGCAAAATAATTAGTACTTTGACAAACATATCTAGACCAGTGTCCTTCCTTTAACTAAACATTACAGAAATGCTTATATGATAGTGTGAATGTTTATGAAGCATTCACACTTGTGATTAATTTTTCTTCCGTATCTTTTTCGGCTTCTTTTTCGTTCCATATTTTTTGTGACATTTCAACGAATCATATATAAAAACGTTCAGCTTTTTCAGGACAATCCTGCTATGGCTTTTGGTAATGGTGCAACTGAGCGGCTTCGGATGTTATCAGTCCATTAAATGGCCGTTATTAGTTGTTATCATTCCCATATGTAGCGGTCAAACTGTCCCACCTACCTCCTAGTAGGTTTAAAGTTATGTTATTATCTTTATTATTGCTGATAATAGGCAACGTCACACAGAGGTAAATCAGGAAGTGTCTTTTTAGTTGTTTTCAGCTTATGTAACCCTTTTCCTAAACATAAGCTTACACCTGACCCTGAGGACCAACCCTAAACTTAACCCCTTACCCTTGTGCCTAAACCTAATCAAGACCGTAAACCTAACTGCCAGACCCTTTACTCTAAACCTAACCATGTGAAGCTATTATGAGCGCTAACAAAGCTAAAAACAGAGCCTATTATCATCGCTAACAACGTACCTTTAAACCCACTAGGAGGTACAGGAGGGGTAGTCTGACCGCTACATATGGAGATGATAACAACTAATAATGGCCATTTAATGGCTGATAACATCCGAAGCGGGTGGAGCGGGTGCAACTTTAGTGTTTTGAAATATTTAGCCTTTTCTGACACATTTTTTCTCATAGAAAATGAATTGAGTTCATTTTACATCCTTCAGATCTTTAGATGTGTTTACAAACTTTTACTGCTCCTTTCACATTTTGCTCTGGTACAGTGTCTTTTAGCTTTATTATACAAATTTAGTCCTCGTGGCTCAATGGGATTTACCTGTATAAATAAAGGTTGATTGATTGATTGATTGATTGATTGATTGATTGATTGATTGATTAAACTTTTTTCCAGCTACTTTCAACTAATTTCAGCTGTTTTTCAGCTGTTTTGTGATCCTTTCAGATTTTTTCCTGTTAACTACAACATTTTTGTGCTTCTTCTAACTTATTTCTGCTAATTTCAGCTTGTTATGCTCCTTTCAGCTCATTCTGCAGGTTTCAGCTTTTCCTGCTATTTCAGCTACTGTTAAGCTGTTTCTTTTTCTTTTTTATTTTTTTGCTAATTTCAGCTTTTTTCTGATAATTTCCATTTTTGCACTCATTTGTGCTTCTTTCAGCCTAATTGGGCAAAGGTGTTCTGCTGTCTTCTGCTAATTTAAGCTTCCTCTACCTTTTCAGCTAATTTCAGCTGTTTTTAGATAAAATCAAGTTTTTAGTGGTAATTTCTTCCACTTTCAAACTTACTAACTTCTGTATGCTGATTTTAACTTGCAATGCTCCTTTGAGCATTTTCTGCTGTTTTCAGCTTTTTTTCTGCTATTTCAGCTATTAAGCTGTTTTTACACAAATTTTAGCTGATTCAGCTAATTCCACTTTTTAGCTCAATTTAGCTCGTTTAGCTTCCTTCTGGTAGTTTAAGCTTTTTTCTGCCTTTTCAACTTTTTTTTGGTGATTTTCTTTGCTATTTTTAGCTTTATTAGCTAAATTGCTATTTTCTGTGCTATTTTATGCTTATTTAAGCCTAAATCAGCAAAAGTTATTTGTGCTTTGTTCTGCTAATTTAGGCTTGTTCTTTCATTTCCGCTACATTTCTATATGTTTTTAGCTAATTTCTTTGGTTTTTCAGCAAGTTCTTCTACAAAAACCATTCACACTGCTTTAAAAACAATCTCTCTATACTACATCGAGTTTTATGAAATTTACAATTAATTTACATAGAAAAACATGTAAAAAATGTTGCTTTTTATTACATTTTTGCTTTTCGTTTTGCCTCAACTGTTTAATTGCAGTTTATGTGAGCATAAACAAATCAGAAACCACTTTAAAAAAATAGCAAAACAGAAAAGAGCCAGCAGGCATTGTGTTCCAGCTTGTCCTAGGATCTGTTTTTCTTGGGGCTATACGTGAGCCTCGTGTTGGCATCTAAAAAACAAAGCATATGGTGATTGTTAGCCAGGGTGTACATAGCATGTCCCATTCACTCAAGGTCTTTCCATGTAGCTTCAAACTCCCAACTTTGTTTCTCTAGGCTATCTGTCAGACTTCATTTAGCATTTGAGGATATGTGGATTCCCATGTACTGCAAAAAGGCAACATACTTCTGAGCGAACATGGCCACTATCTGAGCAGTGATCTGTCAACCTTACTTATTTAGCAGAAGTAATAGGAGCGGGGGGTGTTTTTCTACATGCTATGTACTTGGATTTAGATTAATTTTTACTATCTTGGTTGTAATTTTGATAAAACTGAAGAAAGTGCTCATTGTGGACAAAATCATCAACATTACATGGATCAAATATTTCCTCAAGCTGTCTTTTCCACCTCTTTTCCTCATATGCAAACGGGTACATTATGGCAGTGACATTTTCTGCCTTGACCTTCTTCGCTGGGGCTTGGGCTTTGACTGTTCGGGTTCATCTCCTCAGGATTTTTCAAGCCATCATAGTCAGATAGCTTCATCAGCTAGACATCCTTTAGCCGTGGAAAATGTAGTCTTTGCAAACATATAATTCAGTACGAAATGCTTAACAGATTGTCACAATCCATACAGGCAAATTGTATGAACATGTTCTCATAAAGATAGCTGAGAAATTCCAGATCTTCTCCTGCTGAGCGTAATTATTCTCACTTTTATACTTTTTGAGGAAATATTTCCTCATGTGGTGCATCTGTGCAGCATTAAGTGTGGCTTTCTTTGTGCTAAAATGCCAAAAGAATGTGGGATAATAAGTCTTATCTCCCGCTGTACCTGTAACAATTTAATTGGATGAGTCAGCTCAGCCAAGCATCCATGGCTCCATGACTGGGAGACATGAAATTCATTGTCATTATTGTCGCTGTCATTTTGCAGCATTTTGTCCAGCCACAGAGTTCCTCTCACTTCACTGAGTTTTGTACCTCCAGGAGGCTGGAACGAGTGCTGGTGTGAGCTGAGCCGAGGTAGGGGCGGGGAAACAGAGGGAAGGAGATGGGGAAGGAAAAGGGGGAAGGAAAATGGGGGTGGGGGGCATCTTCTGTCCTCCAGGGAGCTTTGATGCTCATTTAGCTCAGCTCTGTCACTCGGCCATTTTGGCTGTTAATTGCTGATGATAATTATCATCATCATTATTGCTATCATCATCGGTGTGTCAGGTTATCATAGCCGTGTTATGCACTGTTCATTCATAAATCCTGCAGGTCTGCCATCTGACTAATCCTTGGATTCCTGACATTTAATGTAGTATTAATTCTCCTGTTCTTTGTCCAGTGCCAATCTGTGACAGGCTCACACAGCAGAGAGCTGTGAATCACAGGTTCAGAGGTCATTCCAAGGCTCAGCAATCATCAAGGATCAGACACTGCCTACCGGTGCTGAGCCACACGCACGCCTGAGCTGCCCTTGTGTGTGTATGTGCATGCTCACACATCACCGGTGGCACAAGTTTGCAAACCACCAACTATAATGGTCACATTCACCCCACAGAGATGAAGAAGTGGATTCTGTGGTCGTCTTAATACATCACGGCAGGCTGCATACTCTTGTATGTAATTCATTCTAAAATGTGGCCTTTAAATCAGTTGTTTTTCCCCCTTTCTTTCTCTTTCTTATTTTATTTTTGCCTTCAGTTTTTTATATTTATATATTTTCCATAGTGAGGGAATGGCTTCCAGCGTGCCGTAGCATTAAGCAGAGCCCACCAGCTAGCTAGCCTGAAGTCGCTCAAACGTAAAATAAATCAGGGCACAAAGGACCCTGCTCATTCCTGCAAAGCAACAACATTTTGCCCGGCCAACAACGTGGACTTGAACTTCCTTGGCAATAACAAATAGAAAGAAAGTCACCCGAGACACCAACATTAAAAGTGATTAATCATCTCTATTCAGTCTTTTTACTTTTCAAGCAAGAGATTGTCTGGCAATAAATCTTCAAAGATGTACATAAGAATCACTTCCTAATGAAACTGGGCTTTGTTCATTTGTCACCTTTTAGACCCTTTCATTTAAATTACAAAACTTGTGACCTTGTGGCTCTGAATATAGATCTCTGGTATTTTGTAGCTGAAGAAGGATTAATCCATAAATCTTGATACGAGATTTTTCTGTTATGTTAAAGTATTCTGTGCAGGGATCCCATAAGAAGAGGAGGTGATGTAGAGTTTGTTTTATATTTGGCTCATTATAGACAAGATTATCAGATGGATGGGTGCCATTTTGTAGTAAAACATAAAGCTTGCATCGTCTAAGGGTGGCTATAATTATTATACGTAACGCTTAACAGAAAATGTTTTTAGTCCAGCGGTTTGTTAGCTGTGACCTCGGCACTCCTGGTATTTCCAAGGCTTTGATGCATCTACTCATTATCCAAACATTCCCTGTCTCTTCCTAAGCAGCAGTTACCCTTCCTGATGCAGGAGAGGAGAGAGGAGGGGTTGGTCGGGGGCGTACACTCAGGCCAAAGGGCCACTGTGGCTTTAAGTGTGCTCCTCATGTGGCCAGAGCAGCCATCGCACTGATGCAAAGTGACAGGGACAGATGTGACATATCGGTTCCGACACACTTCCATACCACCAGTCACAGGCTCGGGGTGACTCACATCCCCCTGCTCTGGTCCTGTCCCCCCGCTGCAGGACAACACAACAATGCTCGAATGAACCTCGCCATCGCCCTCACTGCTGCCAGGTATGGGGCTGCCATAGCCAATTACACTGAAGTGGTGTACCTACTGAAGAGGGCAGACCCTCAAAAAGAAAAGAAGAGGGGTTCACACAGCACACTGCAGAGATGTGATCACAGGTAAATCCAACAAAAGCTGCTTCCTTCCTTCCTGTCTCGCTCCATTCCCACTTTCTCTGTAGCTCTCACAACAGGGGCCATCCCTGCCCCTCTTACTCAGTGCTAGTTTGCACATAGTCATTGCACATCTAATGCAGAGGCTTTTAATATTTCATAAGCGTTTTATGGTGTAGAGAGCAGCTTCAGATCTTGTAGAGAGGAACATAAGACAGAATTAGCGTATTCCAAATGGCCTTACTTACCTTTTAAATGTCATGCATAGGGATGGCTTTGGAAGAATAAAGCAGTTAAGGGTAAAAGATGGTATTCTGAAACATTTCATGAATAACCAAGATTTAAGGATCTCAACACATGACCACCCGCTGGTGTTTTAAAAGACAGAAGTGTGCTCTTGCAGGAGATGTCTCACTTTAATAATGGGAGAGGAGGTGCCTCACGTAGGGAGGGCTAAGACTGACAGGATAATAGAAACAGTTTTTGTCTTCAAATCTATTCTCTTTCTTATTTTTTTCTTTCTTTTTTTTTGTTACTTGGGGAAAAAAAAGAACTTTAAAACAAACCCTGTCAGTCTATTTTTATACTTCCCCTTAGCCGTGTCAAAACTTAAGGGATAGAATGTTATTCATTACGTTGCCACAACAGATCATTTGCATGGTATTTTTTTTATGTGTTTCCCATTATGTACTGTAGCTGGTCAACATCAAGCATCACATTAACAAACATTTCCTTTCCACAAATTCAAAAGACCCTCAGTCACTGCCACCAAGCCACCCTGTGACACAAAGAGGCAAGAGGGAAATTAGGTATGTCTGTTTCCTATTAATTACAATCCTGGGAAGTCTCCCATGGACACACTCGAGCCACTCTATTACGGAAAGAGGGGGGCGTTCGCTGATAAATTAATAATCCGGCTTGTCACCAGCCACAGATGAATAGCCCCTGGTGATTGATGCTGTTTTCTTTCATAGGGCAGGAATTTGATGTCAGAGCCAAATGTGTTATCAATGCCACGGGACCTTTTACAGAAGTGCTGTGGAAAATGGATGATCAGAAGAACCCCGACATCTGTCAGAGCCGAGCTGGGGTGCACATCGTCATGCAGAGCTATTACAGGTAACTAACGGTGGACCCCTACATCTCTGTCACTATCCCGCTGTATCACCCGCTCCTCAGCACTGCGGTCTCATCAGTTCATTAGTTAGCAGCAGTAGAGACTTGTCAGCGTCTGGCCACAACAACCGAGCTCTATCTGGCAGGTTGTGGTGCTCAGAAGATGAATCTGAGACACACCTGAGGACTGTTGTAGCTGTGAGCAGTCAGTTACAGTAAAACAAGATTATCGCACATTTTCTCATTCTTTTACAAATTCCAGCTCAGTTTGGATTTTTCTCCAAGATTTCTGTTTTCTTGTTGAGGTATGTTATTTGTGTTCATCAGGACTGAGGGCGACTCACATGACCCGGCCTTCCCCCTCAGCTGTCCCCAAGTTAAATTGAGTCAGCACCATGTGCATGCGTTTTAAACATGGCAATATGTGCACCCTGTGTTGAGGCTAGAGGAGCAGTGGCTGGAATTGAAACCAGCTGAATTAATCTCCTGGAAAGAGCACTGACAGGAGCCTGATTATGGGGTGTCCCTTCAACCAGCCCAGCCTGCTCATGCCCCTAGTCCCCTTCCCTCCACCCTCCCTAGCAGACTAAAGGTTAATGCAGTCGACTTGTTTGCTCCCCTCCCTAGCCTTTCACCCTCCCATGCACATAATACTCAGACACCTTCAGCCCTGTCAATATAGAGCTCCAAGATCCAATCAGGACATCCTTTTGTGACGTTGTAAAAGATGCAGGAAGTCATCGGAGAAGAGGAGGAAATTAACCTCTGCTTGAGTGCTCATTTGTCTGTACCATTAGCAAAATAAATCTTAAATCATTTAACACATTTAATGAATGGATTAAACCTAATTGAAGAAGGCAGCAACAATCAACTGATTTTAGACAACACAAAAACACTTAAAACTCAGCAAATTTAAAATATAATGTAAAATTTGATGTGGTAATAGCTGATCATTGAATTCAACGCAATTCAATGTATTTATATAGTGCCAAGTCCCAACAGAAGTTTTCTCAGGGCACTGTACATTCACATACATAAAAAAATAAACAATTAGTAACAGTTATCTGTCTAAGGAAGCCAGCAGATTGCATTGAATCTTCACTTCATTGCAGTCTCCCATTCTGAGCAAGTCAAAGACAGCAGTGGAAAGGAAAAACTCCCTTGTAACAGGAAGAAACCTCCAGCAGAACCAGGCTCAGGACGATCAGCCATCTGCTTCAAACGGCAGGGGTTTGACACACACTTCAAGCTAAACACATTGTGAAAAAAAATTTCCTCAAAACCAACACATAACCTGCTGGAGTCAAGCTTGACAGTTGACCTCATAAACCACATCACAGATTTCAATGAAACTGATAGAAAGTAATAATCTGATGTACATCTACAAGTCAATAACTTTTGGCATCAACCCAGTTTAAGATGGCTTCCCCAGCCACTAGACCTTATCTACACATAAATAGCTATTACAGTGACTTTTACATATGTTGAGCTAAAACTTGATGTTAGAAGTCATCCACGTTTTCCAAGCACTAGCACTTAATGCAGTACATTGCAGTATCACATGATATTGCATAAAGTTATTTTAGAGGTTTGATCAAAATGATCTGAACATAAGATGATTTTAATCTGAAACTGTCATGAAAGTTAGTGGGGCATCTGCGTTCCTTCAAGGAATGATATAAACAAATTTTAATGAATGGACTTAACCTAATTTAAGATGGCTGCCACAATCAACAGACATTAGTAAACACACAAAAAAAAAAGCTAAAACTGGCTAAAACTAATACAATTTTTTTTTTTTTATTTAAGTTAATCTTGTACCAGCCTGAAACTTATTGCACTTCCGTATCTTGTCTTATCAGAGTCATCACTGTACACTTATGTGGCACTGTATATTTAGATGAGACCTAATTCATAACACCCATTTATGATAATAAATGTCCAACGGTCCCCTCCACCCCACCCCCAGTGTCCAACCAACAACCCTCTCTGATTTACAAATAGCTGATGGAGCAAGCAGCTGACAGAAATAAATGAGCTAATCTGATGGCTGTGTAGGACTTCCACCAGATATTAATTCATCAGGAGGCCACAGAGTAAAGACAGATACAAATTTCTGCTTTAATTATGTATGGGAGCTGTGCTGGAAACAGGAGACACTTCCACTACAAGAACTATTTCTCAGAGCAACTGTATGAAGCCCTTTGATTCTATCGTTAGTTTGTCTCCTTTGGATATAATACATGTCCCTCCTCTTATCCCCAAACACTCAAGACAAAATAGATTTTTCCCCTTTATAGCAATGTTTCCACATGGGACATCTGATAATGAACAAGTGGAAAAATAACCTTTGCCACATTAAATTATATTGTTTTCGATTTGCAATTTTTATGAGACCTTCCTGGAGCCTGTTTGATGTATTTGGTTCCCACTCAAAGCCTCAAATGACCGTTGCCGACCAGCAGGCTTATCAAAACCCACGGAGGCTTTATTGAATGAGTGACCAGTGGGTAGCTAAACAGAATGTAGGGGTATTGATTTTGGAGAAATGGTCTAATTGTTTCTAGTAGACAAGGGCTTGTCCCGATTATTTGATTGATTAGCTTGATACTGGTCAGCCTCCTCATCCTCCTTGCCTGGCTGGGTAATAGCACAGTAATCCCAATACACTGCTGTAATTCTAATCCATCATCATTACCATGGTTCTACTCAGCACAAGATTAGTCCAGGAGAGTTTTTCTTTGCATTCCTATATATTAGGTGTCTTTTATATGCTGTAGAAAAACTGAAGAAAAAGTACAATTCATTTCAACTGCTTAGATAGATAAAAAGCTTGGTTCATTGGAGGAAAGTACCAATTAACAATGCAAGATTTAACAAGAATTCAATATTTTTGTCTTGTCTTCAAAATAAGAGCGTTCTTAAAAGTAAAACGCCGCCTTGACAGAAAACCATTGTGTTTTTATGGGAGTAATACCTTAATAAAAGCCCTTAAAACCTTAACTTTTTCATTGAAGCAGACTCAGTTATTAACTGGCAATAAAAGTATTGAACACTTTACAGAAGCAAAAAAAAAAAAAAATGGACAAAAAGTGAATAATAACCTAGTGCTCATGGCACCATTTCATACATGATGTCAAATGTAGTCAAGAAAGGACCCAAATGCAGGGCTAGCCAGAGGATAATCTAGAAAAAGAGTTTTCAATAACCAAAAAAGGCACATAAAGTTAGAAAAATTGGTTTAATCAGTCTGTGCCAGACAACATGACTATTATTAGGTACAAATAAACAGGACGATCTGACTCAGAAACTTTGGAGAGTTTTTAGTGTGCGGGGTGATTAGTGAGTGCTAGCAGGTGATGTAATTTATGTTTTAAAGCAGGTGCTGTGAATGGGAGCTGGAACAAAGGTAACAAAGAAAAATCGGAGTAAAAGTTCCAGCATCTACAACATCAAAAACTCTAATGCATCAAAACAGAGAGTGAACTAGACAGTGAAACAAACATCTAAACCTAAGACAAAGTTGAGTTTTGGAGGCATTAAATCAAAGTCAGAGAGAATTATTTATCATACCGTGTGGTACATGTGGTGGAACAAAATTATGTACACAGGGTCCCAGTTACATCCAACAATAAAATGTAAAAGAAAAACAGTAATAAGATCTAAAGATAAGATTAGGATAAAAAAGATAAAACACAAATATGCCACTGCTTACTTTAAATTTGACGTTTTTCTTTATTTTGCCTCAGTGAATTGAACATTAATGCTTTAAACATTGATGTTTGACTTTTTGGATCATTGGCTATAAAATTTGTCACATTTACATTTTATTACTAGTATAATTTGTATTTAATTGTCTCATTTTCCCCTTTGTTTAAAGTTTTGTTAACATTGTTCATGTTGTGCTGTAGAGTAAATAAAAGTTTGAGTCTATTTTTCTCAACACTTACAGATAAACTTAACAGCTTTGCTTTAAAATATGTTGAACAGTCTTTGGGAAGCTTCAAGTTTCTTTAAATCATGCAACTTATCACAGAATGCAAAGAGAGAAAATACTTTTTAAAAATGAAACGTAATAAAAACAGAACTTTATGGGAATAAACTTTCAGGTGCCAAACGCTTAGTGCAGCAGATTCAAACAATGAATTTAAGACTAACCTGCACTAACAAATGTCAGCTGGCAATATAAGTCTTTCATCAGGTCACTTTATAGGTTTGTGAAATATTTCTTTTATACATTTGTGACCAAATATTTTTTAGTTTACATTCCAGTTAGCCTTAATTTTGGTGTTGTATTTTGTTGTTGGGGTAGGATGCCAAATTAATGCAGGAATACTTGGATTGTGTATAATAATACTTTAAATTTTGATGTTGGACTGTCACTGTGCACTATAGTCTCACTGACTTGCAACTTTAGTCTTATTTAATAATTCAGTTCATGCATGGAAGAAAATATCTATCTATATTATTGATCAATTTTAATTGTTTTGTCTGTGTGCATGGGGCTCGTTTGGTGTTTGAACACAGGACTAATTTTTACTTTGCTGAATTGGTGCACATGCAGTTTTAAGCTCTGACTGTTCTGTAAGACATGAAGAATACAACACAAAGAGAGTTGTTGGGGACGTGTCATGATTATCCACTTTAAGCCTAAGCCTTCTGGCTGCAGGCAGCGTGGCCACAGTCTGAAGGGTGACACGTGGCGTATGTCTGGGCGAGACCCTGGTTAAAGTCCCGTAGTCACAAAATGAGCAAAGAAAGCCTGGGGTCTGGAAAAAGATAAAGGAAGGGGGACAAAGCAGAGGGTGGGGAGATATAAGTGTGAAGTGATGGAGCGAGAAGCTGTGACTGGTGGAGTCCATGCCGTCTCCTTCCTTGCCTGTGGTAATGCCCAGTCCAAGGTCTTCACTCGTTCGTCTACCAACATGGAAGAATGGGAATGTGGGGGTGTAGTGTGAAGATGGGTCACACCAGAGGGGGTTGTCACATTTGTGTGGAGGTGACACCTCAGAGAACCTGCTGGCCCACATAGTGGACAACCAATGTCTCCCGTAGTCCTTCCCTGAAGAGGAACTGGTCTCAGTGGCATCTCACACTCACACCACAGTCCATCACGTTTAGGAGTAGATCTGTACTCCACTCTGCTCTCATTTCAGCTCAGCTGGATGCTCCACTGCCAGGACTGGCATATTTACAGGCTCTCTTTGTTTTGCTTCTGTGAACTGAAGTGAAACCTCTTTCTGTTTTGCTGATGAAATCTTTCCACACTACACAAAAGTTACATTCCCCAGACATGAGTCAGCCGAACAAAGGAAGCATCAGTGCAGCTCATTTAGGCACTGAAATTAAAAACTGAAAAACTTTTTCTTACACATTTTTAATCCAGATCTTTCACCAAATGCACATTTTGTTCTATTTCATGTCCAAATTTAACATAAAATCTTATTAATATCTCTCGGAAAAAATGTCTTTTCACTCACCAAAAATAATCAGTTGCACTGTTGAGTCTTTGGTGCCAGGCGGGTGCCAGGTCCTACAAGGTTAATATAGCTTAAGAGGTATTGTTTATCATACTTAACTTTCACTAACAGCAACTGCAAAATGGGTCCTGCATTTCTTTTATTGTCCACATGAGGCCTTCTGCTCCACAGCTCCTCCGCTGTCATAAATGTTTAAAAAATGCCCTTTGATAACGAGTTTGTCATTGTTTTATTCAGAAATATCAACCGGCCCATTACAGTGGCAGGTATTTTTTCAATCAATACACAATAGCGTATTAATTTTTAATTCTTTATATGTCACTGCGATATAGGAAAAAGTGGATTGTTGAGAGGCACCAGCTGGAGCTCGTTTATTCTCCCGCTGGAGCAGTCATATTGACAACTCTCTTTAGGGATATATGTGTGTGTGTGTTGGGGGGGGGGGGGCATGCACACAGATTGCATATATTTGCAGAATGTGTGTAAGTGCTAACTGTGGGGTTCTATATGTGTCTGTGTGTCAAAGTGAGCTGTGTTTTATCAAGGACATGTGAGGATACCTCACAGCATCCTGGAGTGGTTTTGGTTTCTAACTTCTCATGATGTGCAAATAAATAAACACATTTATGCTGACAAATAGACAAAGAAGTATGAAACTTCACTAATACTAACACCAATTGATGCTTTCTGCAAAATGTCAACATTGTTTCAATCTTGTGTGCGTCTCTCACTGAAATAAATTGAGGCTTCAGAAGTACACAATTTTCCAAAAACTACAGCAAACCATGGTTTTAGGGACAACATGGCATCCAAACAGTTTTGATAATATTCTGTTTAAAAATGAACTTTTGCAAGTGTGATACGGTTTTTTGATAGTGGCCTAAAAAACCAGTGATTGTTTTGTGATCAATGAATAATCCTGATATAAGCAGCTGGATTTGTCCATGCAGCAGAGCCGTTAGACTGACTCAACTAAACGGTTGTATAAATCTTTCAGGGAGAATCCTGAAAGACAAGCTTAGCTAAAAAGCTTCCTGAGACGTGGATCAGCAAAATAATACATTTTCTGCTATCTCAAACAACAAGAAATCATTTTTGCTTCATTAAGCAACTTATATTTTTTAAATATTTGTTGTGCAGCACCTTTGCAATTAAAATGCGTATTTTTTCATATCGCTTTTCTAACCAATATTTGCATTCATGTTTCTGAATATAAAGACAAAAACAATACCACACAAATGCATTATCTTTAGAAAACTCATTCTAAATCGTAACAAATCTGACTCAGCTCCACCTAACAGTGGGTGGTGATTGATGGAGTTGAGTCAGTGAAACAAATGGTCTTCACACAAAGACATTAAAACAGTGATAGAATGTTACTGAGGTAGAAAATGTGAGAATCTGTTTTCTTGTGTTACCCCAGTGTTTATGTTGCCAGCTCCTGCTTCACCTGCTCCCAATCCCTACCACCCCAGGTGATCATCGTTGTGTCTTGTTAGTGTCCCTTTAAGTTCAGCGTCGTCATGTTTCCTCCTTGTCCATGGATTGTGCTTCCCAGACCTCTTGCACTCTGTTATCATTGTACGTTTTTGCTGCCACTACAGCTTTTGTTTTGTCCTTACACCCACAATAAATAGTTACTCTTTATTTTATCCCTGAGTTTCCCATGTCTGTCTGAAACTGGGTTCAATCCTCACACAGAACCAGATAGAAAAATGATCTGAATATTCTTCCAATAATTTGACAATAACATAAAAATTTTGATCTTTTCCCCAGGGCTAATTATTTAAATGGTAAATTAAAAACAATAATTTTGAGTTTAGGGCAGCACAGAGGTGCAGTTGGTAGAGCTGCTGCCTCTCAGCGGGAAGGATGTCCTGATTCAATTCCTGGTCTGGGGGCTTTTCTGGGTGGAGTGTGCATGTTCTCTCTGTGCATGAGTGGGTTTTCTCCAGGTACTCTGGTTTCCTCCCACAGACCAAAAACATGCATGTTAGGCTGATTGGTAATTATAAATTGTCCCTAGGTGTGAGTGAGAGTGAATGGTTGTTTGTCTCGTTTGTCTCTATGTGTCCCTGTGATGGACTGGAGACCTGTCCAAGGTGTCTCCCGCCTCTCGCACAGTGATGGCTGGATATGGGCACCAGTGATCCACGCGGCCCGAAAGCAAGAAGCAGGTAAAAGATGATAGATGGATGAATTTTGAGTTTATTGAACTGTTACCAGCATAGCCATATAGTCATAGTCATCAGTATAGTCCATGTGGACAGATGTTTGCAGATGAAATTGTGATCTGTGGTGAGAACAGGGAACAGGTGGAAGAGAACTTGGAGAGGTGGAGGTATGCACTTGAAAGAAGAAGAATGAAAGTCAGCTATATAAGACAGAGTACATGTGTGTGAATGAGAGGGAGGCCGGTGGAGCAATGAGGCTACAAGGAGCAGAGGTCACAAAGGTGCAGGACTTCAAGTACTTGGGGTCCACTGTCCAGGAAAGTGGGGAGTGTGGTAAAGAAGTGAAAAAGAGAATCCAGGCAGGATGGAGTGGATGTAGAAAAGTTTCAGGAGTGATCTGCGACAAAAGGGTGTCAGCAAAAGTCAAAGGAAAAGTTTACAAGACAGTGGTGAGACTAGGGCTTTAACAGACTACTCGAGTAATCGACAGGTCGGTTCCTAGGACATCTATCGAGTTTTTTAAATTTCACGTCGAGTATTCGCAGTGACGTCATTGTGTCATGTGATCCGCACTGGGCTACTAGTAGAAGCTACCAATTGGATTCCTCCCAGCAGATGGACTGAGCGGAGCAGGCCCAGTCTTGGCAAACAGGTAGAAATGCATCAGTAGTCTGGAAATATTTCACTAAAGATGAATCTTCAGGTTCAACTACCGTAAGGAAACAGAAAATGAATCAACTTTCTGACTGTTTGGAGCTCGTGGTGAACCGGTGTTACACCATATTCTATGACCACCGTACATTGTGACCGTAGGGGGCAGTGTTGCATGCACTGTTGCAGGTCACAGAATATGGTGTAACACCGGGTCCAATCGGCCTAACCAGAACCAGCTTCCTCTGACCTTGTTTCACAAACTAAAAGCAACAAATATTAATCTCTAAACATATAAAAAAAACTATAAACATATTAATCTCTAAAACTAAACCTAATGTGCACCACAGCTGGCGGTGGTGCGGGATGGTCGTCCGCCCCACTGGTTTTAGTTTTGTTTTTGATGTGCTTCACATTATTTCTTTCACTTTTGCAGCTTAATAATAATAACCAATAGTTTTAGTTTTCCTGTGACTTATTTGCAGTGTGATACATGGTAGGAGCATAATATATGCTTCCATTGTTTTGTTGGTCTTTTTTTGTGGTTGTTGTAAATAATAAATTACGTTTTTTTGCAGTTTTATTTTTTATTTATGTTTTCATCTTGAGATCCTATGACGTCATCAACTACTCGAGTTCTACTCGAGTTTTTTTATGTTAATGTTGAGTTTAAAAATGATGTAGTCATTCAGGTGAGACCAACTCTGTTGTATGGTCTGGAGACAGTGGCACTGACAAAAAAACAGGAGACAGAACTGGAAGTAACAGAAATGAAGATGTTGAGGTTCTCCTTAGGAGTGACAAAGATGGATAAGGTTAAGAATGAGATCATCAGAGGTACAGCACAGGTTGAAAAACTGGGAGATAAAGTTAGAGAGGCCAAGCTAAGATGGTTTGTACATGTCCAGAGGAGGGACAGTGGGTATATTGGTAGAAGGATGTTAGAAATGCAGCTGCCAGGAAAAACACAAAGAGCAGATATATGGATGCAGTTAGAGAGGACATGGAGGTAGTAAAGGATGCAGAGGACAGAGTGAGATGGAGGAGGATGGCATCTCTGTGGTGATCCCTGAAGAGGGAAAAGCCAAAAAAAAAAAAAAAGAAGATTGTACAGTTACCAGCAGCATATTATGACATCACCAAACAACTTTCAAAATTAGTTCAAAACTAAAAATGGGCAGGTGTAAAAGTTCTGCTTAGAAACAAGCAACCTTCAGAGTTCAGACATGATGAGACCTGTTGATGCTGGACTGTCAACAAGCTGAACCATTTGGGCCTAAAAAGTGAACAGATCTGCTCAAGTGCCAACTGCTGTCATTCTGCACAGTCTCCCCCCTCCTGACAATACACACACATACCACCAGGACAGTCCATGCCATGTTAGACTTCAAATGAACTGTACAATGACCTGCGAATGACAAGCACGGAGAGTTGCAGCCCCCCTGCGACTTTGGTGTGAATGAGTTTTAACCCTTTGTTAGAAAGAAAGAGGGCAAGAAAGCTTAATCTATGATCCCAATGTTTCTGGAATGTTTAAAAAGGTCAATATGCTGATATTTTTGACAGCGCTTGACCTTTTGTGAAAAAAGTAACAAAACCATTGGAATTGAAATAACTTCTTTGTTTAGTTCTGGCACATAATGTATCACAGTCAAAGCATGCTGTCTCCCTGCAGCATCTGCCCATGAGTGACTTGACTGTTAATCCGGTGTATTGATCTAATATCAAAAGGTGCTATTTAAATACAGCATAACTTCCCAGGAGCCACAATCTGTCAGTAGGCTCTGTTTGGAGTTTGGTTGAATAACTAATGCCTGTTTGGTGTGTGACTGGGTCCAGGTGGCCCAACATCTGGCCTCTGTCGAGTCAGGGGTGCACATAAAGTCCATCCATTCATCCATTATCTTTACCCGCTTCTTCCATTTGGGGTCACGGGGGTCGCCGGTGCCCATGTCCAGCAATCACTGTGCGAGGGGCGGGGTACACCCTGGACGGGTCGCAAGTCCATCACAGGGACACACGAGACAAACAACCATTCACTCTCTCACTCACACCTAGGGACAATTTAGAGTTACCAATCAGCCTAACATGCATGTTTTTGGTCTGTGGGAGAAAACCGGAGTACCTGGAGAAAACCCACGCATGCACGGAGAGAACATGCAAACTCCACCCAGAAAGGCCCCTGGACCGGGGTTTGAACCAGCGACCTGCTCGCTGAGAGGCAGCAGCTCTACCAGTTGCGCCACCGTGCTGCCCCACATAAAGTCCAGAAAAAGTAAAATTATCTATTACAGAAACAAAAAGACATTATATTATATTATATTATACAGGAGGGGGCTAAGAGGGGCAATGGCCCCACTTTCAAATTCACTTGAGCACCCACCCTTCTCCTGACAGACACCAGACAGACATACATATACAGTATTTTGCTACGTATATTTGCTGTTAGCAAAATATTTTGTGAACCACTGGATAGATTTGTTTTAAACTCTCAGGATGTAATTTTTATATGGATGTTAACAAGAGATGAACTTTTGAATTTAGCCTAGTTTGAGAAGGCCACCCAATTTTAATTATCCCAAACACAGCAATGCAGTAATTTTCACAAACATTAAACTAAAATCTAGTAATTTTGTAATATTTTTGGTTATTGCTTTGGATGCTCTCGTTTCCTCTCATAATCCAGAAACAAGCTAGGCTAACTGGAGATTCTAAAACCACACTTAAATGGGAGCGTGTGCATGCACAACAGTTTGTCTCATGTCTCTCTGTGTTGTTCCTGCAGTGGGTTTGACAATGGTTGGGCCAACTAACCATCAAATGTAGAGCATGTGTGATGAAAGAGACAGAATATAAAACCAACTGAAAGAAAACAACATATAAAACAACTAATGGCCTTAAAATCAAATCACAAATGCAAAGCCCACAGACCACGAGACAAATAACAAATAAAAATGTCTCCCTTTCTTCTTGCAAGGAGTCTTGACAGGAGAATATGTGAAGAACAGGTTTCAAAATGACATCTTAATGTGAAGGGAGTACAAGAGGAAATCAGTTTTAACTTTAATCATAATATTTGAAACCTAGTTTGTGTTGATTTCTAAACATAATATTGCTACTGCCTAAAACCATGCAGAATGCTGGAAAACTATTCATATTTATCTAATGTCAAGTATGACTGGGTCCATTCCAATCAAATCAAATTCAGGTCACTTTACATTCAATGTGGCACATGGCTAATTATCATATCAAGACATGCATTGGAAAAATATGAACAAGTGTCAAAAGAAAGACCGGAGTTCTTTGTTTTCAAACTCACTTAATTAATCTACTTGTTCAAAAATGACATTTTTAGACGAATATGCCTTTCACAAAGGACTTTTCTAAAAAATTAAATAAATAAATAAAATAAAAACTGTCATCCTGGAAGAACGACAAGTGAAATTAGATTCTGCCTTCTCATGATGTAAAATAAATTAGTAATGTGAACGTCTCAACCACAAATACTGCTTATGTTAAATTAATCCTGACATCTTGTGCATTATTGTCTATTTAGGATGGATGGGTTTGACAGCACCTTTTAGCGTGTCAGTATTTGTACTACACCTCTCCCCAATCAGCTCCTTCAATTTCAGCACTGGTATTCCCGCACATGCATTAGATTGACCTCACATTAACCCAGATACATTTGATCTTTAAGAGCCATAAATTGGCTTTTGTCATTACCATAGGTTAATTACTGAGATTTGCTCAGCACTGTGGCTACACTGTGATTGCAATAATGTGCACTACACAAAAGCTATCCCCACTTGCTGTGTGAGCACTAAATAGGCATTGTTTTGATTTTTCTATTCCTGTCATGAGTTTTGTTTGTATTAGTCTATATTTGGCACTTTACATAGCAGCACCTTTTATCGTTTTCTTATTCTGCCGATCTGAGTAGAAACCTCACCCTTCCTGTCATTCTCTCCCTCATACGTCATCTGGCCTCAAGTACAAACGTAAACCTGATTGCTGTGCTGGCATTCCTCACAGCTGCCTCATGAGAAAGAAAGAAATTAGCTGTATAAATTGCAATGAATTGATTTTAAATAGTGTTTCTAAACACCATTTAAAAAGTTTTAAGCAGGGATGAATTACAGGTTTTTTTTTGTTTGTTTGTTTTTAAAGGGTAGACGCTTTTTTCAAAACCATCCAGAAAATATTCGTTGGGTTTTATTTAATGATAAAAACAAATTTGAGCTCAACCAAGTAATATACTAGTGACTGGAAAGTTTTAAAAATAAAAGTTGATTAATTGTACTACACTTAACAAGATCCAAGTGATCTAAAGGCAATTAATAGAAGAAAAATATATTTTATACTAATAAAAATGTTTATATAAATCCAAATGTACATCACAAAAGATGAGAATTAAATAATTTTTTTAGTTTTAAGTCACTTTCAGTCATACAATCATTGCTGGACAATTGGCTACAACAATAAGATCTTTGTTAATCACAGATTATATAAAAAGATTATAAACACAAGTTCAGCCATTTGTAGATTTCTCTAGTAGTGGCTGGTCCATAAAGGCAGGTGGGGTAGAGTCCCAAAGTAGTTCCTCCTAATAAATAATGTAAACGTATTTACTGAGCTTGCTGTGTCTTGTTTCGTTCTGTGTATTATTTTGACTAAGTGGAATTGAAAAAGATTTTTAGTGATTCATCCTCAGTTGTTTACTTATTTACTGTTATGAGGCAGTAGCATTCAATGTCCCACATGTGTCAAATGGATCAGAACATGTAGCCAGTGATCCAAACAGGTAGGTCCAAAAGTTTCATTTGGGTCATCTGATTTTTCTGCCCTTTCGGCACATTTGACTGGATTTAGCGCATTGATATGACCTTTACCTAGATCTGATGTGAGCTCAAACCAGGAAACAGCTGCAGTGAAACCTACTGAGACCAACAGTGGAGAGATTCTGTTTTCAAATCCAATTGGAGCAGGCAGAGGGCACCAGAACGGGAAACTGAGAAGAGTATAGGAAAGTCAAATAACAAGAAATTTTTGCCAACATGGTAGGGCCTTATTTAAGCAAATCTATGGCTTGTGTGTGTGGCTGTGGTGGGTCAATAAAGCAGTAACCTTGTAACTGAGTGTTTGTGGGTTGGATCCCCACAAAAATCTTCTATTAGATTTGATGATATTTCATCATGTTTTACTTTCATTTTAGGGTTTCTTCACCTTACGCTTTTCTTCTCCCATTGAACTGTGCTAATCTAGAGTTATTTCAGAATTATTACTACAAAGTGTGTGAGGTGTCCATTTCTCTGATTTATTAGACTGAACTGTTTTTCACAAGACACAACCTTAACCCATGGGAGGAGGGAAAAAAGCAAGCACTTTGTAGACACACACACTAAAAACAACAACAACAAATTAAATACTAAGCAACATTTATTTATTTATTTATTTATTTAGCACGGAAAGTGTAACACAATTTGTAAAAAAAATTAGAGGTTAGTGATTCAGGAAATTAATGTCCACCCCACTAATATTTTTGCTCTGGAGCCACCACTGAGGTTCTCTAAAGGAACATTTCTGTGCCATGAACTCAGCTGTGAGTTCACTGTGTGTGGGTGTTTTTATCAAAGTAATTTCTAAATGAAACAGATTTCAGCAGCAGCAAATACTCAAGAATAGGTGCATAGGTATTATTCATCATTTATTGTATGAAGTGCTTTTATTGCTCTGCATTTATGTTGAGAAAGAGCTTTGACTCTTTTAGAAACTATTTTTAATTTCAACTTTTTAAGCTTTTACAGACTGTAGAAAAGTACTGGTTCAGGTGAGTGGTGGCGCAAATGTTCAGAATAGCACCAAATATTAGGTAGTTACAGTTTATGAATTTATGACCGTGAAAAAAAAATAAAAGAGTATAATATTTAGCTCAGTCCTAGATTTAAATGTTCATTTTGTAATAAACCTCATGCAGTAGCATACAAATGATTCCGTGTGAAAGCATAGTGATTTAATAATAATTTACCCAGAGTGTATGACTCTCCAGTTATTTTATGTGTGCATTTTATTGCATGTGAGTCCTCCTTACAAACACAACCTGGCAATTATCCAGAATTCACTAAACAATTGTTTTTGGCTGGCACATTGTTAACACATTGCTCTAGTTTTCCTGAGACAGGAATATGAGCAGGCTGCCTAAAGAGCACCAAGTTTCACTTTCAGTGTTATTTATTCTGAACTAAATGTCTGTAGCTCCAAAGGGATGCCTGCTGGATCTGTTAAACATTAAACCTTTAGGAAAAAATGTGCTAATTTATTCTGCTATTCAAATTTGATTCAGTTTGATAGCAATGGTTATAAAATTGATATTTATAAAGTATTGGCAGATTACTTTAAAACTATATCTATTATGCTTAGTTTATGTTCTTTATTTACATTTGAAATAGACTATAATTGTTTTTGATGACTGAAAATCAAATGAAATATTTGTTTTTAACCAAAAATCAGGCTTATATAAAAGACTTTGAATGTACACAATTAATCAAAATGTTTTCTCTCTCACAGAAAAAGAAACATTATTATTATTATTATTATTATTTATAGTTTTACCTGCAAAGGATTACACTGGTTAACAGCATCCAGCAAGTTCTGGTACCAGTTTTGACATTTTCATGAAGGAGATGGTGTTTTGCAGCTTCACTAAGGAAAGGAACCAGTATAGCAATTAGCAAATTTGCTGTAGTGAGACATTTCTGTATATTTTTTTTTTTTGATTATATTTATTTATTTATTTATTTATTTATTTATTTTGCAAACTCAACAAAGAACATTTTTGTCATCATCCAGAATTTCTCTAAAAAGCCATGTATCCAAAAAAGTATAAAAAATGAAATAAAAACACTTCTGGTCATCAATTTTTATCGTTTTCCTTCCTTCATTAGATAGATAACTATACTATTTGGCATTTATAATGTATGTGAATGTTTTTGTTCAGTGCCCCGAGATAGCATGGTGTGACTTGGCGCTATATAAATAAACTGAATTTAATTTAATTTTAAGTTGGGTTCTCACATTGCTACCAGAGTCTGGAAAAGACAAACACTGCAAGTGTTTTGTATTGCTTTATTTGGCTTTATCCATCAAACGTGTAAAAAAAAAAAACATTTGTGAGGTGGATGTATTCAGATAGTAGCAAACTTTAATTCAGACCATCAGATTGAACTTTTACAGTGATTTGCAACCATTAACTCTACGACTGAAAAACTAACAATCCATTGTAACGTGAATGAACGTCAAATGTTGCTCCATATTTGCTGGATGTTTGAAGCACATCTGTTTATTTGAGCAAGTTAAAGAAGTAAAATAAAACCACCAAAGCAGTTATATGGACAAAAACAAAAGTATGCATATGCAGCCTTTAAAAGAGCTCAAAATGTATTTAAACTACATTTCCCAGTGTTTGTGGAAGCATTTTTAACTGTGGAAGGTGTTTTGTTTACAAATTAACTAAACTAATTAATAAATAATGCAAGTCTTAATTCATTGTTTAACTTCCCTGTAGAGATAAATAAAGTATTTCTATTCTTTTAATTCAAGCATATGTTCATCATTCTTGTGTACTTGAAATGAACAATCTCAGAACAGCACTGAACCTTCTGGAGTAAATACAAAAAATTAGGAGACACAAATATTCATAAACTGCATCAACTTCATGTAGGAAGTTGTTGTTTTCTCTTGTATTAAAATTTTAAACATTACATATGAATACAGATTATGTTACCATTTTCAGGGTATTTGTGTTGACTGTAATTTCAGGTTTTGTGTATTTTTTTTTTAAACCTGATTTAAAATTTTGAAGCTTTAAATTCATGGTTCTAGATTTGTTTAACTGTATAGCAAAACTTTTAAGAATGCAACATTTTAAACTGCTAACAAGAACAAGATCTTTTTTGTTTTCAGCTGAAATTGCATTTGAATACTAAAAAACAAACATACTGTCTTTAATTGAAACATACAGCTTAAACAAAATATTTTTTGAAGGTATAGTTTAGATCAAATAAGAAGACAAGAGGTTTGTACTGCTTAAATAGTGAATAAAAAAAATGACCAAGATGAACCTGCACAAATAAATAAAAAAAGAAATGAAGTACACTGTGAACTAAATCCTAAAAATAGCTGCCTGCATAGCAATATGATCATTTGGCATTTACATTATCTACAGTATTGTGCTGGTGCGCTGCACAGCCTGAAAACACCTGTACTGTTATTCTGGACCCAGAAGATTTGCATAGGTTTTGAGAATTCAAATTATTTTATAGCCCTGTATTATAATTTCACATCCACGTATTGACGACTCGAACAAAAGCCACACAGCTCCTCCTCAATCCAAGGTGTTGGTTTAGGAACCCCAAATCTCATCTTTGTTTTATATGGAGGATGTGGATCTGTTGGCATCTTAGAGCCACAACTTTATAATAATAATAATAATGAATTTAATTTGTAACGCACTTTTCATTAACAAAAATCTCAAAGTGCTATCATTAAAGTTCATTAATCAACTTTCATTGTGTACTGAAAGGGTTTAAAGCCAAGTGCAAAAAGGCAGGATGCGAGTCACATAAGTCACAAAATTATCTGTTACCTTCCAAGTTGGGAGTAAGTCTTTGCCTCAGGTTGAGTTCAGATATCAGGGAGTCACATTAATGAGATGGACTGATGTTGTGGGAGACAGACTGACATATCTGGGCTGCACCTACAGTATGAGGACATTGCACCGGTCTGGTGAAGAAGGAGCTGAGCCAAAAGCAAAGCTCTCAGTTTACTGCTACATCTGTTCTAAACCTTGTCTGGGGTCACAAAGTTTGTACTTTGATCAAAACAAGATCCTGAGTTCAAGCAGCTGAAATGGTTTTACTCTATAGCCTGGTTGTTTAGCGTACATCTTAGATACTTTACTGTTTCTTTTTCATACTTTTATATTTTTGCTATTTGTGAGTTGCGACGGAGCTTTAGGGCCACGTAAAAAAATAATAATAATAAAGAAAAATTACATTGCCACGCTACAAACAAAAAAAATTAAAAGCCATAAAATTACAAGAATAAAGTTGTAGTATTATGAGAATAAAGTCGAATAAAGTCTTAATATTACGAGAATTAAGCCATACGAGACTTTTTTTTTTTTACAGTGGTCGTTAATTTTTTTTTTTTTTCCACGAGTCGGATCCACGACGCGACCTGTCAATCAATCCAGTAGGCGTGTCAGCAAATGACCAATCCGAATCTAAGTCGTAATATTATCCGAACGCCAACACGATAAAGCAGGTTTACCGCATTTTAACTGTGGTAAAATCAAGAATGTTTGTTAAACTTTAATGTTATTGGCGCTCTTACTCAAAACATGTTTCAATACAGTCACCTACTGTTGTGTTATTGTATGCTGCTTCTGGGATACATATACGTGACGTCATTACGTCCTGACTTTTGTTTTTGTTTCCGTTTGAAAACGGCGCTCAGTGAGTGGAACTGTGTGCGTGCTGTTAGAGGTCTTCAATAAATATGACTGAAAGAGGCTGAAGAGAACCAGTGACTCACTTACAGGAGCATTTAGCTTCGGATTGGTCATTTGCTGACACGCCTATTGGATTGATTGACAGGTCACGTCGTGGATCCCACTCGTGGAAAAAAATAAATAAATGAAAGCTGTAACAAAATGTCTCGTACAACTTTAATCTCGTAATACCACGACTTCATTCTCGTAATTTTATGGCTTTCAATTTTTTTTTTTGTTTGTTTTTCTTAGCGTAGCCCTAAAGCTCCATCGTAGTGGACGTAACTGGGACCTTGAGAACACAATTTTGTTCCACCTCATGTACCACATGTGCTGCAAATAACCAGGGCCAGATCAACACTTCTCTGTACCCTGGGCAACAATCTTAAAGGGCCCCATCATCGCGATCCTAGAATCACCATAATCTGGCAAAATACAGAATGAATTACCAGAATATTCAGTAAATATACTTAAAACTCTATCAAGTGTATTTTATGCATAAAAATCCAAATGCTCACAGAAATATAAATGCTACTATGTCCTCTTGTGACGCAACTCATCAAGACTGAGTTAAGTTGAACACCATACGTATACTTGTTTAGCAACATGGTGGCCACTGGTGTCAGAAGCATTTGTAATGGGAGTGGGGGGGGGTCTGAGGTCCTCCCCCAGAAAGTTTTCAATAAAGTAGATGCCATTTTCTGCGCTCTGGTGTATTTTAATGGTTGTTTAACATTTAGCTTTACCTACATAGACACTTGATTCAATAACTATTTTAGAGTTAATGGCGCAACAAGAAGTAGCCTGACCAACATCTGATTCAATTAATAAAAAATATTATGTGTTCAAAGGTGACGATTTGATGCCCAAATTCAAATTAAATGACTGTAACTTAGTTGACTTAAAATGCAATAAGATTATCAATGAATGTTTGCGACAAAGGATTTACTAATTACAACAAAGAGTCCTTCAAGTAACCTCCCAATATAAATCATAAAAACAGAATGACTTCTGCGCATTCTAAATTTGTCAAATGGCCTAAATGTCCTAAAGTGAAGGAGAATAATTTTAAAATAATAAAAAAGATACACCCTGTAGCCATGTTTCTTGAAAGAAGATTTAAATTTGATGGATTTGTGTGCTTTTTGTAAATCAGAAGATGAATTCCTCGAGAAAAATTTTTTTCATGTCAATACAAAGTGTTTGGTCAGACATCAGAAACTGGATTAATCTCAAACTTAACATTCCTTCTTTTCATGCTCATGCCATTTTACTTTATGTGGATAACTTAAGCTCAGCTTTCTCTGATGTCATAAATATAGTCATACTTATAGCAAAGTACCACATTCACTGTATTAAGAGGAGGGATAATAAGCCTTCCTTACTGTTTTATCTATTATTTTAAGTCATACTATTCTTCATTAAGTAGATTCAAAAACTGCTAGAATTATATCACAACAGATAAAAACTTACTGTTTTAATTAAAACAATAAGTTTTTCATATAGTCGTGCTCCTTTGTTTTTTATTAATTTAATTTTTTATGTTTTTTTCCTCTCCTTCATTATTTTGTGAAATGTAGTTATGACACCCTTCATGAGTTTGTATTTGTATATTATTGCATTGTTCTATTTTGTGTTGTTAATAAATTTCTAGAAAAAAAAAAAGAGGCTTGTGAGCAGGTAAGGGGCGTTTACCTTCGGGACAAATTGAAGTCGTCGACTGATCAGTTGCTGACACGCCTACTGGATTGATTGACAGGTCGCATTGAGAATTCGACTCAGTGCAAAAAAATTTTTTTTGAAAAGCACGAGAGCTGCAGCAGCCGGTGCTGGGAGGAGGCAGGGCAAATCAAATGCAGCAGAAGCGCAACAGCCTCTCTGTGCTGCGCAGGGCTCCAAGTAAAGCAGGAGATAACCAGATATTTTGCTTGTGCCCTCACTGTTCTGGGCCAGAGATCGTGGGCCCCTGGGCACTTGTCCAGTTGTCCATATGGTTAATCCGGCTTTGCAAATGACAATAAAGTCACCTTGAACCTTGGTTGGATCCAACCTTAAAGGAGGAGGAGCGTTGCCCTTTGGTTGTGAAGCTCAGATGAGGGCCGCTGCTCCTCCACATCAAAATAAATCAGCTTAGGTGGGTCAGGCATTTATCAGGGGATGCCCCCCCTCTGGAGATCCCCCCACCAGAAAAGCCTGGGGAAGATTTAGAACTTCTTGGAGAGATAGCCTTGAGAGATGTCTGGGTTTCCCCATGGATAGATTTAAGTTTATGCTGTATACGTCACCAAAACAACAAAAGCAAACAACTGTTACTGTTTATTCTTACACTGCACTGATTTGTTAAAGATCATTTTTGTGGTTTCTACGGAAGCTTTAGTGGTCCAAGTTTAGTATGACAGGAAACTGAGCCACAAACAAAAGTAACGTTTATCGGCTTAAAACAAACATGCTTGTTAATGAAGAGTAAGAAAATAATCACTTTTCCAACTAGAATTTTATCTACACACACATTTCTCGTTTTTCTCTGTTCTGTCTTACAGCACATGCGTACGCACACACACACATCGACCGCATTTCCTATTCTTCTCTGATGCCTGCGGTCTTCTCCAGCTTAGTGACAGTGATGAATGCAGAACATGGAACACATTAATGCAGCAGATTCTGGTCAATGTCAGGCCTTTCTTCACTGTGTCAAGTTAAACAAACAAGATCAAGCAAAAGTGCATGGTAATTGACCCTCCAGAGATAAGGCCCTTGCTGCTGAAGCAAGAGGTCATGGGAATCTCAGGCCATCATCAAACCTGTGTGACCACCCTCAAACAGATACCCCACTCGCTGTCTAAGCTTTCACACGTTCTTATATCTCCATAGGGCTCTTACTTTATTATACTGGTGAATTATTTCCAGAAGGATCTTTGAGTTATATTCTTTCTCTGTACAATGTTTCATTGGAATAGACTGTCATGTAATAAGTGGATTATACTTGTAGGAGATGTCTAAAACCTTAGTGGGACGTATTTAAGGTGTGGAGAGTTCTGACACTGTGATGACACATCCTGGTGAAACCTAACTAATTAGGAGGGTTTTTTTTATTTTCAATTTTTTATTTTGAACCTTTGGTTTTCAGTGGTGAACCTTGTATACTTACTGTATGTCCTTCAGGGTTAGCAAGTATCACGGTGATGCTGTGTAATTGGGCAAGTGTGAAAGAAGCGGAGGACATTTACCAGAGTGTTAAAGTGATGAATTTTAAGGCCAACACATGAACGAATTTCATTTTCTGTTACTTCTTATATTGTGTTTTTAGATAGATGTTTTAAAGAGCTGGATGCAATAGGTTTGTTGTCTTTTTTATCCACATATGATGTGGAATATGTGCTTATTTGATCAAGCAGGAGATGGTTATGAATAAACGTGGCAAATGACAAACAGTCCAAATACATGTTTTTGGACTTTGGCTGACTGTGACCAATTCTAGTGTTTTATTCAGCAATAAACATAGAAATAGAGAATCAAACAAAAACTCTCGAGGCTTCATGTATAATTTTTGTAGATGCAAGGAATGGGCTTTAAAAAAAAAAAAGACTTGTTTATCTTAAAGAGCAAAATAACTTATTTAAATTTGCAATCTGTTTGAATACTGTTTCCCATGGATACAAATATTATGAAACGTAGAGAAAAAAAAGCAAATAAATGACACCAGATTAAATGTGAAAGCCTCTCACACATATATTGTAAAGTCCGTAGAAACGTGTCACTATCCTTGTGTGATCACGATTGTTCTATGTTTTTTTTTAACAGAAGTATGCTAACTTTGCTCTGCATCTAGTGAGTGCTGTTTAACTAAGAGTCTGTCTAGAGAAAATAGAAGAAGCTGGACCGTAGCTGCTGGACAGCTGTAGAAAACTCTGCAGCTATCACTTTGTTGGCTCAGGTGGAAGATCGCGGTACGGATCCAGTGTAAAATTTAAAGCGTCTTTATTCTAGAGATCTACCTTTCTCACAAACAAGAGGATATTGGTCCTAAAGCCCAGGTAACACTGGAGGAACGGCTAGTACATTCAATTCCTGTCAGTACCTAATGATCCCACAAATGACACAGAACTGAAAGGCTTCTTAAGGCTGGAGACTAATTAACAACAAGAATCACCTGTGAGCAATAATCAGCGGAGGACAGTCAAAGGAAAACAAACTGAAAAGGACACAAAACCATGAAGATAAACTACACATGTGAGAACAGGAAACACACATTACGACAGCAGCTGTAGGTGACGGGATTCAAAAGTCTTGTTTTTTGTCCCAATGTTGAGCATAACTTTCCAAAACTCTTTGGACCTCAATTATAAATATTGTGGCACCTGATGAAATCATCATATCTCATAGAACTTTCTCAACCAGAAAATAATAAAACGCTCCGTTTATATCAATAGTGAGTCTTTGCCGGAATTGAAGGAGCTTTAATATCTGTGCGTCTTGTTCACAAAATAGGGTAAGATGGAATGGGAGATGGATCAACAGATTGGGGCCTTGTGGTGAAAGAGCTGAGCCAAAAGGCAAAACTCTCAATTTACTGGTTGATTTCAGCTCTCACCTTAAAGTCATGAGGTCAGGACCAAAACAAAAGCAGATAAAATTGGTTTCTTCTGCACGATAACTGAACTCAGCTTTAGAGCTTTCATTAATAACTCTATTATCCAAGCAAAGTTTGGTGTAGCGCCGCTGCTCCTTAACATCAAAAGGAGTCAGCTGAGGTGGTTTAGGCATCTGATTAAAAGACCTTATGGACAGCTCTCAGCTTTTTTGGGCACATCTCGCTGGAAGGAGACCCTGGGACAGACCTGAAGCTGACCAGAGAGATGATACGTCCTGTTTGGCCTGAGAACACTATAGTGTCCCTCAGACTGTCTGTTGCCTCCACGACCTGAGTTGAACTGAAGGAAATTAATGGATAAGTATGTTTTTTTTAAAGAGGTGAGGAAACAATGTTTTCATTATGGCAGCAAAAAGTTTGTCTTTCTGAAACTCCAAGGTAAACTCTAAATTCCTGCATTGATGGCACCTGACACATTTATTATGAAATACAGCTCCACACCTTTAACAGCTTTAGCTCCATTATATACCATCCTAATGGGTTTTTTTTCTCAATTTTGGCCAATAGACTTCCATTTTTTTGCAAAGAGGGCTCAAACGTGAACTTATCTTACCAATTAATTTGTGAGTTTATCAGTGGTGAGCTTGTGTACAATAGTTCACTAGGGTTTTGTGCAGAGTTAATATGTTGCTTCATGTACAAAACACGTTCAGGTTAGACTACCGGATAGCAAAGGTAGACTATGCTTAGTCTAAAAGTTTTCCGAAGCTCCCCCAAGCACATAGTTGTACTGATTGTGATGCAGTAGATTCTCGTGCAGTGTCATCTAAAAGCTTGAAGATCAAAATTAGCAGCATTTTCCAGCCTTCACTGTATTTCACAGTATTTCCAGACCGTAAATGCTGAAACCCAGTTCTGATAGTCACACTAGTGACTGATTATTCAAATAAAAAATAAAACTTAACTATTATTTTTACATGTGTTTCTGGCATCATAGACTACATTTGTGTTTTGTTTTATTTGTTGTTTTGTTTTTGCTTGTTTATTTTTTTGTTGTTTTTGCATTTATTTATTTTTTATAAATATAATAGAGCAGCCTCAAATGAAGTAAAAATTACTGATTTAATTTTTGATGCACTTTATGAAAAAGTTTTTTTTTCATAATGGAGTCTGCAGATATTATATAAATCACTGCAGACAGTTTGGTTGTTCTAGTTGCTTCTCTCGCTGCTTTTCTACCAAATGCTCATAATTATTATATTGACTTTCAAAAGTCTGAAAACACAGTAAGTAACAATTCGTTCTCACTTATTATCTATTCATTCGTTCATTGTACATGCTAAATCCTAACCTCAACACAAGTCCCTATAAGTTTTTGATTAATTTAATTGAAACAAATTCACCCCAGTTAATTTTCAAGTGACAGCCTGCGAAGGAAGACTTTTAAAAGTATTTTCAGTAAGATCTGTCAGTTTGTTTGCTTTATGATCTTCTTATTCTGGAGTTGACATATTTTGCAGAAAAGACATATTTTCATTCAACCTTTATTCATACAGGTTAATCCCACTGAGCATTCATTCATGTATTCTGTTTACCAGTTGTGGTTCTTTGTGAGCTTGTAGAAGATTGGACATATCCACAAGAACACATTAATATGAAAAATAAACTAAATAACCTCTGTGGTGGGGCATTTTGTGCACTTCTTGAATGAATCCTGAGCATTACACAATTGAGTATATTATATTCATTAATAGTTACAATATTTTAGGTAAAAACAACCTTGTTGTTTCCTGTATATTCACACTTAAACATTGCTCTCATGCACTTACACTCATCCAGCGTGTGTTTTTTTTTTTTGGTTTGTTTCTTTGACAACGTTACTTTTTTTTTTCTTGACCTTATTTATTTATTTATTTCATTTTTTGCCACTCGCAGTGAGTTGGTAATGGAGCAGAAAGATGGCTCTGAAAGAACTGCTTCAGCTGGTGCACCCACATGAAGAGCAGGAAAGTGTTGTTCAAGTGCACTTACCAATAGAAGTGAGTACCTCAGGATGAGAGTTTGGAGGAGGAGAAATTGGACATATACCAGGATTTTTCTTAGTCTACAGAGGCACAGCATGCCAATATGACTTCTGCTTTCCCCATCTTGCTTTCAGACATTTTTTATTGTCATGAGGAATTAAAATACATTGCTGTTAAAAATATTTCACCACACAGTCTGAATATATTTTCAAACCAGACTAGACAAGTCAAATCAAACTACTTTATTTGTCATGCATTGCAGATAGCTACATGTTGATTTCCCACAGATTTTTTTTTAATTGTTTTTAGGTGTTCTTGAGTTCAGAAAATGGCCCCATTCATCCAACCTTCACAACTGAAGTTTTAAGTGATTTTTCCAGAAACAATGCTGTCCTGAAGCATTCTAAAGACGTTCCAGAAATGTGGACTGAAGAACACAAATGTCTGCTGCATTCAGTCTGAACGTGCTCTGGAGAATCATTCCGTCAACTTTCTAGTGAAGCAGGTGAAACAATGTGAGGTCGCAGAAGACAATCTTCAGAGTTTATTTAATAAAATGTTAGTAAGGGTTTTTGTATGCCCTGCATATTGCCTTGCTTTTCACTTCATATACAGTATTTAAAACATGTATAGCTTTGATAGTAATTCAGTGATTGTCATTATAGAGCCTCCATCCATCCATCCATCCATCCAACCATCCATTATCTTCTGCTTGTTCCAAAGTCAGTTCACGGGGGCAGCATCTTGAGCAGGTAGGCCCAGACATCTCTTTCCACAGCCACCTCTTCCATCTCTTCTGGGAAGACCTCAAGGTGTTACCAGGCCATCCAAGAGACATTGTCTCTCCAGCGTGTCCTGGGTCTTCCCAGAGGTCTCCTCCCAGTCGGACATGCCCGAATCACCTCCCTAGGGAGATGCCCAGGGGGCATCCTTACCATAGGGTAGGAACGTAGGCTGACCGATAAACAGAGAGCTTTGCCTTACAGCTCAGCTCCCTCATCACCACAACGGACCAGCACAAAGTCTGCAATACTGCAGATGCTGTACCAATCCGTCTGTCAATCTCACGCTCCATTCTTCCCTCACTCGTGAACTAGACCCTGAGATACTTGAACTCTCCACTTGAGGCAGAACCTCACCTTTGACCCGAAAAGAGCAATCCACCCTTTTCCGACTGAGGACCATGGCCTTAGATTTGGAGGTGCTGATTCACATCCCAGCTGCTTCACACTCGGCTGCGAACTGCTCCAGTGAGAGCTGAAGATCATGGAACGATGATGCCAACAGGATCACATCATCTGCAAAGAGCGAGATGGAATCCTGAGGCCACCGAACTAGACCCTCTCCTTATTTATACAGGTTAATCCCATTGAACCTAGGGGATTCATTTACAAGAGCGACCTGGTTTTTAACAAAGAGTGATGACAACAGTGGACAACAACGACAACAATAGACAATCATAAAGAATGCGTACAATTTTTTTTTTTTTAACGAGTGAAAATAAAATGGTGATCAAAAGGATAATTATAAGGAAAAGTAGCGGAAAAAAACAGTTACATTGTAAGGCGGTCTAGAAAACTAAAAACAGGACCATGTCTGCATTGGTTTTTGGCAGGAACTTAGCAGATGTTTAAAGCCACAGAGGTCAAGGTTGAGAGCTTCAGATCTTTTTGCAAGATATTCCAGGAAACAGGAGCGGAGTAGGAGAAGGGTCTTTTGCCAAGTTCAGTTCTCACTGAGGGAACACTGCATGTAATAATGTCCTCGGAGCGCACGCTGTAGCTGCACTCACGCAGAGACGTGTAGGAGGAGATGTATGAAGGCAGCAGACCAATAAGTGATTTAAAGATGAAAATGTACCAGTGGGAGAGTCTGCGTGAAGTCAATGATGTCCATTTAACCAGTGAATACAGGGTGCAATGGTGGGTAGGGTAGTTACAGCCAGTTATGAATCTTAGTGCAACATGATAGACAGCATCCAAGAACTGCAGAGTGCTTGTAGGAGCATTCATGTAAATAATAGCACCGTAGTCAATGGAGGGATGGAAAGTCGCAGTTACAAGGTGTTTCCTAGCATTCAGAGTTAAACAGGATCTATTTCTGAAAATTAAACCCAATTTAACTTACAGTTTCCTAGTTTTCCACATGAAGCTTAAAAGAAAGGTGCGAATTGACCAAGATACCCAAATATTTGTAGGAATCGACAAACTCAATAGGGACACCATTTAAGGATAAAATCAGAGGAAGAACTGCTGGGACCGACTTCCTGTTTGGAAAAAAAATCCCTTTGGTTTTGTCAGCGTTTAGGACAAGTTTGAGACAGAGCAAGTCTGACTGGATGATGTCAACAGCCGACTGGAAAAGCTGGAAAACCTTAGCAACTGTTTTAGCTCAACAATAAACAACTGTGTCATCAGCATAGAAATGTAAGGATGCATCTGGGATGCTCTGACCTACATTATGTAGATTGTAAAGAGGGTGGGTCCTAAAACTGAGCCTTGTGGTACACCATTGTTGACTGCTTGGAAATACCATTATGTTGAACACATAGCCTCCGATCTTAAAGATAGTTAGAAAACAGACCAATGGTATGATCTGAGAAACTGATTTCTGAGAGCTTATGACACAAGATGTCATGATCCACAGTGTCAAAAGTTTTAGACAGATCTAAGAAAAGTGCAGCACAATAATCCTTAGCTCCAGCCATTTACAAATGGCTAGAACTGTTGGGAGCAGTTTCTATGTTTGTTGTCACAATAGACATTGCAGAGGAACAAACATCTTAAAATGCTCCTTTTTGTTAAAGCTTGTTTTAGTGGCCATTTTCCCAAAGTCTTCCTTGTTTAGATACCAAAATTTTAAGCTGATATTATGTAAAACGTTATATAAAAGTGAAAGCATTTTACAGTCACACTAACTGCCATGTCTTCACAAGAGTTGCATTATTAATACACCCTATGCTAATCAAAAGGACTTTGAATGTGACGTGTTTATTATATTCATCTAGGCTGTGGTAAATGAGATACAAATCAACATTAAATATGGTTAAATATCCTGCAGTAGGTACATTTGATTGGTTCTGAGAAATGTCATTGTTTTACATTTTATGAAGCTGGTCTGCCACTTGTTTTCATTGGTGGCTTTTAATTTCTGCATCTGTCCCTGCCGTTGGTGTTTTTATTACTATTAATTTACTACTTGAGTTTTGCCTGCTTGGCGACTCTCATTCATAGAGTAATAAGGGAATGCATTTAATGCCCCCTGCTTTAAGCTGCATTGTGAATTGTCAGCATTGGTTGGATTTAGGAGGGTTGATTAAACCATACTGTCTCAGGATTTTAAGTGTGTTTAATTTCACACCATCTATAAATAAACAAATTATTCTCTTATGCTGTGAAAGACGAGGGCTTCAAGTGTTTGGCTTTTGACAACTCTGTGCGAAAACTGTTTCAGAGAGTTATGCCTCTCGTTAATCCACTTCTAATGTCCTCCGTGGATGTTTTCATCAAGAAATAACAGTTTCCTTTGTTTTAACAAAGCTCACATTATAAGGGAATTGTATTTTAAATGCACTTGAAATCCAGGGAGTCCTTGCACATTTTTTTGTTAGGCTTAATCTACAGATTGTTATGTGTAGCCTTGTGGGTTTTATGCAATGCAAACGTTTCAAAAGAGCACAAACAGAGGAACTCTGAAGACTGAGTATGTGGGAGGGCTTAGTCCAGCTTCTGCTGCCAGTTTTAACACTTGAGGATACTACATGTTGAATGGATTTATGATTTTATGTCGAGCGCTCATTGTTTCTGCGCTGTAGTAAGGGAAAGTCCTGTCTTGATCCTGACCAAAGCAAGAGAAGACTAAAGTAAGCTGCGTATAATCTCTCTAATAAAAGATCCTAACCAGTGCAGACATAGATGCTTTCTTGTTTTGCACATGCAGTCTCTGTCTTTTTTTTTTTTTTTTACTTTGTTATTGGTGGATAAACTTTTGAGTAAAGCACAAAAGGACACAATGCCACTTAGGTTGCTAACAGTTGAGACAACCTCCACCGGCCTCTCTTTCAGACGGCTTTGTGTATAATCATGCATGCTGGCTGAAGGACCTAAATGCACTGTAATTAGAAAATAATGGGCCAGTTTTCATGGATGGGAGGTTTCTACTTAACATTTTCACTAGAAGCAAATGGGTTGAAGTCAAAAATCAACCTAGATAGAGGCCCGTCGGACCCCCAGTATGAAAGTTGATCTTGGTTGTTAAAAGAGAAGAACTGTGCATGCGAGAGGTGTAATGGGCACGCCGTCTCTATTAAGGCTAACAGCTCCCATCTCCTTCAAGGTGGTCATTTAGTGGTGCTGCTCACTCAGCCTAATCAATGGTTGAAGCCGCAGCGAACCATTAAATAAAAAGGAGGCTAAAGATGAGGTGCTTCTGATTGGGGTTAATTGGATGTAATTGGAATTTATACTGTACAGTGGCTGACTCATTAAGAACACATTTAAGAATAATGTCGTTTGAGCTCAGGTCATTTAACCATTTTACACTGAAAAAGTGAGAGGCAAGACTTGGAAAAAGTGGCGTCGATGGTTGTAAGTTTTTTTTTTGGGGGGGGGGGGGGGAGGGAGTATAAATTAAACAACAATGTTGAGTCACGTATTAGTTTTAAAAAATATTAAAGATGAATGTCATTTAAAACATTTAATGCAGTTGTAAGTAGAAAATACTTGGCGTCTATTCATGTTAATGGTTTTTGTGTGCACCAATAGTAAAAAATATTATTTATAAATTAATAAAAATGTTAATTTAACTACAATGTCCTTGATTTGTAAATGCATTTGTTTGTTTGTTTGCTTTTTGTCCAGCTAGCATCCTGTGTTGGACAGCTTCTTAAAGCTCCGTGCCATGAGACAAGCTCAGACGGATGGATTTCACCACTAATCCGTTTGATGTAAGTGAATTTTGCTTCTAATTCGTGGGCTTGTGCACTGTATAACAAGCCAGAATCAGCAACGCACGGTTCATAAATTCAAGAGGAGAGCGAGACAGAGTATGGGATGAGAGACGGGGGTAGAAGAATATGGTGTTTAACGGGAAGGCAGTATGTTTTATCAGTCACTGGCACCATTTAGCTGACAAAAATGAGCAGGCCCAGCTCTGGGAATAGGGCCTAGGCACCGGGTGTTCACCAAATCCTCACAAGAAGAATATCAGCACTTCTCACATGCTGCTGCCTGATATCCACTGCTGTAGCTGAAAACTATCTCCATTGTCCAGTTTGATTGCCTGAATCAAACTGATTTACTGCAAATCCATCTGAGCTTTGATAAATCTATTACAGTTTCATTTCACTGATTTCATTAACGTGAATAAAACCAGCCATGCTTTCTGCATAACTGCCTTTTAATGGCTTGGCCCTGTCACCTGCCTCAGTATTAATCCCTCTGACTTATTGCTCCGCAGAGGGAATGAGTAATGGGTATTTGAATGTGATCAGCACAGTACAATGCAATTAAGGAACCAGTACTGTTCTGTGCCTTTAATCCTGAACTAATTTGAATTGCAGTTTGATAGCACTGTGAATCCTGCATAATTATGTAGGGTGCATATTAAACTCTGTGACAAACCAAAGAGGCCTTTAACTAGCCCTGCCATGAGGGGAGCAGCCAGGAGAGCCACAGCAAGGTAGCCAGCCATGGCACACTGGAAGTCTCAATTCCCTTCGTCTTGGATGACAGGAGGAAGCTGGGGAGGAGGTAAGGGGGTGGATTTTGTTTGAAAATGGTCGACACTGATGTCTCTTTCTTTTTTGTCCCTAACCTCAGCTGCAATGTACCCAAAGAACAAATACATCAAAAGTGACTCAAGGTTTGGGGATGCATCATCTCAGTCAAAACATTTCCTACAGATTATATTTTAATAAAAAACAATGAAGTCTGAATTGTCTGTTTATGTATCCCATTCTGAACCTTCAGCAGAGTATACACAAATACCTGAACATGCATGTGCAATTACTACAGCTACGGTACTGGATGTTATTTTATACTGATCACTGTTGTACAGATAAATCCTCAGCTGTCACTGCATGTTTAGGTTTTGTTTTTTTTAAGTGTTTGCTTTATTATTTATTATACCTCTACTGAAGCATAAACTTAATTTTGTTGCACTGCACATTTATGTTGACTGCAATATTAGTAAGGATTGTAATGTAGTAGTCAAAATGCACTAGGCCAAAATATTTTTACGTTTGTTTTTTAAGATGAGGTTAATATTGTTATCAGGCAGTTGCTGCACCAACATCTACTTTTTTATTATTTTTATTGTTACCCACCAGCGAAAGATGAAAGAGGACAATTATGTCTTTGCCTCTGTATGTTTGTGTGTGTAGCTGACTCTGGCCACATCTCATGAACAATGAAACATTTTTTTGTGAAACTTGCAGAAAGTAATTGTATGATGTGTCTCACAGCTGATTAAATTTAACAGCCAATCTAATTCAAGATGGCCACCACAGGCAACTGACCTTAAAAAGAACAAAAACGGCTTCAACTCTGTCATTTTATTGTTCAGATATCAACCCAAAACCTGCTGTGTCTCCAGCTAAAACTGATCCACAATGCACAAGAACTTTGATTAAAGGTTTGCAATTAACTAGTTGAACAAAAGTTGCTGTTAGCAAAATATATCACCAACCATTACTTTCAGGAAATAATCACTTAATATCCAGCTGTAATTGGTTAACCTTTGAAGTCAATCCAATTCAAGACGGCAGTCACATCAACTTACTTGAAAACAATTTTTTTTAATTACTTTGAGTCAATTTTGCTAGCAAGCTGAAGTTTTGTGCGGTAGTAGCTGAGAGTCATTAAAATCTCACATTTAGAATGATGTCTTGTAATATTGCAAGAGATTGTGTTTAATGATATTTTAAAGTTTGACCCAAACAACTACAACCCATTGATTTTCTGTGATTTAACTTTTTGTTCTGAAATGTGGCAAATTTGCATTCCTTCAAAAAAAAAAAAAGACCTTTAATTTAAACACATATTGATAGTTCTACCAGTCCACAATTTAAAATAACAAAGATATCTAAAAATACATTTAATTGTTTAAATCAAAATGCAGTGTGAATGTTTATGAACCATTCACTCTATTGTGATCCATTTTTCTTCCATATGTTTTTCCGCATCTTTCTCGTTCCACAATTTTTGTGCTATTTCAACAAATTATAAATCAAAATGTTCAGCTCATTCAGGAAAAGGGTTCTATGACTTTTGGTATTGGTGCAACTTGAACTTTTTGAAATATTTAACCTTTTCTGCCATTTTTTCTCTCATAGAAAATGAATTGAGCTCATCTTACATCCTTAAAATCTTTAGATCTGTTTACAACTTTTTACTGCCGCTTTCACATTTTGTTCTGGGTCAGTTTCTTTCAGCTTCCTTGTGGAAATTTAAACTTTTTTCAGCTAATTTCAGCTGTTTTGTGCTCCTTTTAGATTCTTTCTTCTAAATACAACATTTTTGTGCTTCTTCTAACTTATTACTGCTAATTTCAGCTTGTTATAGTCCTTTCAGCTTATTTCTGCAAGTTTCAGCTTTTTCTGCTATTTCAGCATTTATTTAACTGTTTATATGCTATCCAAAAAAGTTCAATCTGGTCCTCTGGACATTCAAAAAAACAAAACGAAGCAAAAAAAATCTAGAAACGTTTCGTCTCTCATCCAAGAGACTTCCTCAGTCTGAGGTGCTGAGA
>NC_056510.1:18843979-18855498 GCF_014905685.2 Nematolebias whitei
GTGTATATGTATGCTTAGATGTGTATGTATGTATACATATGCACTGTATATGTACACATGTATAGGTTAATCATGATGGTAATACTCCATACCACCTTGTGCATGTGCATATTGTCTTTTTCCAAATTTGTGTATTATGCATCTTTTTGATTATTTCATAAGTGTCTTTTCTCTGTATAATTAGAACATGCTACTGGATGTCTCAAATGTCCCCCTGGGGATTAGTAAAGTTTCTATCTATCTTATCTTTGTAAAATTGACTGAGATATTATGGGGTGCCATTTGTAAAGTTACACAGTCAAAAATTAACAGTAATATTTTAGTTTATTTAGCCTTTCATAAGGAAAAAAAAAGTATTGTTTTTTTTCTAAGTCAGATTTTCACCATGTTATTCATACATTTATGAATGTCATAGTTACAAACTAAATGTTTAATTTGCAGGCTAAATATTTAGTTTACAAACTAAATACTTAACTTGCAAGTTAAATATTTAGTTAGCAAGCAAAATCTTTAGCTCCACTCTAAATATTTAGTTTACAAACTATATGTTAATGTCCAAGCTAAATGTTTAAGTTACAAATTAAATTAGTGAACTAAATATTTAGGTGTAAATTAAATAATTATTTCCAAGCTAAATATTTATTTTCAAAACTAAACATTGAATTTCAAAGCTAAACATTTAATTCCTAAACTAAATATTTAATTTGCTAACTAAATATTTAATTTGCTAACTAAATATTTGGCGTGGATCTTATTTTCTAAGCTAAATATTAGAATTCCAAAATAGTTATTTAATTTGCTAAATAAATATTTAGCTTGGACCTATATATTTAACTTGCTAGCTAAATATTTAACTTGTTAGTAAATTAAACATTTAGCTTGGACATAAGCATTTAGTTTGTAAACTAAATATTTAATGTTGAGCTAAAAATTAGCTTACTAACTAAATATTTAACTTTCAAGTTAAATATTTAATGTGTAAACTAAATATTTACCTTGTAAATTAAATATTTAGTTTGGAAATATAACATTTATAAATGTGTGAATAACAGTGAAAAAGGCTAAATAAACTAAAATATTGCTGTTCATTTTTGACTGTGCAATTTTACAAACAACACCCCATAAGATATAACCTTTTTGTGTTGGCTAATTTTGAACGGCTCTGAGAACCATTGTAAATGGGATTGGCTCCAAAAGTTAATCAGTTGTAGATACAATAACTTTCTGAAAGCTTTATTAATTTTCATCTCAATCTGTCCAGTGACTCAAAACATATTTTGCTAACAGAAAAACAGCATTGAATCCAGCAGTTAATGATAAAGTTTTAAGTAATAACCGCATACACTTCGTCACATATGGTGTATGTGTTGTTAATCCCTCTCAGCTATAATCACACCAAATCTTTGCTCAGCACAAGTAAAACAGACAAATAAAGATATGTAAATATTTTACAGTTTCCAAAGTCAATAGGCTATGGTGGTCATTTTGAATTGGTTTGGCTCCAATGGTTAATAATTTGTTCAGGTACATTAATTCTTCTCAGAAAGTTTTGATAAAATCCATCTTGTGGTTCATGAACTATAGTGAAAAGAACAAAGTTGACTCTAAATGTTAGCACTCAGCTACTACCATATTATTTTTTTGGTAAATAGCTGTAAAAATTGACTGACATAGACAATGTTGTGCTTTTATAGTGTCAGTAAATGTGCATCCATCCAGTGATTATGCCATGTAAGTTCTAATAAATTACATGCACACACAAAGGAACAATCCTCCTTTTGACAGCAAGTGACAACCAACAGGTGGAAAAAGATGCTCTTATTTCTACACTCACTTTAAAAGAAGTTTAATGAGATTTTTCACTTTTAAAACGTATCAGCAGACTTCAGCTGTTTATGTGCTGCTAGCTTTTCTCAAATCTCCCTCCGTGTTTTATTTGCATTTAAACTCAAAGCTATTTGTGTTCATTCGCTTGTTTTCCGTGTCTAATTAATATCCTTTGAATGTATGGCAATCAATTTATTCAATCAATGGTGGGTAGTGCCTGTGGCCTTCTAAAGGTCACTTTGATATGGAATGGGAAATCATCAGAGCCACATCACAAAGGAGGGAGCAGGTAATTTGAATGTGGCAGGCAAACTTTGCAGGTCTGATGACACGTTTCTTTAAAACTAGAGAAAATTATTTCCCTTTCTGTTTTCCTTTTTCGAGCAACGGTCTTTTTGTTCCACACCAGAGGCCCAGTGTACACTCCAGAGTGTGGCAGCTGTGTAATCCCTTTAACAACCGACGGGGCTATTAAATGAACCGGCGGCGCAGCTGCAAATAGCCAATAAAGCCAGCACAATATCATCCCTATTAAACAGTAATCTCAGCAGGCTTAAGAAGTTCTCTGAAAAACAGGAGGAACAGCGTGGCAAAATGTAATCAAGCAAAACACGGGGATTTTCCCCTCAACAATAAAAAAAAAAAAGCCAAACAATTTTCACATCGCCTGACATGAAAGGTGTTCAGCAACAGCAATCGAGCCTCTGAGAAGTTCTCGGTCTCTTCAGGTGAACACAGTTTGCCGTCTTATCACAAATACAGAGGCACACACACACACAAAAATGAGCCTGTCAATCGAACCAATTTATCTCCACAGATATTAAGTGAGAAAGGGGAAACAGGGGGAAAAATAACAATTTGTGCAGTTACATTTTAAAAGTGGCCAAATCAAATTCATAAGATCACAATTTGAGAGATAGAAACCAGTTTATTTTTTCCTCCCTTTTACCGGCTTATGTGCTCTGTCAGATGAAAGCGGAGCAGAGAGCTGCTGTTGATGGAGCCTTTGAGCCTGGAAGAGGAGACAACGCAGGCTCTTGAAGGGGGGCCGGGGACAGCGATAACCAGGGAGGCCGCAGGAGCTCCCTCCCCGCGCTGAGGGAAGGTGTTCCAACTTATCAGAGTCTGCACGTGGGGATGATTACCCCCTCTGCCGGACCGATTACGGCTGCCTCTCTGGGTCAAAAGCAGGCCAGGATGAAAGAGAGAACTGAAGCCTTCTATCCTGCCTCCAATCATCCATTAGCACTCAGAGAAAGGGGCTTGTCTACTGCCTCCCACCCCCCTCACATATCTCTCCAACATGGGCTTGTCAGTCTGCTGCATAAAAAGTAGAGGGACATAATCACAAGCGGCACTCTCACTTACACCACTGTCACGAAGAGACTGAAGGGCCTGGAAATGCAATTTAAAGATTTCAGTATGAGCGTTTCTTGACATATTTATTACGGATTGTTTAAAAAAATCATCTTCATTTCCAAAGTTAAGGAAAGTGATTGACAGTGTTGATGAATATGCTCATGTCTCCTAATGACTGTCGCATTCACTTGTCGCAGAACTACCTCAATAGAGTGAAGTAGTAGAAGGATAAAAAAAGAAACATGTTTCTGAAGACTGTAATAATGGTTTCTCGCTCTTGTCTTTGAAGAATTGGAGTGAAATAGGAAAACTGTCAGTTATTGCCATCGAGATAATTATGTACTCAGCTTCACGCTGCTCTTTTTATGTACTTAAACTTTTATGCAATTTCAAAACAAGTGGTACATTGCATTCTTTGTGAAACATCACTGTGTACCTGAACAGTCTACATTAGCGATTTTCTAGTTTCTAAGTAACTAAGACTTGGAGTGTTCACATTCATTGCGTTACTCTGATGTACATTATGGTTAAATTACAGATTAGTAATCGACAGCTATCCAAACTCACCTGTTCCTAAACTGCTTCAACCCTTGTTCACATGGAAAAGCTGTTTTTCCAAAACAACATTTTAATTTATCATCTATAAAAAAATTATAAATGTATACTGTTTTTATTGACACAGCGATGCTTAAAATGACCAAAAACGCTGTAGTGACTGTGCTAGGCCTGTATGTGGTGCTGTTGCGCTGTCACGAAAATACGTACAAACAGGAAACAAGGTTGTGAAGCATAAAGCTCACAAAGGTGTGGTGTGTCAAATATGAGGACACAATTAAAGCTTTTCAGGCAAGTAGAACAACTGGATGGAGGGGTTTTCTTCACAATGGGGCGGCTGTGGCTGAGTGGTTAGAGCAGTCATCCTCCGATGCAACAGTTGGGGGTTTGAGTCCACCAGCAGCCACATGCCAAAGTGTCCCTGGGCAAGACACTGAACACCTCCATGCCTCCTATGTGTGTCCCATTGGTGTATGAATGTGATAAAGCACTGATTAGTGTTTGTATAGCTCTAGTTAAGCACTTTGATAACAGTTTATCTGTTTTAAATTGTGCTCTACAAATAAAGAAATAAAGATGACTAGTAGAGTGCTGTATGAATGGATAAATGAGGACATATATTGTGTTGTAAAGCACCTTGAGTGCCTTGAGAAGATAGGAAAGTGCTATAAGTACAGTATAGTCAATTTACCTTTTACAATGTTCACAACATATCAGGATAAATTCTTAATACACAAGTATTAGTCTTTTAAAACATTCCCCATCCCTGTGTTATTTAAAATGCATACTTTCTGTTTATTGTAGTTTTGTTTTGCAACATTTGCTTTAATATTGTTCAATAAAGTGAGTAAAACCTGTTTGGCTTTAGATTATTTGGTGTACCAATAAGGAGTTTTTGCTACTGTAGTTTCTTTTAAGGACAATGTCATTGTTCGTTTTACTTGCTTGTTCACTGAAGTAATATGAAACGTAAGAAACGTTTTGCTGTAGTTGAGAAACTATCACCTACAAACACTAGCATGTAATGTGTATTTATTGTTACGGTCACGCTTGAGGTCGAAAGCTAGGTTGAAATAGGTTTGACATCATAGTTTTTAAAAATAAGTATTTTGACTGTCCACAACAAAATACAAGGGTGACATTTTAATATTTTCTCATTCAGGAACTCAGTTTGAAAAAAATACAGTTTAGGGCAGGGGTGTCCAAACGGTTTCAAATCTGTGCCAAAACTATCAAGATGAAAGGACTCATAGGCCACAAAAATGTTAATTTAACTTTCAACAACAATGTGAATAATATTTTGGAGAAAATACAAAAGTTTACTCATTTTGGTGGGAAAAAGGTTTAAATTGTTGTAGATCCAAAACATTAAACGCCTCATAAACACTAAGCTTATATTTTTGTTAAAAATTATTTAATTTGTTGGGTCTATGTTTGTTGTTTTCTTGTGGTTGGAAAGTTCAATTTAGTCCGTTCTCAGCAACAAATGCGTAATATGAGGAAGTGTACTTTGAAAAGGGGGTCGATCAGCTTTTTGGACCATGGACGGCCCAAAAGGCTGATTAAAGTTTTGAAAAATCATCCAGCTGTCAGTCTCTAAAACAGTTTCATATAAGGTTTGAAGAGACACTGATAAAGTTGATCAAATGGTATTTAGATGATACCACTTTATAAAAATAGAAAAATGTCCAATATCCCTCTGTTAATTATTATATCAACAGCAATTGTTTTATATTTAGCCAAGTTTTATGAATAATTATCCAAAAGTCTCCATTATAATAGAAGTCTGTAAAGGTTTGTGGTGCTTTGTACCATGAGGTGAAAATAAAAAAATAATAATTTTATCCAAAGGTTTGTATTTTGCCCAATACTGCTTATATTGAGAATATTATTTTTCTTGTTTTGCTGTTTAACCTAAACATTATAAAAAAAAAATTAAAAAAAAATGCCAATGAATTAGCAGAAAGTATTCATCGAGCTTTTTAAGGCAGCTGGCCAAAATTATACCATCCTTAAACTACAGTGGTGGGCCGCTCAATATCACTCCAAGGGCCGCAAATGGCCCTCGGACCACACTTTGGACACCCTGTTTTAAGGGCTCCTAGAAACTGTTTTTGTTTGGGCACAAGGCTAAAAAATAACCCCTTTTTTTTCTGCATTCACAAAAACCACTTATGTATGAACGGGGTCTGAAAAAATACTGAAGGAAATGCAGTCATAATTTATACTTATTCAAAGGAGAGGGCAAGTTTATTGATGGAATTAGTTTCTGCTGACAATAAAAGCACATTCTCGCTACAGAGCTATTAAAACGATTGTTTCAAATGATCCAAAAGCATCTTGTCTTGTCCTTTAAACATGGTTTTAATGAATTATGTATCTGCAGTGATTTATGGTCAGTCAACATTTTCCCTCTTCAGTGTGGAATCCTACATGGATTTTTCCCAGGTAGCCAACAGAGGAAACCAAAATTGCTCAATTTAAGGAAGTAATTAAAACTGTCCCCAATCAATATTTATCTTTACAGAGACCCTGGTGGGGGTTTAGTATCTTCCCATCCCCCCACTATGCCCCTGTCTAGCCTTTCGTCCCCTTGCTTCACTTATTGACAGCTGTTCGGCTCCTTCAAATAAACCAGATACAGGAGCAAGCTGTTCCCACTCAGGATTCAAAGGACATGTGATCAGAATCATCAAATGACCCTCATATTCTGACCAATTCGAAACAATCCTCCAGCGTTAAACAGAGAAAAAGAAAGAAAAAACACGAGACTGTTTACAAATGAAACCATCTTATTTAGATGCTGGAAAAAAAATCTTAAAAAGTTAAATAATAATTTTCCCACCGACTAAATTGTTTACATAGTAAGCTTTCCAAACTCATGAATAATCAGTAGTCGAGCACTCTCCTTTTCTGGTACTCCTCATTTAAATAATTAGTTTGACATTATCCTCTCACCTGTGCACAAGTGGAAAAAAGTGAAGCTAAACAGATTTTATAATGATGATTTTTTTAAAATGTAAAATTCTTTGCCTGCATCCTATAATTATCTTTTTTCTTCTTCTTGTTAAAATATCTACAGTACACGTTTATGTGTTGCGAGACATCTTACAAAGTCAGCCATCAACACCCAGAAAAGGTATTTCTGCTCTAAATCTGCAGGACACCAACTTAAACAAAAGAAATTGCATTTCCTGCAAAAATGCTTTGTGAATGCTTATCGCAGGACTTGTCGAAAAACTGCTGAAATTAGAAAAAATGATTCTAAAATGTAGCTAATATGGAAGAACAAGCCTAAATTAGCAGAATAAAGCAGAAATGAACATTTGTTAAGTTAGGTTTAAGTAAGGGCAGCACGGTGGCACAACTGGTAGAGCTGCTGCCTCTCAGCGAGCAGGTCCCTGGTTCAAACCCCGGTCCAGGTGCCTTCTGGGTGGAGTTTGCATGTTCTCTCCGTGCATGCGTGGGTTTTCTCCAGGTACTCCGGTTTCCTCCCACAGACCAAAAACATGCATGTTAGGCTGATTGGTAACTCTAAATTGTCCCTAGGTGTGAGTGAGAGAGTGAATGGTTGTTTGTCTCGTTTGTCTCTATGTGGCCCTGTGATGGACTTGCGACCCGTCCAGGGTGTACCCCGCCCCTCGCACAGTGATTGCTGGACATGGGCACCAGCGACCCCCGTGACCCAAAATGGAATAAACGGGTAAAGATAATGGATGGATGGATGGATGGTTTAAGTAATTAGCACAAAAATTAGGAAATTAGCTAAAAAAAAAGCTGAAATTGTCTTTAAAAATAGCTGAAATGTAGCTGAAAGTCACAAAGAAGCTTAAAGAAGGAAGCAAAAAGAGCTGGAATGAGCTAAAAAAAATATGTATTTAGTTGAAAAAGCTAAAATTGGCATAAAAAAAGCTAAACGTAGCTGACAGAGCAGAAAATGCTGAAACTAGCAGAAAAATGCTGAAAGGAGCATAACAAGCTGAAATTAATATAAAGACATTAGGCTGAACGTAGAAGAAATTAACATGAAAAATGCATTTTTTTTCTGAAAACAGCTGAAATTAGCAAAAAAATAAAAATGCTGAAAAGCTAGCTGAAAAGGTAGAAAAAGCTTAAATTAGCAGAAGAAAGCAGAAAGAACATGTTTGCCCAATTATGCCGAAAGAAGCAGAAATGAGCACAAAAAAGTGGTAATTGTCTGGAAAATGCTTAAGTTAGCAAAAAATCAGCTGAAAAATAGTTAAAACAGGAGAAAGAAGCATGCTACCAGTTGGAAGTGGAGAGAGCACATTGTTGCTGAATTCAGCTGAAAAAGGTTGAGTGCAAAAAATGTGGAATTAGCCAAAAAAGCCAAAATTTGCATAAAACAGCTAAATAGTAGCTGAAATGCTGAAAAAGCTCAATCTTGCATAAATAAGCTGAAATTAGTGAAAAGAAGTTAGAAGAAGCACAAAAATGTTGTAGCAGAAAGAATCTAAAAGGATCACAAAACAGCTGAAAAAAACAGCTGAAATGAACTGAAAATCGCTGAATTAAAAAAAAAAAATGCACAAGGAAGCTGAAAGAAGCTGAACCAGAACAAAATGTGAAAGGAGCAGTAAAAGGTTGTAAACAGATCTAAAGATTTGAAGGATGTAAAATGAGCTCAATTCATTTTCCACGAGGAAGAAAATGGCAGAAAAGGCTAAATATTTCGAAAAGCTAAAGTTTCATCAATACCACAAGTCATAGACCCTTCTCCAGAACAAGCTTAATGTTTAATGATTTGTTGAAATAGCACTAAAGTTGTGGAACGAGAAAGACGCAGAAATGTACGGAAGAAAAATGGATCACAATAGTGTGCATGCTTTATAAACATGAACACTATCACAGTTGCACACACCACTGTAAAGACGATCAATTATGAGCACTGAATGGCTTATTAACACACTTTTCTCATCAAGTTCTCTGTCTAGAATTATAATTTGATTACATATAAATTTTGGCCCTCACAGTTTCTGCAAAAAAAGTCACAAATTTCACACACTGAGAGTAAAACTCATTTCATTCTTTATATTTGTTTGCAGCCTACAACACAAATCCAAAGTCAGAGCTGATGACATTAAAGTATGAAAAGAGGAGCCTGAAACAAAAACGACAGCTCAGTGCAGCAGCAGCGCATACAGCAAACGAGAGCTTGCTGATGTTTGGTCATGTGGTCCGTAATTTAAAAATGACCAAGTGCAGAAACTTTGTAGAGAGCTGATTAGTTGGAGAAAATCATCACCTGTGAGGATGAACAGAAGTGTTTCTGCAGTAAATCACACATAGACAAAATTCCCATTTTCATCCATATTCAACCATTTATGTGCACATATATTAAATCTTGTGTGCATGACTAATGAGCATGTTTATTAGGTGCACTTTTTAAAGATCAAGTAGGACCTATTCTTGATTGCTACACATTTTGAAATTACACTCACACTGACAAGATACATAACATCCATATGTGTAAAGTCATGGCATCACATGAGTTTTATTCATCTTTGCAGGATGAACATTCCAGCTGTGCACAACAGAGCTCAGTCCAGGAAGAGGGAAGTGCGTTTCTGTACAATTCATTTAAACTTAATGTGCTCAATGATTCGTAATTCATGTAAATGGATATGTGACGCGTGCAACCAGATGGGTTGTCCATGTTATTTGTTTCCCCATCTGTTCCCAAAGATTTGTGAAGTGTGCACACAGAATCCCGAACAAAATCCCAGAATTTCAAACAGTTTACTTCTGCAGAGGCCAAAGAAGTGTTTAGGCAAAGTGATGTTTTCCTGTCATAGTCAGCTCAGTTGAAATCTACTAGTCAAATAGTGTTTGCAGCTGAAATCAAATAAATCAAATGAATAAACATAAACACACACATTTGAGTGGCTGTTTACCCTTCCTGACACAAATATCAGTCACTGAGCTACCACAGCCTTCTGTGTGGAGGATAGGAATGCCATCCAAGGTGCCCGTATGGCAGCTGGGGGTTAAGGGTCTTGCTCAAGGGCTCAGAGTGGGACAAATGAGGGTAGAAGCAGGTGTGGTGTACTTCACCTTTCCCACCCACATTCTTTATGTTATGGTCAGGGGTATCCTCGATCACAGGCTCACCTTCCTTTTCTTAATGAATACTGACTACAAATTACATTTGAATCAATTTACGAGGTTTGTTAATATTTGAACAAGCTAAAGAGAAATGTGAAGTAAAATCTAGATGTGTTTCAGTTATCGGCGTGAAACTGTGAATTGGATGATGATCTCAAATTACTGCATGCACTTTTTTGGTGGGCTTTAAAAGAGCCTTAAAATGTAAAATTATAAAAGCTTATACTGTTATGTAGATGTAAATATGTATTGTGTAACCATGTACGCATGTAATGTGAGTATGTGTATATATTATATATATGTATATGCATATTAAATATACAGTAAATGTCTGTATGTGTACTTATTTATGTATGTGGACAGTAGATATCTGTCATTATGTAGACTGCTGAGTCTATGAATAGGGTAGGCATGTATAAGCTTTGGCTTCAGCCTATTCCTTTCTTGGTAAATGATTGATTTAACATTTTAAATTGTTTTCCTTTTTTGTAATGTTTTTAATTGACCAAAATAAAGTTGAGTTGAGTTGAATCAACTGTGATTTGGCCAGAAAATTCACAAACACAGCAACTTAAATGGATTTTAATTCTGTGTTGGTCACGAATTCTTGAATTTTTTTCTTTCATTGAACTGATGCAGATTCTGGCACATAAAAGTCTAAATCTTATTTTCTGTGAACATCTACATTTGTGAAATGTTCTAACTTGTGATTCTTATCGATTTGTTAGACAAAACATTTAGCGAGGCGTTGAGGCTAAACAAAGGTTTAAGTGTTTACATTATAGATGTGACTATTGAAGCCACAACTGTGGCTGTGATTGTACATATATTTATAGTAGAGAAAACAACTGGACAACATTTGCATTACTGACAGATTTAATACATTTATGTCAAGAAAATGATAAGTAAAAGAAAAATAAACACAAAAACTACAAAAAGATATTTGTAGCTCAGCTGGTGCACAATAGTGTAAATGCTTATGGAGCATTCACACTATTGTGATCCATTTTTCTTCTGTACGTTTTTCTGTGTTTCTCATCCCGCAGTTTTCAAGCTATTTCAACAAATCATATATCAGAACATTCAGCTCTTTCAGAACAATCCTGCTTTGACTTTTGGTATTGGTGCAACTTTAGCTTTTTAGAAATATTTAGCTTTTCCAGACACTTTTTTCTCATTAAGCTCATTTTACATCCTTCGTATTTTTCAATATGTTTACCACCTTTTACTGCTCCTTTCACATTTTGATCCAGTTCAACTTCTTTCAGCTTCTTTGTGCAAATTTAAACTTTTTTCCAGCTATTTTCAGCTAATTACAGCTGTTTTTTTCCAGCTGTTTTGTACTATTTCCAGATTTTTCTGTTAACTACAACATCTTTGTGCTTCTTCTAACTTCTTTCAGCTAATTTCAGCTTGTTATGCTCCTTTCAGGTTACTTCTGCAAGTTTCAGCTTTTACTGCTATTTTAGGTACTGTTTAGCTGTTTATGCTAATTTTAGCTTTATCAGCTAATTACACTTTTTTTGCACTCATTTAAACGTTTTTCAGCCTAATTCAATAAGAATGTGCTCCCTCCATTTCCTTCTGGCAATTTAAGCATCTTTCTGTCCTTTTAGCTACTTTTCAGCAGTTTATATATATGCAAATATATA
>NC_056510.1:18855598-18863820 GCF_014905685.2 Nematolebias whitei
TTTTTTCAGATAATTTTCACTTTTTTGCGCTAATTTTTGCTTCTTTCTGCCTATCTGGGCAAACGTGACCTTTCTGCTTTCTTCTGCTAGTGTATGCTTGGTCTACCTTTTCAGCTAGCTTTTTAGCATTTTTAGCTAATTTCAGTTTATTTCCATAAAATTCAATTTTTTCATAGTAATTTCTTCTACTTTCAGCCTAATTAAGTTCTTTCTGTTTTTTTCTACTATTTGTTGTTTTTATTTATAGCCTTTTCAGCCAGTTCCACATTATTTTAGCTCCTTTCAGATCTATCCTTTTCCTTCTGGTAGTTAAGCTTCTTTCTGCCTTTTCAACTACTTTTCAGCTACTTTTTTGTTAATGCTAATTTTAGCTCTTTGTTAGCTATAATTTCTTGATTTCTGTGCTTATTTCTGGTTATTTAAACACAATTACGCAAACGTGTTCTTTCTGCTTTCTTCTGCCAGTTTCGGCTTGTTGTTCTATTTCAACTATGTTTCAGCATGATTTTTTATTTTAGCTAATTACAGCTGTTTTTCAGCAAGTTCTTCGGCAATAAGCCTTCACACTGCATTCTTGCAGAAAATGTACGCTCTCTAGTTTAATTTAATATGTAACAAGGCCTATAAGCAGCCACACAAACTCTCTCTCTCTTTCTCACCCCTACTCCAAAAACACACACACAGGCATTTACATTATTGTCCATCTTTCATGGCGAAAAGTGATAAAAATAATGCCTAATGGGTTTCTGTTAAATAAATAATGCACAATATTAAGTGCTGATAAATTTCTAAAACTGGTATAAAATATTCTCATTAGGTCAAAATTTAATGTTTGAACACGTACAGTAATACACATGTTGTGTTTTGATTAGCCTATGGTACAAAGCCCTGACAACAGTACAAAGCTATTAGAGGATTTATTTCCATAAAAAGTCAAGTCCTCCGTGAAGTGATCTTACTTAAAATCAACACAGTATTTACTTCAGATCAGTTCAGGAAGGTGAAACAGTCATGTAAAACAGAAAAGCTGTGGCATGACAGTTTAGTCAGACTGTCTTCTGAGACCTTTTGCTGCAGGCAGAAATCATGTCTCTGTCATTCTATATCATCAATTTTAATTATCTTCACAAGTGCTCAGTCTGCTTCAGGCAGCGGAGGGAAAGGCAAAATCTGGGAAAAAAAAAAATTCCTCTAATCTATTTGGGACATGAAGTGTGAGGTGAGACCTCTTCTGTCACGCACACCTCCCCCTCACTCCGCAGGCCCTGTCCAAAAATCACATACACTCATGCTTGACGGCCCTGATGTGCACATATGTACAGTAAAAGGATCAAATGCTTGTAAATATTTGATAAAAATACACATACCATATAGTGTAGTAAATGCACAAATCAATCACTTTCCAAGATTTACGTGTGACTCAGCAGTTTTTCTCCACCTTCCCTTGTTGAATGATGTTTCTTGGGTTGTTGCAGCGCCTCACTAGGTGCCGACCCGCAGGTCAATTATTGTAGTAAAGGTTCTGCACCTCTTTGCCAGTCTCCTGCTGTAACTGAACACCGTAGACATTTAGTGGTCATTATGACAGCCTCGGTTTCTTCTGTTCTCTGTAGCTTGGCAGGGGGCCTATAGGCCACTGCCCTCCCTGCTGATAGACCATCTTCAGCCACCAACACATCATATAGAATGCACAGTTACTGCTCGTAGGGTTGTCTAATTGGTTTGTGATGGGTTTGACTGACTAAAACTGTGACTATAGTGACACTGACTTCACATTTAATAAAAAAGCAACATATGTTTCTGCTGAGATCACCAGCTTCTCAACTTATTGGACTTTACAAAAAAGGGTTATGATTAAAAACATATGTGATGCAAAAGAGACATAAAAAATGAGCCTCAGGTATTTGATGGTTTTGTGTGACATAGAGTTGTGTCAGCCCCAAGCAGCGGATTTGAATGTTATCAGCCCATTAAATGGCCAGTATTAGTTATCATCCCCATAGTTTGCATTCAGACTGTCCCTCTTGTACGTAGGTTTAAGGGTACGTTCTAATCACTGATATTATGCAGCTTCGTACGCATTTAACGCCGGAAGCTTTTTTTGTTAGCTTTATTTAACCCTTTTCCTAAACCTTACCTTAAACCTGACCCAGAGCACCAACCCTAAACTTAACCCTCTGACCCTTGACCCTTACTAACCCCCTGACCTTTTTTTTTATCAGCGACAAGAATGTGTCTTTAAACCTACTAGAAGGTACAGGAGGGACAGTCTGAACATAACCTTTGGGGATGATAACAACTAATAACATACATTTAATGGCTGATAACATTCAAAGCAGGTGCCCCAAGTAAGTGTACAGAACTACAGAGCCCCCACCCCCCACCCCCCACCCCCTGGGCGAGAGGACGCCCCTCCAAAGGGAAATACATGATAAAATACACTAGCTGCAAGGTTGAGTTCAAAGAGTAAGGCTCCTCATATCTGGTGAGGTCTGATGTCATATTCTGAATGTATACAGACCGTAACAGAAAGAAAAACAACCAGGATTCGTTTTTTTCTCAGACTGCAGGTTTATTTGTGGTTCCTAGTTTCCTTTTTGATAAATCCTATAGTTAGGGTTGGCTTCGGTTTCTTGAGTTATTCCATAGTAATGTTGCTATAGGTTAAGACTAAACTGACTGCATCTCCTCACTCTGCTGCTTTCTCTACCCTCCATGTTTTTATTTTCAACCATTGCTGACATTAACCCTGTGTTTTTACCCATAGGAACTACTAGATCCCTGGTCCTAGTTCTGCTGAAAATGTCTTCCTGCCAAAAGAGAGTTATTCCTTTACACTGTTGCCAGCATGCTTGGCAACACGACAATGGTAAAGGTAACAATATGCTGACTCAGTTTACAACGCTCCAGTGCTGACAAATTTGCGGACTGATGATAAAAACTTTGGCTTTTTGCATGATAAATGTTATAAAGCTAGTCAAAATTCTAAAGAATAATATATTAGTATACTACTGTATTTTAAAAAAAGTATAACAATTTTATATCTACAACATGATCATAAGAAAAACTAGCCTTTTGCAGTGACTGTGAAGACTCACTCTTCGCTTCATTTTGATGTTTTGTGTTTTTGAACAGCTTTGGTATTTTCTGGAAGGTGATGCCATTATTTACTATACAATGGCTGACGCTCAATCAGACCTTCAGTGATTGGAAATCTCTAGCAGGCGAGCACACAATATTGTTAAATCTAATCGAGGAAAATTGCATGCATTTTTTAGGGATCATTCAGTTATTAGCATCACTAGAGGGGGCAGATAAACACTTGAAAAAAATCTCTTGGCTAATTGCAATCAATTTCCTCCTTTCAGAGAAACTTCTGATACCTTTCAGTATTCTGCTCTTCATGGTTTTCATACGAGTCCTCATAGATGGTAATAGCAGCAGCTCTGTCGTCCTGTTTGTAAAGATATTTTTGACCAAATCCAGTTAATTTTTCAATTGTACAACAAGACAAAGTGATGTCTTTCTCTGCATACCGTATTTTCTGCCACACACGTCGCACCGCCCTATAAGTCGTATCAGTCCAAATATGTCTTAAATAGTTGTAATATCAGGATATATTTTTCTTTTGGCTGTTAACTTCTTCAGGGGTCGCCACAGCGAACTTTCTCGCAGGAAGACTTGCCAATTGTTTTATCGCCGGACGCCTTTCCTGACACAAAATATCTGGATTATTATGAGTCATAAATGTTTTATAAGTCTTAGGTCATGTCCACAATAAGATGGGTATTGAGCAAAACATTTGGGGTGGGGGGGGTGGGGGGGCTGGGTTTGTTTTGATTGATAGAAAAACCTATGATTTTTCAAAACATTTTCCAGAGTTGATAGCTTTTGTTGTTGTTGTTGTTAAACTGGTGTAGGTGTGACAAACAGATATTTTAACAAACTAATGCGTTGCTGAGTATTTCACAAAGTCCCAATGAGTTGTGTTCAAGAAACCATAATTTTCTGTTTTTCTTTAGATTATTTTTTTCCATACATGGCTTGCTTTGTACTGATTTTGTTGACATTAAACATTGATCACCTGAAAAAAATATTTAGTGATGGAGAGAAAATGATCAATTGTGTCAGTTTCATTTATTTATTTATTTATTTATTAGCCATGATCAGAATTACTGTTGACCTTACTTCCACCTACTTGTATGACAGATATTTAGTTTTTATTGAAATGTTGCCTTCTTCTTTTCTGAATGGAGTTTATTGATTTATTCATTTGTTGTTTTTGTTATGTTTTTAAAGGAACATGTTTTATTAACATATAGATTGAAATCAGGTGGGTTTTTTTTTTGTTTTTGTTGTTTGGTCGTTCTATTTTCATGTTTTGCCACAGCGAGCCATCCTCCTCCATCTCACTCTGTCCTCTGCATCTTCTGTCCTCACTCCAACTACCTCCATGTCCTCTCTAACTGCATCCATCTCCTCTAACATCCTTCTACCAATTTACCCACTGTCCCTCCTCTGGACATGTCCAAACCATCTCTGTCTGGCCTCTCTAACTTTATCTCCCAATCTTTCAACCTGTGCTGCACCTCTGATAAACTCAGATAGTTGAAGATCTAGAATTTCTAATCCTTACATTTTCTTTTTTACCTCAAGATTTGAAAGGTGGTCCAAAAACTACTTCTTTCAAAGTAAAATGCTACAATCTTTTGTCTAAAACGCTTTCTATGTTGAACCTATATTTGATTCAGTAAAATGATTGTAAATGATTTTAACCCATTGACGTTTTGAAAAAAGTAGATCAGCTCAAACTGGTGCATTTACCCCTCATGCAAAAGGAATCCTTGCAAACTACATTACTGATAACTTATGATGTCTCTGTTTTACTCCTGCATTTCCCCATGTGTAACACAGTGAGGATATAACCGAAGCCTTAACAAATGATGCGCTTGTGTTTGTATGAATGTATTGATCAGCACTCTAATTGGGCAAATATCTTTTTTTATTTAGGTTGGCAGGCTCACAGGCGGGAACGCTGTCTCTCTCCTTCATGCCATGTCTTCTACTTTTTGCCTCACTGACTTCCCTAACAGCACCATTTTATTGAATAAATTCAGGCTGTCACTTCCCATGCTGGTGGAATAACTCACACACAACATACAAGAAAAGTAGGATAAAATAATCTTGTCATGGCTGTAAAAGTGATTGCTGGAAGCCATCGTTGGCAATCAATACACTAATTCTATAATTTATACTCGCAGCAACCAAGGAGGAAGGAAGCTCTGATATGGTATTTCTTGGCTCACTGACCAACTTTGACCTTCACTAGAAGTGAGGAGTAGGATTATTGTGTTGTTCAGCTCAAAGACATCACCTACAAGTGTTGAGAGGCAATGTCTGACATTTTATGTTCAGGATCAGAACCTAAACTGATTAATTCTTGGTAAGCACCAGCTCTTGAGCTTCCACTATCTTTATGACTGCAAATCCCTGACACTCAGCTGCCAGAGTAAAGCATAAAAGCTGGCTAGTGATTTTGTCTAACTTATTTAGCCTATTCTTTCTTTTTATGGCGGGGGAATCTCGTTTCTTTTCTCCCATGAAGCAAAGAAAGATTTTCACCAATGCAGGAACTCATTATTAATTTCCCATTTATGTCTGCTTTGCACTCTTGAAGTTGCCAATCATATGCTCCTCCATTTTCTACTAATTTTGTCTTTTTATTGGTCATTTCAGGTTAGACCTTACCCCTGAGGCTGTACCGTATTTTTTGCTTTTTAAGTCATGTGTTTTTGCACAATTTGCATGCCCTGCGACTTAAAGGCCAAAGCAACGTTTTTATGATTTTTTTTTCCCCAAATTTATAAACCAGATTTTGGCTGAGATATGACTGTTTTCATTCAATTTGCCTGAACAAATCGAACACTATCATTTTCAGCCACTAGATGGCAGTCTATCAGTATGACATGCTGTTGTATCATGTAATAGGAAAAAGTGGTTATTAATGATACAATCAGCTTGCCACAGTCTACCACCATCATCTGTCTGGAGCAAGCAAATCTGCTTCATGTCCCTGCCCCGCCCCGGCAAAATGCAGCTGATTTGAAAGTCAAAGTGCATTTTTTAAGTAAAAGTTCAACTGAGACACACCTTTACTATAAAGTCGAGCAAACAAATAATTGTTTTAGGTGGTTATCTTGTTAAATTTTGAATAAATGGACAACGAGTTGCCCTCTGTGCGTTCATGTTTCCACATATCGGCTTTTGAAAATGCAGCTGATTTGACTGTCAAAGTGCATTTATTAAGCAAAAGTTAGACTGAGACGCACCTTTACTATAATTTTGAGCAAACAAATAAATGTTTTAGGTGTTTATCTTGTTAAATTTTGAAGAAATGCACAGTGGCTCGTCCCTCTGTGCGTGCCCGCTTACGCAAATCAGCTTTTGAAATACAGCTGATTTGACCGTCAAAGTGCATTTATTAAGCATAAGGTAGACTGAGACACACATTTACTATAAATCGAGCAAACAAATAAATGTTTTTAAGTGTTAAATCTTGTTAAATTCTTGTTAAAGTCCTCCCGTGCATGCTCACACGGCAGCCACTTGGCAACCCATCAATTTTGGCACAATACCTGTCCGCATTTTCGGATTGTCAGTGGTGATGCGTAACAAACGCAACACGTCAGCAGTGACGCATAATAGATGCGACATGTATAGCAAAGCAACATATTTATGGATTTTTTTTTCATTTTTTTAAAAAGTAGAAGGATTTTTTGTGATTTTTAAAATTTATTATTATTATTAGAAAAATCATGTTTACTGACTGCGCTGAGAGGGGGAGTAGGTGCAGGTTGGGATGGGGGGTCACCCTCCACCCTTATTTGCCCCACTCTGGGCCCTTGAGCAAGGCATTAACCACCACCATCTGCTCCCCCGGGTATCCTAGACAGCAGCTCTCTGCTCCACACAGAGGGCTGTAGCTCGGTAGTCTTTGGTTGCATCAGGAAGGGCATCCGGTGTAAAAAAAACATTTGCCAAGTCTTTGTGTGACTTAGTTTGCTAGGAAAGGAGAAGCAGACACTAAAATAAATGTGTGGCTGATTTTTCCCCAAAAGACGATACAAGGGATTAGACAAAGACAAATCACAAGTTCTCCAATTTCCATATTGCTGTGCATCTTTTAATCATGACAACTGAACAATGAACAGCCTGGACTAAGGCAAAGGATGAACAGGAGCAGAGACGTTCTGCTCCTTCATGCTGCTGCTGCAGTGACTAATGCATACAAGGTCATGGTGTGAAACTGTTGCCCCAAGGTCGGCGTGCTGACACTTAATTGTTTGTCCTGTCATGTGTCACTTCCTTGAAATTTCATATCTGACCCTTGTTAGCCCCGTGTTTCTGTTTTAATCCCGAGTGTGACAGAAAGATCAGATCTGTGCTGTGATCAAGATGTGTCAGATTACTTGTGTTGGGTCCTGTCATTCCGATGCAACACCGACCACAGATACTTGTCTGTCATGCAGACGGATGCTTTCTTTCACTCCTGAATGCCAATTTTACAGATCGGTTCCTAGATCTACATCTCAGGGCAACCTAACTCCTTGTAACAGCGTTGGATGGTTTAATGTACATTCATGCTTTTCTCTCACTGGACACAGGTTACAGAGAAAACAGATCTTCTTGCTCCAAGTGACAAAACTCCTTTTTTTTTTTTTTTTTTTTACAACAATTATCTGGTAATCCTTACATTATACTTTTTTATAATAATACTGAAATTTACAGAATAAATGTTAAAATTACTCTTGATTATGGATTTTATTTGATTCTACAGATTATGGGCTATGTTGGACCTTATTTTTTATATTTTTTACAATTTTGAAGTTTATTATGGACAGCTGAGAGCTAATTCAAATTCAGCTAAACTGTGTGAGAAGAGGCCTGGGATTATAATTCCTGATCAGCTGAGACCTTTTCTTTTTAGAGTGAGTTTGTTCAATCTGCACTTTTGTGTGATTTTGTTCTTCTTTTGGGATGTTCTGGCTTTGCATGTCAGGTGGATTTTAATAAGTTCAGTGCATCAACCAGTGGAAAACACAAACAACAAATAAGTCATTATAAAACAAACAGTCAGTTTACACTGAGGTGGTGCAATATCAGAAACGCTTGCAATGCACAATACAAAGCCAGAACATCCCAAAAGAAGAACAAAATCACAC
>NC_056510.1:18863920-18866006 GCF_014905685.2 Nematolebias whitei
ATATATATATATATATATATATATATATATATATAATTAGCCAGCATAACATGAAAACATGGTACTTGAAATATAACGGCATGATTTATTGCAGTTCTTTATCATTTTAACATTGCACATACTGGTAAGATCATTTTAAATATATATTTTATGTAGTTTAGATTTTGTTGTTGGAAAAAAAGGCTGTTCAAGTGTCTTGTTAAAAATGTGTCAGAATTTTTTTCAAATGCTCTCACAACCTCAAAATAACGTTATCATTTCATGAAATACTGCATTCCTCTCAGTACAGTAGTCCCTCGTTACTTTGCGTTTCGTTTATCACAGACTCGCTCTATCGCGGTTTTTCAAAAGAAGATTGGACGTGACACACAAATGGCTGATTGATGGATGAGCCGCACGATCAGCATGACATTTTTATTTAAAATAAATTATTTTAAAATATTTAGCACCTCCTGCACCTCTGTGCAGCCCATACTGCAAGATAAACTTCCTGCTGCAGCTGATCAGCTGTTCTCCGTGCAGAGCGGGGAAGTGGGCGTGGCCAAGAACGCATGCAGCTGGCAAAGAGCAGAGGAGGCAGAGAGCTGAAGTCATGACATTCTGTGCACTTTTAGAGCGTTTAGAGTTTTGAAACTTTTTTTAGAATATTGCATGAGTATGGGAAGTGTTTAAAACACCTTTATATAGACACACACACACACACACACACACATATATATATGTAGTATGACATATGCAGGATATATTCATACATTTCGCGAGTTCTTCATTTTTCTGACTGTGTAAATGTCGTGCATTGAATTTAACAGAAATGTAACGAGAGACGTTTATCTTTGACCCATCAAAATGAATGCGGTCATTTATTTGCAGAATCAAAGTTTAACATCAAACATTTACATTAATTTGGCAAAATATGAAAACAATAACATGGCTAGTTTCACAGAAAGTGGGCACAATACGGCGATTGTCCTCACTTCTCAGCAGAACAGCAGACATCAATCACACGGCGGTGATTGAGAACTTTGCTTCAGATATTTCTAAAATATCTGTAATGATTTTAGGAGAAAGGAGAGTTTAAGATGGAAAATGGAGATTTATCTTACAGAGAGATGTGTGAGGGAATTAATCTGTTTGACCAGAAACGTGCACGCTCCTTCAGTTCTCAGCTTGGTCACGGTACGCTTGGTCGAAGTAGAACTTTTACCTGGTTGATGATAGATCAGCGTCGGTATAGAATCCTTCCTTTGACTCTTTCAGCGTCTCCGTTGAGAACAGCTAAAATACTTCGAGAGTCGTGCGAGGTTATCCAAACAGAAGTTATAATTCCCAAAATCGTCCCTGCATTCTGGATTCCAATAGAAGCATCCTGGACGCCTGCGTTAGCATCCAAGAACTCTGAACTCTTTAACTCTCTTCAGAGAGTTAAAGTCTGGAACTCTTCTCCAGGAAAAACTTTCAAGCTCTGAAAACTCCCATGTTGAACTCTTTCAGCGAGAACTGGGAAGTTGCCACATTTAAATGGGTCGACTTCCGGGTCATTTGAGAGCTTTTTGATTGGTCGATGGGCCAGAAAGAGGTGTGGTTTGTGATGTAAGGTGTTATGAAAAGTCAAGGATTGTTTTAGTGACAGACAGAAAGATTATTGGAGAACTTCAGACTTCGTGGAGTCTCTACTCCTATTATCTGCTGTAAAAGTTAAACATGACATTTTTTTTTCAGTAAACTTTTAGTTGACCGAAACTTGAACTTTAACACACACTTACAAAACTTGCTCATTGAAGACAGAAAAATCAAGAAATGCATATTAACCTGATTTCTTCTTAGAATGAGGAATAAAAATCATTACTTACTGTTTATGTAAATAAAAATGAGTAGTTCTCTTCAACCTGTAAACATTGAGTGAACTAACACAATTTGATTATCAAACATTTGTAAAATAGTAATGATCATAGAGAATTGTCATTTCTACTTGATTAATTCAAGAAAGAAAGTCTCAGGATGGGTCAAACTGTATTTCTGGATGCAGATCAATGAAATAACAGTTTCTGTCCATCTGGTCAGATTTGACATGAGGTCAGGTTCACTA
>NC_056510.1:18866106-18884374 GCF_014905685.2 Nematolebias whitei
ATAAAATATATATTAGCTCTAAATTTGCCAATCTAGGAAAAGAGCGCAAGATTTTACTCAATAATATGCAACAATGCACTGTTTCACATCATCACAGTTTAGGAGGACATAAAGGATAAGATAGAGAATGTTAAAACTGGTTTGTTTGGTATTGATATATTATTTTTTCCAACTTACATTCTTTTAAGTTTATAGTTAATGTTTGCTAAAATCTTTTGGCTCTTGTTGAGCTTCCTGAGATGGTTCCTTTTCATCACATCAACAGAGCTAAAGCTCCATCTTGTGGGCTTGCATCGGTAAAGCAAAATAAAAAAGAGCTACAAAGATTTCCAGATTTTCTTTATGACATTTGCGGCTAAAGAAATGTATCTGGAGGTAATGAGCATTGCCTAAAATAACGTATTAGTAGTCAACCAAATAATAATTAGACGTATAAGTCAGTGACTTTATTCATCAAGGGTAAAAATCTGGTAAAGCCACCAATAAAAGTTTTATGACTCTCATTTAGTGAGGGAAATGGTAATAATCCCCACAATTAGACATCAGTAAAATCATCACTCAGTGAGAAACTATAGCCGACAAAACATAAAATGCTTTGGGTTATTGGCTAAATTATAGATAATTCCTTATTTGATGCATTCTGAGTAAAGCTTGTAAATAACGCTTCTTTGTTGCATGATTTCCTACAAAAACTTGAACAGAAAGAAACAAGAAGTTAATTGCGCAAAGGTCTCACTGATGGGAACCATCTGTCAAAACAAGCTGTACATTCACTAATTCTAATCATAATTAATGAAACGGCTAACAAATTACATACATCATAGTTAATACAGGGAGGGGAGGAGAAGAGAACCACCGCAGGAAGTGTTATGAAACAAATTAGCGCTAACAATGAAAGAAAATTACATCACATAACTAAATATTATACTCGTTTCCGCAAGCAATATTTCTTAATGAATTCCCTAATTAATTTAATTCACACAATGTGCATAATTTGGAACTAAAATGTCAGTGGGTCAGACCGAACCACATTGTTGCCGGCTGTCTATTTCTACGAGTGTCATATTAGCACAACATGACCTCTATGTAAATTACACCGACAAACTGGTGCCGTTTTAATTCCAAGGTCTAATTAACATGTTTCGAAGAAGTCATACAAGTGCATTTAGCTCATGTTGGTGCCAGCGGAATGATTTCAGGAGGCTTAATTTTGACTAGTCCTTTCGATAGGAAGCATTGTGGCAGTTTGTGTGAAAGATGACAGAACGGGCAAATTATTTTTTTATTTCCACGTCTTTTATTAACTTTCTCGCCAAACTGATAGGAACTCAGGATGAAAGGAGTTGCGAGGTTTTACAGGTACAGTGTGATAACAAAGCTCTTTCCTCTGGGATTAACGCGCCAATTACTACACTAACTATCACATTTAAAGGCCAAATACTAATTTCACTGCACAGCTGTCAGCAAGTACAATAAAAGTGAGGACTCTTCTATCAGGCATGTATTTAATCATGTCCCAATCATAAACATGGTAGAAATCCTTATCTTCAGCAATGCACAAGGAAAAGACTTTAAATAGGTTAAAAGTTAGAGTGTTTTAAATTGTCATGGACTGCTCTGAAAGGGTCAATATATGAAGTTGTTGTATAATTTACAGCTATTGTAGAACTTTGAATAATGGCCTTTTTTAATTAAATATAATTAAGTTTTATAATAACTTTTATTTACAGACACATAAATTCTTGGGAATGAATGGTGCCTATGAGTGAATTTCTGCTGAAATTCAAAGTAACACATTCTGTTAAGAGCTGGAATGTCCACTAACATGTTTATATGTGGTAACTTTACCTGACAGAGTTTTAAAAAATACAGTCGACTCTATAAAATGAAATATAAAAAAAAAAATTAAGATAAAAAAAAAGAACAATAAGACAACATTTAGGGATTTTTGTTATATAACCTATAAGAAATCTTCTCAATTAAATGTTTGTCATAATAATAATAAAAAAGAAAGATGTTTCAAGTCACATGCAGTCTGTTTTATTCTGAATTAGGTCTGAATTAAGATGTTTATTTTATATTAATATGTTCACATTCAGGCAACAAGTCTTCATCTTTGAAAAACAGGGACGGACGTAGTTTTTAAAAATGACCTAAACTATTTAAGAAATTCACAAAATTTGTCCCCAAAGTAAATCAAATCAAATTTATTTATATAGCACATGTAGGAACAACTGTTGTTGACCAAAGTGCAGCACATGAAAGCAACAAATTACAACAGCTCAAATGAAAAAAGCTATTATAAAAAAAAACACTAAATAGAACTATCTCATGCTGTATTAGTGAGAACAAATGTGTCTTAAGAAGAGCCTTAAAAACACGAAGAGTTAAAGATTGTCTGATATGAAGGGGCAGCTGGTTCCTTAGGAGCTACAACTGAAAAGGGCCGATCACCTCTGTGGACCGGACCGTGGGACATCCAAAAGCAAATGATCGTTAGAGCTGGGGGATCTAGAGGGCACATGGTGCAGGAAGTCAGACAGGTATAAAGGAGCCTGTCCAGTCAGCCTATAGGTCATTGATAAAACTTTAAAATCAATTCTAAAACTAACGGAGCCAATGAAGGGATGCAGCACCGGGGAGAAATGTTCACGCTTCTTTGTTCGTGTAAAAAGACGAGCCGCGGCGTTTTGAACAAACGGGAGTCGTGAGAGGCCGGCCTGGCTTACACCAACATACAGAGTTGTTATCATCTAGTTGGGAAGTAATAAAAGCATGAATTACCCGTTCAAAGTCTTTAAAGGACGAAAATGATTTTAACATAAAGCCCAAACCCATTCACTGATCAATCAGCTGATAGTTTTTATGTGTAGTGGCATTAACACTGAAAGTTGTTTGTGTTTTGGTTGTTCCGCTGCAACGCTGTGAAACGACTGGTTGCTACTGTTACTGGTGTTGAACACGTCTCCCATTCAGTTTGGTCAAAAATAAGCGAATCGATCTTTTTTTTTTACCATAAAGAGTGTAAAAGTAGAAATCAGTGAATAAATGAATAAATTGACCAGGAAGCTTGCACGTGCCTCGCAGGGCTTGGGGGCTATCCTGAGGCCAATCATTTAGCTAACACACTAATGAAAGTGTGTGTAGTGTGGTTAAGGGCAGGCACCATGGGAGGTACAACTCCCCTCCCTCCTCATGTTGGGGACTATTAATAGGCTGGATGGAGCCACTGGTTCTCCCAGGAGAGGCCAGCTGATGAAGAGGAAAACCTGTCGTTGCCTCCACTAATCACTGCCTAATGGCTGCAGTAACACAGGTTTTACAAATGTGACTGGATGTGCACGCTGCAGTGTTTAGGATTCTGGTGATGTCACCTAAATGTTCATTAGGGAATATATTAAATGTATTTCCTGGGTACTGTGTAACCTATATTTTTCACACAAGATGTTTAGTGAAACTCTAGATGCATTCTCAAATTTACAGAGTAATCATTAAAATACCCAAAACCTCAGAAACATCTCCAACAATTTAAGTATTTTAATTTAGTTTTAAATTTGCAGTGATATGTGTCTCTGTTTTTATGTAAATGCAGATTATGTTGGAATCTTTAATTGCTGTCAGGACAGGCATATTTCTTCAAACTATATCATCAAACTGTGTAAAAAAATAAACACTGATTATAAATGTGTCTGTATTTCTTGAATGTTGGTCATCTGGCTCAGCTCATAAACAGCCAGCAATTATTTTTAAGTTGGCTCAAATGATCCAGATCCCTTTCAAAAAACTTCATTCCCGTCACTACAAGAAAAAAATTAATTAAACTGAGGAAAAACTTAAAGTAAAAAAACATTTTATATTTGAAAAAATATATATAATTGTAATAGTAGAAACTTACAAAAACTTCTTTACTTTTCACTTAGTTAAACAATTGTATTTTCGTAGGCGTGTCTTCATTTTGTGTGTGTGTGTGTTGTGAGGTTTCTTCTAGTGATTTTTTATTTGTAAGCTAATGTTTTTTTGTATTTAAACTTCCATTTATATATTTTTTTTCATTCTTTTAGTTATGTTTTGCATCTCAATGATAGTATATTGTTGTGGCTGTGTAGAGGCTCAGTGGCATTAATCTGTATAAATAAAGGTTGAATGAATATTCCAACCTAGACAAAAGTTCTAATTTCTGGGAAATGAGCAGGTAAAATAGTGGTTCTCAAACTTTTTATAGCAAGTACCACCACAGATAACCTTAGCTCACTAAGTACCACTTTTCATTAAAAAAAATAAAAATAAAAACAACAGAAGCACAACATAATACGTTAATTTACCATAAACTGACTAAGCCCAAACCTGGTTGAAGGCTCCAGTTTAAGATGTGATGCTACAGATGATGAGAACAACCGAATACACACTTGAGATCATTTAAATCAAATTTCCTCACAGTTTTGGGCCTTTTATCACAAGCAGGTCAAATAAAGACATCACTGCATGGACCCAAGACTGTAATGTGCTTAAACCTTTTTGTCTGTGTTTTTTACATCACAGTTTAGCTTATGATAACTAATTAACTTGTTAATTAATTTATGAATAGGTGATGCAAAAAATGTATTCTGGGTGGATCCTGTGGACAACCAGTGTTACTACCACTGAAAATATTTTAAACACAGCTTTGCTATTCACAGTACTCTTAGGATGGTGGCTCATTCATGGCATTAATGATTGTTAGTCAGGTTAGTCTACATTTTAGAGTGTGCAGGTTGTGCAGGTTAGTCCTCTGAGGATGATAATTCATTCAGTCTTTATTACAGGTTAATCTCATTGAGCCTCGATGACTCATTTACAAGAGAAACCTGTTTAGTGTAAGATATTTCAGTAATCCTTTTTAATAATAGACTCAACTATGTTAATGACAGACTTAAATGTTCTGAACAAAAAAGGAGGAGACAATTAACTAAAAACCTTTCTTACAGTTGAACCTTTCAGCATCTGCAGCTTTAGGTCACAAAGCACTTCCGGCAAGAACTTTCAAAATAAGATGCTCAGTCAAGCTAAACTAATCATGTTTTTCTTTTGGTCCTTTTCACTGCAACTTTACTTTTGAAGACGATGGCAATGCAGTTTGGTCAAAAAAGTTTTATTTTTTAAATTCCAACCTTAAAAACACTAATAAAAAAAAAAATACAAACTCAGTATTCTTTTTCGATTCGTGTAACTTGTCTCTTTAAAGGTGAATGTATTTCTTACTTATGAGAAAACATGTTTTATTTTTCTTTGCTTGGCAGAGATTATTTTTGTGGACTGAGAGTAAAACCTCCAAATTCCTATACTCAGAGTCAGAGAGATTTATTTGTCATTCGCATCTCATGTGGTACATGTGGTGGAACGACATTTTGTACGCAGGGTCCCAGTTACATCCAACAATAAAATGTAAAAATAAAAATAAATAAAAAACAGTAATAAGATCTAAGATATGAACTAAGTAAAGCATCAACTAAATAATACACTAAGCACTAATAGCATAAAAACATTATGTCGAACAGCAGCATGAACATGAGTCTGTGTGAGCAGATGAGCACGAATGAACACAGCAACGTGAAACAGATCAGCAGCAACGTGAAACAGATCAGCAGCAACGTGAAACAGATCAGCAGCAGCGTGAAACAGATCAGCAGCAACGTGAAACAGATCAGCAGCAACGTGATGGGATTTTTCACAGTGATAATCTTGGTTATTCATGAGCCTAACATCCTCAGGGTAAAAGCTGTTCCTCAGTCTAGTGGTTCTGCATTTAATGCTCCTTAACCTCCTTCCTGAGGGGAGCAGGTCAAAAAGTGTGTGTGCTGGGTGAGTGAGGTACTTCATGATGCAGGTGGCTCTCTTCCTGCATCTAGAGGTGTAAATGTCTGTGATGGTGGGGAGACTGACTCCAACAGACTTCTGTGCAGCCTTCACCACTCTCTGTGAAGCTTTTCTTTCTGCAGCAGAAGGCATGCCACACGTTGATGCTGGAGCACAAGATGCTCTTAGATCTTCTTGTTACTAATTAACCCAAAAGGCAAGATTCCCTTGTGCCAAATATTTTTGAGACATTGCTGGTAAAAAGGGTACAGTTTTTGAAAAGCAATATTGTCCTTTACAAAATATTTTGTTTGTATACTAAAAATTATGTTAGAAATGTGTGTTTTGCATTTTTGTAAATTATTTATTAAAACAAGCTTTTTTGGAAACAAGTTTCTGAAGGCCAGAAGAAATAAAAATGTATTAAACACAGACAAAGTGAAAAAGTTAAATGAACATTTGATGAACATTATGTGCAAAAAAAACAACAACCTCAATTAGACATTTTGCTATTTTCCAAATTACATTTTTTTACCAAAGTATTTTTATTAATTTTTCATTTTTAACATATAAAACACAAACAACATAAAATAAAAAATCCTCCCACACCGGAACAGTCACACATATATAAAATTAATTACACAGGCATTGACAAGTTTTCCACATACAACATAAAAGGCTGCCACATATCCCAAAATCTTTTAACGGAACCCTTCAGGATATCTTATTTTTTCTAGATGGATTTGATACATGGGCAACTGGTAGAGCTGCTGCCTCTCAGCGAGCAGGTCCTTGGTTCAAACCCCAGTCCAGGGGCCTTTCTGGGTGGAGTTTGCATGTTCTCTCCGTGCATGCGTGGGTTTTCTCCGGGTACTCCGGTTTCCTCCCACAGACCAAAAACATGCATGTTAGTCTGATTGATAACTCTAAATTGTCCCTAGGTGTGAGTGAGACAGTTGAATGGTTGTTTGTCTCGTTTGTCTCTATGTGGCCCTGTGATGGACTTGCGACCCGTCCAGGGTGTACCCCGCCCCTCGCACAGTGATTGCTGGACATGGGCACCAGCGACCCCGTGACCCAAAATGGAATAAGCAGGTAAAGCTAATGGATGGATGGATGGATGGATTTGATACATCACCTCTCCTATCCAATCTACATATGCTAAGGTTGTGGGTCCTGTCAATTGCACATAACAAGTCTTCTGGCCAGGAGAGAGACAAAAGCAATCGCATCCTTCTCATACTTGCTGAAGGACATATCCACAGGGACCACCCCAAACAGTGAGATGAATGGTGATGAGTGTACAGTTTTTCCACATCTCTCAGAGAAAGTGTCAAACATAGATTGTCAAAAGGTCTGCAGTTTGGGACGGGTCCAGAATGTATGCAGGAGGGTAGCTGGAGTTTGTTTACAATGGTTACATGCAGGGTCCAGGTTGGCTTTGATCTTGGACAACCTGTCTTTGGACCAGTGCATCTAGTGCACCACCTTGAATTGAATTACAGCCTGTCGCAGACAGACTGAGGATGAGTAAATGTTAATTATCCTTCTCCAGGTTGAGGCTGATAATTATGTTTATCTTGATTTTTTTTTGTTCTCAATATTTCAATCATATACAGTATGTGTATAATTTATTTTATCTATATTTTCAATAAATTATGTACTCTCGTTTTTTTATGTTTTGAACATTTAAATCAAGTATTGTATTATACTTTGTTTTTTTTTTTCTTATTTACCACACGTTGTGTTTTTGTTGCCCTCTGCGTCAACGAGACGCTTCGCTTTATATTGAAGGTGCGACACGCTGCTTCCGGTTTGCTTCTTCGCTCTTCCGGTTGTTCCACAGTATCCTGTTCGCTTCCCTCCGTCCAATGAGATTACCGACAAAGTAAAAGTCTGTCGCTGTGATTCTGTTCAACAGCAGTTTGGAAACACGTCGCTGTCGCCGCTTCACGTGAGCTTCTGTTAACGACTTTGTTGAATTCCTTGACGCCGACATGATGGTTCCGGACGGCTGGACGTGATCCGAGCGGGACGGTATGAATATTGTCTCTCCTTTAGGTGCTGGGTGTTAAACTGACAACTACGGCTAGCATGAAATGCTGCTAGCATGCCACGCAGGCAGCTAACTTCTTCTAGGACGAGAAAAGTTTGGCGGCAACGTTGAAATGCTCCTTTCAGTGTAAAGTTTTGACGCGTGTAGGTTTAGTTTTTCTTTGTCAACATGAAAATGGTGAACGTTAGGAGATACCTGAGGGGGAGTGGGAGGGTCCTCGCCTTCGTGTTTGTCGCCTCCGTCATCTGGCTCCTGTTTGACATGGCTGCTCTGCGCATGTCCATAAGCGACGTGAACAGCCAGCTGCTGAAGGAGCGAGTGATCCGAGAGAAGGAGATGATGATCAAGCAGCAGTCCAGGGTCACCCAGCTGGTGATGGAGGGGTTCAAGCACCCAGTGCAGAAGGTGGAGCAGGCTGTGACCCATGCTTGGAGAAAACAAAAATCAAACAAACTAGCTCAAGCTTACAGACGTGGAGGCAAAGAGCATGAGGTGAACTCTAACCAGAAACAAGTCATCAATAAAAGTGTCCACGCCAACTCTCGTAATAATGGAGATAACCCTACAAAGCAGGACGTCCGTCCTAAAAAAGAAGCGGTGAACCTGGATCTAAGCGAAGCAGTGGTTCATAAAACCCATCGTCCACCAGGTGTTCAGATAAACCAAAACCTTTTGATTAAAACCGCACGTTTTGCACAAAATCCCGTTGACGGAATAGACTCAAAGGCTGATCAGAAGGTTAAGGGAGCGTCTGCCAAGAATCAAACAAAAGCGAGCCAGCTTCATGTAGAAGAGGCACACCCTGCTCAAACAATCGCTCATCAAAATCCCAACAAGAATGTAAACAGAAAAGAGGAAAACATGGAGGCGAAACGGGTCGGGATGTCTGAGAGGACTAATGTAAACGTAAAGAAGGAGCGTCTGAAGCCGATAGTCCACCTCAGAGCAAAAGAAAACACTAGGATCAACTCCACCGCTGGCAGAACAGCAGGCGTCCACAAAGTGCTCCACCTGGACATGACTCAAGCTCCCAGAGATCCTAAAGCAGTTGGCCAGTTTGGCCAGGCGGTGCTTCTTCCCAAGAGCGACGATGCAGTGGTGAAGAAGAGGTGGGATGAAGGCCATTTTAACGTCTACCTTAGTGACCAGATCCCAGTGGACCGGGCCATTCCCGACACCAGGCCTGAAAGGTGAGTCCTGCGTTGTGCGTTACTTCTCACACTGACTGAACGCCTGAATTGTTTTTGTTTTGTTTCAAGCTGTGCGCAGAATCTGGTCCACGACGACTTACCTTCCACCAGCGTGATTTTCTGTTTTGTGGATGAGGTGTGGTCCACGCTCCTGCGCTCTGTGCACAGTGTGCTCAACAGATCGCCACCACACCTCCTCAAAGAGATCATCCTGGTGGATGATTTCAGCACTAAAGGTATTAAAACATGCTAAATGCTATGAGTTAAGGTGTTCTTGTTCAATGTCTCAGGTAGTTGAACTTTAGTTCAAGGGAAATGCCCTCAGTTTTAGTTGTCTCCAAAGCCCAAAGGCATTTATTATTCAGTGCGATGAAATAAACAAATCTTCAAATTGATGAAAGTCAGCAAATAGTTTGTGTTTTGCCAAAGAAAATTGTTTTTGGTTGTTTTAGCTCCTGTAAAGTACCAAAAAAAAAAGTTCGAAGTTGTTATCAGCAGTATTTTATCATTTTATTCCTGATAAATTGTGCAAATTTTGCTTCAGTGTTAAATTATAGTAGGGTGTTTTTATTTTTTAACACGGGGTTTTGTTTTTACGCTGGCAGACTATCTGAAGGAGCCACTGGATAAGTACATGTCGCAGTTTCCCAAAGTGCGGATCATTCGTCTGAAGGAGCGCCAGGGCCTGATCCGGGCCAGGCTGGCAGGAGCTGCAGTTGCCAAAGGTAAGCATGGTTTAGGAGTTCTCGTTGACTAATGTTTCCCTGAAACAATGTACGACGTAAATCATACGGTTTCAAACATGAGGTAGTGTGAACGTGTAAAATTACATAGACTAAATAATGGATAAAACATTTTTTGTACCGTACTTTTCGCTGTATAAGTCACACCTTTTTGCATACATTAGCATGCCCTGCGTCTTATACGGCGAAGCAACTTGTGTTTTTCCCCCCATATTTATAACCCAATGTTTGGTTGAGATTGGACGATTTCATTCATTCTGACATGGAAAATATTGAACACTACCATTTTCAGCTGCTAGAGGGCTCTTAAGAAATATGGCAAGTCAAGTGTCTGATTAATTGGTGCAAGTGGTTATTAATGAGACACTTGGTTTGCCATACAAAGCCATGTTTGTCTCGCTCCGGAACTCCTGGACTAAACGTCAAATCAGCTGCATTTTGCCGCGCTGCCCAGGCGAAATGCAGCTGATTTGACCTTTAAAGTGCATTTTTAAAAGAAAAGTTAAACTGGGACACACCTTTGCTATAATGTCGAGCAAACAAATAATTGTTTTTAGTGTTAATCTTGTTAAATTCCTCTCGTGCATGCTCCAGCGGCCGCCATTTGGCAGCCAATCGATCCGGGTGGTCAGCAGTGACACATTACAAACGCAACACATCAGCAGGAATGCATAATAGATGCGATGTATACAACGAAGCAACGTATTTATGTTTTTGTCCACTTTATTAGACATATTTGGACTCATGCGACTTATAGGGTGGTGCGACGTGTACGGCAGCAAATACGGTACTTCTTTTTAGGATGGGCCAAACTGTGAAGAGCATTTAATCTTTACAAAGTATTCAGTCTTAGTGTAAAGTTCATGTCTAAATGTGAACAACTATTCTTTGTTTTCTCAAATGTACTGAAACTTGGATAAAATAAAATGCGTAAAATCCAATTAAACATTCGGACATAAAACAAAAATGATGTTGAATTCAGACAGACTTGATCACATCAGTCATTATATGCATTGCTCACTGAACTCGGGTGTTTTAGTTTTTATGTTACTATAGTTTTGGTGTAAATCACTTTATGTTAATATTAGAGTAACTGCAGCAGTATGTTTGCTTTCTTCCACTGCAGGTGAAGTCCTTACCTTTCTTGACTCCCATATTGAATGTAATGTGGGCTGGCTGGAGCCACTCCTAGAGAGGGTGTATTTGGATCGCAGGAAGGTGCCTTGTCCAGTTATTGAAGTCATCAGCGACAAAGACATGAGGTGACTGAATTAAACCACATGTGAAGTAACAATAAAGCGATTACCTATTAACAAAAACCAATAAACGTCATTATAATGTTGTAACCTTTTTCTTTGTCTATCTTCAGTTATATGCTTGTTGACAACTTCCAAAGAGGTATCTTCAAATGGCCTTTGGTGTTTAGCTGGAGCTCAGTACCAGAGGATGTTATTAAGAAGAACAACATGACCATTTCAGATCCAATCAAGTACTGCTCACACCATCATCTTTCACAGCTTCTTACTTTATAACCATTACTCCCATTTGACCTATATTGTCCTTGTTTTGTTCATCTTACAGGTGTCCAGTAATGGCTGGGGGGCTTTTTTCAATTGATAAAAAGTACTTCTTTGAGCTTGGTACCTATGATCCAGGTCTAGATGTGTGGGGTGGAGAGAACATGGAGATTTCATTTAAGGTATATTTTTTGGGTGTGTAACTCGGTAGAGCTTTCCAAACACTTGACTGATTTATTTATTTATTTCCCACATGGCACCAAACATGCTGCCATTTAAACAGATCTGGATGTGTGGCGGGGAAATCGAGATTATCCCCTGCTCCCGGGTTGGACACATTTTCCGAGGGCAGAATCCTTATAAATTCCCAAAAGACAGGCAGAAGACGGTGGAGCGTAACCTGGCAAGGGTGGCTGAAGTTTGGCTGGATGAGTACAAAGACATTTTCTATGGCCACGGGTACCACCACCTGCTGGACAAAAAGGTCATGGATATTGGCAACCTCACCGAGCAGATTGAGCTGAGGAAGAGGCTCAAATGCAAGAGCTTCAAGTGGTACCTGGAGAACGTGTATCCAGACTTCAGTACTCCTTTAGTCAAAGCTGAGGGCCTGGTAGGTGGATTTGTTATTCATTCAACCTTTATACAGCTTAGTCTCACTGAGTCATGAGGACTTGTTTTCAAGAGAGACCTGTTTTAAACAAAACCACAGATAAGGAACAAACAACAAGAAACAGCCATAAAATGCAAATAAAATGAAAAGTAAATAAAAGTAGTGTTCTAAAGCAAAATAAAAACAAGCTACATTATGAAACGGGGTAAAATACTAAAACCAGGAACATGTCTGCGTTGATTTTTGCGTTGAACTTAATTGTCAAAATCAACAGCTTCACATTTTTTTGCAAGGTGTTCCAGGTTAAAGGAGCAGAGTAAGAAAAGGCCCTTTTGCCAAATTCAGTCCACACTGAGGGGACGCTGCATGTATTAATGCCTTGAGAGCGCACGCTGTAGCTGCACTAACGACGTGACATGTAGGAGGAGATGTATGAAGGCAGCAGACCAAGGAGTGATTTAAAGATGAAAATGTACCAGTGTGAGAGCCTGCATGAAGTTACCAACGAGTACAGGGTGCAGTGGTGGGTACGATGGTTACAGCCAGTTATGAATCTTAGCGCAACATGATAGACAGCATCCAACATCTGCAGGGTGCTTGCAGGAGCGTTCATGTAAATAATGTCACCGTAGTCAATGTAGCAGTTACAGTACAAGGTGTTTCCTAGTGTTCAGAGTTCAGCAAGATCTATTTCTGAAAAAAAAAACTCAATTTTAATTTCAGTTTATCAAGTTTTTGACATGAGGCTTAAAAGAGAGATGTGCATCAACCAAGATTCCCAAGTATTTGTAAGAATCGATAAACTAAATAGGAACAGCATTCTTAGATAAGATAGGAGGAAGGACTGTTGATACCAGCTTTCTGTTTGAAAACAACATCCCTTTTGGTTTTATCAGCATTTAGCACCAGTTTGAGGCGGAACAAATCTAACTGGATGATGTTGAATGCAGACTGTAAAAGCTGGAAAACCTAAGCAACTGCTTTAGCTCGACAATAAACAACTGTGTTGTTGGCAAATAAATGCAAGGATGCGTCAGGAATGTTCCGACATGCATTACTTATGTAGATTGTAAAGACAGTGCATCTTAAGACTGAGCCTTGTGGTACACCATTGTTGACAGTTAAATAACTGGAGGAAGTACCAATATGTTGAACACATTGCTTTTGGTCTGAGGAACAAATATCTGAGTTATGGCAGACAGCTTCTTTTATCCGTTGAAAATCACTACAATATTGTGCACATTGTAAATATTGTTACACTTCTTTAAGTTGGCAGTTCAAACACAATATTTTAATGCTTTTCACCAGAATGCTAATTACTTTTTTTAAAATAAAAACTTTCTCTTTAGTCTTTCACGGCCTTTTGCCAACATTTATTGAAGTAACAAAATACCTTTGCAGCAATGTTGTTTTACCTTGCTCTCTCTTTTTAAATTAACCTTTTTTTAATTGTTTTAAGGTCTTCAATCGTGGCCTAAGAAAATGTCTCGCACTGCAGAAAGGTTCATTGTCCTTTGAAGTTTGCAATCTAAACAAACAGGTAAGATATGTTTGATTTCATGTTTTGCAGCAAATGGGTAACAGGAAATGCTGTGCAATTGTTCTGTATTTATTTTTTGGAAGGGTTTTTTTTTCTGTTGGGGTGAAAAAAAGTGGAATATCTGCAAGTTTGTGTTTCTGACAGAAGTAATTATGCAGCAAAAAGAGAATCCAGGCGTCTTTTCAGGCCAGTACAAACACAGTCTGGCTCTAAGCCACGATAAACGAGGGTGGATCTCAAGACTGAGGCTCACACGAGATTCTTTATGGATTCAAACCACAGCTCTGAAACATTTGAGTCTCCTGTAGTGTTCATGATTTGCAGCATAATTACGTCTCCTGTTCGCTGGCTTTCAGAATCAGCACTTTAATTACACCTGGATGAGGCACATTCGCCAGCAGGGCCTGTGTGTTGAACCACAAAGCAAGGAGCACGGCTTTGCTTTACTGCCATGTGACAACGCCAAACGTGAACTCCGCTGGTTGCACAAAATCTCCAACGTAGCTCTAGTAAGACGCCTTTGGATCTTCTGCTTTCCTTGTTTTGCTTTCACATTTCTGTAATTTATGAAATCCAGTGAAATTCATGTTGAGGAGCTAAATGTTAATGGATCTGCTTCCTGTTGTGTGTGTGTGTGTGTCAAGGCGGAGCACCTCATTGCGGAGTTTAGCAACCACATGTGCCTGGAGGCTGAACCTCGCGGTGTCACCGTTCGTCTCAGCCCGTGTGAACCCAACAACATTTTCCAGAAGTGGCAGTTCACACATTACTCCGTCTAGTAACGAGACTGGAATGAGCTTTAAACGTGCACTATTACAAACACCCAGTGCCTTACAGCGCAGCCTCCCAACAGGAGGGGAACCAAAGTGCTTTGGTGGCAGGGACATGTGTGAGGTTGTTCACATGGTGTGGGATCATGTGCAAGAGGAAAACTAATTTCTCAATGCCTAAGATTGTTTTAATTTAACTGGGATTTAAATTTATTTCTGTTGGGGGAGGATCTCAGTTTTATTGTTGACAATGCCTCAAGTTTCCTCTACCGGGACTGAATGACGAGAGACTTATTTTTTTATTTTTTCCATGTTTTCATTGAGTAAAGTGCTTTATGCTGCTTTTTTGGGGGGCGCGTTGTAAAATATTGCATCTTTTTTTTTTTTGTCGAACACTAGAGGGAAGTGTTTCAAAACACTCCAGAAGCCTGCTCTGGTTTTAGTTATCAAAACTTTTAAAGTCAGATTGATGGGGAGGTATCTTATGCAAGAAAAAAATAAAAACTGTTTAAATGTGTTGATTTCTTTATTATTTTACTCTCTGCACACAGGTCATTTTTAACATTAAGTATTTAATGCTTAAAATACTAGTAGTTTTATGGCTTACAAAACATAATGGAATGATGAATTTTATTTTCACGTCTTCACCTGCCTTGACATAACAGATACTGGTACTACACAAAAATATGTTAATGTTATGAAATAAACATATTTAATTAGCTTTTATAAATACTTATACGCAGCAAGTTGCATGAAATACTTTCAATCGAAATGTCAAATATATTTGAGAACTAATACGGCTGTGAACTGAAGTGGTAAAGATGATTTGAAATGGGCTTTTGTGGAAAGTTTGTGAAGAACTTGTCTTCCCTGTTGTAAATAAGCCTTCGAGCAACCTCAGTTTGAAGAAATATAAATTCTGACCAGATTGATGAGCTAATGACCAGTAAGAGACCAAAGTGGATTGCTGCTGGATTAAACGACCCAAAGTGAAAAAGTAAAATCTGTTTTATGAACGTATTCACTGCAGTCAGTTTCACATTACACAGGTATTTAATGTGTGTGGTATCATCTGCAAATACAAACAGCATTTGTAGGAACGTGGGGCAGGAGTGCACTTTGTTCTGCTGAAACAGTCATCCATTATGTTTTACCCGCTTCTTCCTTTTTGGATCGCCGTGGTCACTGGTGCCCATATCCAGCTATGGCTGTGAGAGGCGGGGTACACCGTGGACAGGTTGCAGCAAGTCCATCACAGGGACACATAAGACAAATGTCACACCCAGGCCAATCAACCTAACATGCATCTGTGGGAGGAAACCGGAGTACCCGGAGAAAACCCACGCATGCACGGAGAGAACATGCAAACTCCACCCTGAAAGGCCCCCGGCCAGATTTGATCTGGCGATCTTCTTGCTGAGAGGCAACAGCTCTACCAACTGCGCCACCGTGCTGAAACAACCATGAAATGCAAAACTGACAGTAAAGGTTTGTAAACTTTCACATGAAGCTCTAAAATGTTTGAGATTGTAGTTGTTTTAAGGCGGCAGAAATTTATTTTGGTAAAGGCCTCGTCGTGATTTTGATTAAAACTGATCTTTGTTTCTCCAGACTGAAGCTGTTCAAAAGTCTTTCTAGAACAGGCACATTATTATCTTTCGACAAAAGCTCTTCAAGGTGCACTTCATTTAAAGTTCATTGTTCATATACCGTGGGTTTGACAAGCAGCTCGTCACCGATTCTTTAACATGATCTCAAACTCTATCTTCTGCCGGGTGTTGCCTCTAGATCCTGGTACGACACCGGCTGCTGTATTTAGAGGAGGAGAGGTGGTGGAAGGCGCTGCAGGCAGATTTATTAGATTCAGCTGAGGTCTGGTTTCTTAGTTTGGGTTTTGAGGACGCTCGGGATTTACTTGAAAATTGCACTTGGCTTCCAGGTCAGTCTCCAACTATTTGTCGTTCGATTTCTGGAGTTGAGCATCAGAACTCTCCTTGGGCGTCTGTTTTCTCCATCTTTGAATAACTCTCTTCATTATATGGATCTGGGCGTGATCTGGCTTCTTTCGTCACGCCTTCTTTTTGGTGATTTGCTAAGAAGAACAGCAAAAATAAGTTATTTTTTTGTTAATCTATTTTACTGAACATTCAATTTATTCCTATAGCACCAAGTCACAACAGAAGCCATCTCTGTACAGAAACATTCATACACATAAAAAAATAAGTTAATAACATTAATTTTCAGAGAAGCAGACTGCTTTGAGTTTAACTTCATCACAGAACTCTCATCTTGAGTAAGCATGAAGGCGACAGTGGAAAGGAAAAACTCCCTCATGAAGAAGATGCTAGTGCAGAAACAGACTCGGGACAAGTGGCCGTCTGCTTCGACCGCCTGGGTTTGAGAGGAACAGATACACAATGGCAGGTTGAGAATCACGTGTTAAGATAGAAATAAACTAATTACAACCCTTCAGTTTGTCCTCCAGTAGTCTAAACCTATAGCAGCATAACAATCCAACCCTAACTATAGGATTTATCAAAAAGAAAAATCTTAAGCCCAGTCATAAACTGGACCATGTTTCAGCCTCGTGGACAGAAACTGGAAGTTGGTTCCACCAGAGAGGAGCCTCATAACTGAAAGATCTTCCTCCTAGTCTGCTTTTGGAAACTCTAGGAACCGCAAGTAAGCCTGCAGTCTGAGAGTGAAGTGCTCTGTTAGGGAAAAAATAGGACAATATGATCAGTAATATAAGATGGAGCTAGGTTGTTGAGGGCTTTGTAGGTTAGAAGTAAGATTTTGAATCATTTAGGCATACTTACATTTAGCTGGTGATTCATGTTGCACATATTGTGTTTGCATATTTAGAGCGGTGAAGTCTGGTGGCAGAAACTGTTCACAAGTTGGTTTTTCACGGTTGGGCACATGTCTTACTTCATTCTGGAGCTTTGTGTTTGCTTCTTCAGTCCAAAGGACATCCTCTCTGTAAGTTATTTCTTCTCTTGGATTGTTCTCAGCTTCGTAATCGGCCACGCTGTTGACAAGACGTTTGCACTCGTTGGCACTAAAAGCGCACAACGAGACAGCTTCTCTGTCCTGACGAGCTTGCTCTTCGTCACTGTAGAACACCGAGTCGTCTCCCATCTCCACCGACCAAACATCTCTCATCTCGAGCTCCTCCGTCCTCTCAGGAGCGATGAGTGTGTCCCCGTTAATGATCTCCAGCAGCTGCGATGCTTGTGCAGCTTCTCCTTCGATGCTGATGTTCAGGTCAGTTTGATTTGCCTCCATGGAGCTGGTCTTTAACTCTGCTTTAAGGGTTTTTTTGTTGGATTTGAGAAATATGATCCTGTCTTCTCAGAGCGCACAGCTCTGTGTCCACCCTACATTTCAGTCAAGCGTTTGCTGTCTAGTGTTGTACCATCTAAAACTATTAGTCGATTCATTGAAGAACAGAGGTTCTGTTGTAGGCCCAACAAAGGCTCATTGTGTTGCTGGTTGCGGCATATGCAGCAATTGTACTTGTTGTTTTTATCTCGACTTGGTAACAGCCTTCTTTCTGTAGCTGAGTCTGGATTAACATTCACTTTTAGGTTTTGTACACATTTTTACTGCCTGAAACTGATGATTTGCTGTGGAAAATCTCAGACCTGAGTTTTCAAGCACATACGACTTTAATCTCTGAAAGCATCCTGCCGCAAATCCCTCCAGCGGATCGTGAGGACAGCTGAGAAGATCATTGGCACCTCTCTCCCCTGCCTTCAGGACCTCCACAGCTCTCGCCTCAGAAGTAAAGCCCTCTGCTGGGTGGGAGATCTTGACCACCCGCTACACTGCTTCTTCAACCTGCTGCCATTAGGGCGGAGACTGCGTAGCCTCAGTTCCAGGACCAGCAGACTGTGGAACAGCTCCGTCCATCAGGCCGTGAGGATGCTGAACTCTCTGCCTGCCCCCCCTCAGCCCCCTCTCCCACTTCTGCCACCCTGCACACACTAACTCAGCTTCCTGAC
>NC_056510.1:18884474-18894752 GCF_014905685.2 Nematolebias whitei
GCTGAGCTGAAAACAGCACCTCAGACTGAGGAAGTCTCTTGGATGAGAGACGAAACGTTTCTAGATTTTTTTTGCTTCGTTTTGTTTTTTTGAATGTCCAGAGGACCAGATTGAACTTTTTTGGATTTTTCTACCTGGATTATTGAGCATGCATCAGGATGTTTATATGCTAATTTTATGTTTTTCAGCTAATTCCACTTTTTTGCACTCATTTCAACTTTTTCAGCCTAATTCAGCAAAAATGGTCTCTCTCCACTTCCTTCTGGTAATTTAAGCTGTTTAGAAATTTTTAGCTACCTTTAAGCTTTTTTTTTTTTTTTTGCTAATTCCAGCTTTTTTCAGATAATATCCACTTTTTAGTGCTCATTTATGCTTCTTTCAGTCTAATTGGGTAAACATGTGTTCTTTCGGCTAATTTAAGCTTGTTCTACCTTTTCAGCTACTTTTTAAAGCATTTTTCAGATAATTTCAGCTGTTTTCAGATAAATTAAAGTTATTTTTGGTCATTGCTGCTACTTTCAGCCTAATTAACTTCTTACTGTTGATTTCAGCTACTTTCAGCTTTTTCTGCTAGTTTCAGCCTTTTCTGTTATTTCAGCTACTTTTTAGTGGTTTTGTGCTAAATTTAGGTTTTCAACTAATTCCACTTTTTTTTTTTTTAGCTCATTTCAGTTCCTTCCACTTCCCCCTGGTAGCTTAAGCTTCTTTCTGCCTTTTCAGCTAATTTCAGCTTTTTTAATCACCGTAATTTCCGCCGTAAATGTTGTACCGCTATATAAGTCGCATCAGTCCATATTTGTGTAATAAAGTGGAAAAATCAATAAATATGATGCTTCGCCGTATACGTCGCATCTATTATGCGTCACCACTGACACGTCGTGTTTGTTACGCGTCCCCACTGACAACCCGGAAATTACAATAAATGTCTCTCTCAGTTGAACTATTCTTAAAAAAATGCAATTTAATTATCAAATCATCTGATTTTCATTTTAGGGGAGTGGTGGCGCAGGGGTTAGAGAGGTGGGCCTGTGATCCGAAGATCGCCGGTTCACGCCCCGGCCCCGACAACATCAAAAATTGTGGGTGGGGTAGGTGAAAACACTCACACTTGCCCCCACCCTCATTCGCCCCACTCTGGGCCCATGAGCAAGGCCCTTAACCCCACCATGTGCTCCCTAAACAGGTCTCTCTTGAAAATGAGTTACCGTGGCTCAATGAGACTACCTGTATAAATAAAGGCTAAAAATAAATAAATAAATTTTTTAAAAAATTCAAAAATGGTTTTGCTGCCTTGGTGCTGCGAAGCAGGCATGTGCAGCTGGACCAGCCGCTGCATTTCTTTCCAATTTAACAAGATAAACACTTAAAAAATATTTTTGTTTGTTTGAAATTATAGCAAAGGTGTGACTCAGTCTAACATTTGCTTAATAAATGCACTTTAATGGTCAAATCAGAAATATTTCAAAAATAGTTTGCTGCCTTGCTGCTCCGTGAACACGCAGAGGAAGAGAAAGGGAAGAAGGAACGTGACTTGTTTCTCTGAAAATTAACAAGAAAAGCACCTTAACAATTATTTGTTTGCTCAAAATTATAGTAAAGGTGTGTCTCAGTCTAACATATGCTTAATAAATTCACTTTAATGGTCAAATTAGCTGCATTTCGCCGGGGCGGTGCAGGCTAGTTTGACGATTCCAAGTAACAAGCAGAATGAAGGTGCAGGGACTATGGCAGGCTGATTGAGTCATTAAAAGCTGGTGAAGATTCTCAGTCACCCAGGACATTGTAAATTCAAAAAAATTCAAGACAAAAACAATAAAGTTTAAAGTATAATAAATAAAGTCCAGTTGTTTATGTCTTGAATGTTTTTGAATTTGTCATTAAATCTACGTTTACCTATTACATGATACAACAGCATGCCATACTGCTATTACTACTCTGCTGCCATTAAGTGGCTGGAAGTGAAACTGCTCAATTATTTAAAAACATTAAATCTGGTCCTCTGGACATTCAAAAAAACAAAACAAAGCAAATCAACAAAAAAATGTAGAAACGTTTCGTCTCTCATCCAAGAGACTTCCTCAGTCTGAGGAGCTGTATTCAGCTCAGTCTCTTAAATAGCACCGTCTCAGAGTGGATCAGGCACGCTTAGCACAGCATGTGAAGTCCAAGATTCTACAACAAAACAAGTTTAACGTACTAATAGCTCATCAACACCATCACTATTCCAATAACAACACATTCAGTGTAGGGCAACACTCCAGTAGTCAATTACATGTCAGGGAGACAGAAAAGTGGGTGAAGAATTTATCTGACAGACAGCTCACCAAGCCAGAGACAGAGTTTCTTGCCAGGGGACTGAACTTTGCGGTTGCACCAAGTAGAATTCCTCTGGTGGAGATGATCACAGCTACTGAGTCAGCCATCCGCAACAACAAAATTAAAGAGGCTGAAGCAGAACAGCTCAGAATCAAAGTTTCATCCTGCCTCAGCAATGCCAAACCACCACCTTCCAACATCAGTAGAGAGGAGAGGGATGCACTCACCACTCTTAGCAAGGACAAAAACATCATCATTCTCCCAGCAGACAAAGGAAGGTGCACAGTGATTTTGAACCAGAAAGACTATCATGAGAAAGTTATGACACTCCTTAGTGACTTAAACACTTATGAACCTCTGAAAAGAGATCCAGGAAGTGGTTATAAGAAAAAGTTGATAGATTGCCTGAAAATTTTGGAGCAGGACAAGGCTATTGACCGTTTTCTGTACCACAGACTGTACCCAGGGGAGGCCACACCTAGTCTGTATGGTTTACCTAAAATCCACAAACAAGGTGTACCTTTAAGACCTATTGTTAGCATGATTAACTCTGTCACTTACAATGTTTCCAAATATCTGGCGTCTGTACTCATCCCTTTAGTTGGCAGCTCAGAACACCACATACAGAACACCATGGACTTTGTGGATAAGGTGAGGGATGTCATCATGGAGACTGATGAAACAATGGTCTCTTTTGATGTCACATCACTCTTTACGTGCATTCCTGTTGATGATGCAGTAGAGGTGGTCAGTTTAAAATTAAAATCAGACACCACTCTGAGCAGCAGGACCACACTTTCTACAGAACAACTGTGTCAACTCTTGAAACTGTGCCTGCAGTCAACCTACTTCACATATGGGGAGCAATATTATAGGCAGAAACATGGGTGTGCTATGGGGTCTCCAGTTTCTCCTATTGTTGCCAACCTGTACATGGAGGAGGTAGAAAAGAGCCTTGACGTCCTTTTCAGGGACACCACCAAGTCATTGGTTCAGTATGTTGACGATTAAAATCAAATCTCAGGAAGTCCAACATTTTACTGACCACATCAACTCTGTGGATAAATACATCAAGTTCACATGAGAAGATGAAAAAAATGGCAGGTTGGCTTTCTTGGACTGTGAGGTCTCAGTCTCTGATAGAGGACATTTGCAAACTGAGGTGTACCGCAAACCCACCCACACAGATCAGTATTTGCAGTTTGACTCCCATCACCCTTTAGAGCACAAGTTAGGAGTCATCAGGACTCTGTATCACAGAGCAGACAGCATCCCCACTAGCTCAGGAGCCAGGCAGAAGGAGAAATCCTACACAAGACAGGCTCTAGAGCAATGTGGATATCCTAACTGGGCCTTCCTGAAAGCAGAGAAGAAACCCAAACAGGACTCCAGTCAGCCAACAGGTGAAAAGGAGGAACCCAGACCCAGACCAGTGGTCATTCCATATGTTGAGGGAGTATCAGAGAAACTGAGACGTTTATTTTCTAAACATAACGTCTCAGTGGCTTTTAAACCCCAAAATACATTACTGCAAAGACTGGTTCATCCCAAACATCCAGTCCCCCGGCACAAACAGAGTAATGTTGTGTATGCTGTTCAGTGTCAGGAGGGCTGTGATCAGTCTTACATCGGGGAAACAAAACAGCCACTGGCCAAAAGGATGGCCCAGCACAGAAGATCAACATCATCAGGCCAGGACTCTGCAGTCTACACTCATCTCCAGGCCAGCGGTCACTCTTTCAGGGATGAAGATGTTCACATCCTGGACAGAGAGGAACGATGGTTTGAGAGAGGAGTAAAGGAGGCCATCTTTGTAAAAAGAAACCGTCCATCATTAAACAGGGGTGGAGGCCTCCGGGTTCAACTAATAATGCTGTTATTGCTAGTATCACTCAGCCCTCTGTGAACAGTAAACAGCCATCAGTGTGCTAATGATCCATTGTTAGGCTGATGGTCCTTCTTGAGCATGTGATCAGCTGGTTTTGGTTGTCAGCAGCAAAACTGGTTGATCCACTCTGAGACGGTGCTATTTAAGAGACTGAGCTGAAAACAGCACCTCAGACTGAGGAAGTCTCTTGGATGAGAGACGAAACGTTTCTATATTTTTTTGTTGATTTGCTTTGTTTTGTTTTTTTGAATGTCCAGAGGACCAGATTTAACGTTTTTAGATTTTTCTACCTGGATTATTGAGCATGCATCAGGATGCTCAATTATTATTATTTTTCAGTCAGAATGAATGGAAACGGTCATATCTCAGCCAAAAAATTGTTTAAAAATATGGAGAAAAAATCCATAAATACGTCACTTCGGACTATAATTCGCAGGGCATGTAAATTATGCCACCAAAAAACTGTGACTTATAGGTCGAAAATTACGGTAATTTTCTAATTTTTGTGATAATTTCTCTTATTTAAATCTAATTTAGCAAATATGTGTTCTTTCTGGCTACTTCTGCTAACTTATGCTTGTTCTTCAATTTCAGCTACATTTCAGAATGTTTTTAGCTAATTTGGTTTAGCTAGTTCGTATAGGAACTGTTTCAAAATCTTTGCTCCTCCTGATTTTTTATTTCAAATGTACTGATATGCTTTATAAGGCTTGGATTAAATGGTGTGACAGTCATGTTTTACCGAAAACAAAAAAATGCAACAAAAAAAAAGTTCTCAAATTTCTAAAGGAAGGAACCAGGATTACCTTCTGTTTTGTACCACAAGTTGTCTGACTTGGAGATATTTCACACCACATTAAAATATTCTTAACAGTGAGCTATACTGCTTCACACAAGATTGAGACACGGAGCGACGAAACGAGGGGATAGAGTGAAGTGTGAGAAAGAGATGCAGAGACAGAGGGAGAAGACACAGAGGGGGCTGCTGGCTAAATTAAGCCATTGTGACTCAAAATCCTCCTTTAATAAGGTTCATGCTGTCTACAACTTCATCATTTTCTCCTGAATGATAATTACTTTATTCAATCATGTTCAAGGTTTTAGTGAAAGCTAGCATTGATTGATTAACTTCAATTACCATGCTTGCATTTGCATAGATAAAAACTGCTTTTCAATTTGTGAGTGGCACACGGATGGAAACCCTGCCTTGATATTTGCATTTCAATGTGAACGGTGAAGGATAAAGGTGGGAGCGGGGGTCTGATCACTGCTAAGCCTTTTTCTGGTCGGCTGCGCCAGCATCTATTTTTCCATAAACACCCTTTGTTATGATGTTGGTTTGCTCGCTCCATGCAGAGAGAGCCAGCAGTGAACTCTGTTTGCAGGCTGGCTTGACGGCTCTGTTGGGGGATTAGGTTGCGTTGCACTACAACTCGGTCGAGAGCTTAGGTGAGCTCAGGCTGTGGAGGTGCAGCTCTCTAAAACGTACGTCAGGCAGATAAATAGAAGAATATCGAGAAATTTCACACTTCAAGGAACTGTACACAGATTTACCGAGCTAATGAAGATGCAGCGCAAGAGGCATTAAGAGATGATTATAGTCATCTTGTGTCTAAATCAATCATCATTATCCAGATGAAGAAATGTATATTTAAAATATCTTATATGTTCAGATGTACAGCATTTGAAAACTTTAACATTTGGTCAAACTCCTTGTGTCTTCTCCCAGCTCCAAAACTATTTGCTCATTTTCAGATAACAAGGTATCTTCTCTCCTGACAACTTGAAGTCTTTAGCTTCTTGCCAACTTTAAGTGATAATGGAAAAACCAAAAGATACTTGAGATTGCATTACCGCAACTGAAAGAAATGAGCACCTACGTACGTGTGAAAGAAAAGTCCAACGACATTTGATCACCATGGGCTAAAATAAAAAATAATGAGAGGAGGCTCCTCTGTAACATATAGAATTTCCATTTGTGTCCACGCGAAAGGACTGTACGATGATACAATGAGTGAAATCACAGCTGCGCCACTTATGCACGAGTATCAGAATTACTGTCACCTTTGTCTGCATATTTTTCTTTGATTAATGTCACCCAAATGCTGTGTCTTCCAATTGAGAACGCAGATCATTTGCATGATTTTTTGTACATGGTGCAAATTTGAGGATAAATTAGTCAGTCTCTTATCTTTGTTGGCATGGCACTGAGTGTTTTTTTTTTTTAACAGAAGGAATGCAGTTTCAGAGCAATACTCCAAGAGAATTACACCTGTGAGATATGCTAATCATTAACGCAGCTATAATGACCTTATTTAACTTCATATAAAAGACAGAAATTAGCATTAGATGTCTTAAATGAACAGGGAGTTAATAATCAAGGCACTCACTTTTACCCCCACCTCCTTTCTTGGAGAGGGAAAGCAGCTTCAATATGTGTAGTTACCCATCAGTCGATGGGTTTAAAACATCTCGTAGTCCTGTCTCCCAATGCTGTCTCGGAGGGGAATTCCCAGATGGTGAGCTATGATTAGGTAGTTCACTTAGCTGTTTAGAAATGAGCATCTGGAATCACAGGTTGAATTAACACCACGGGTCCCTCATTTTCTCTAAATGAGTGTCATTCAATTAATCTAATTATTAGGCATGCAAAAACTGAAGGACTAATAGATTCCTATTAGATCATCATTATTGTCTCTTACTCATAAGCGCTTGAATTTTAAACAGGCTTATGTGCGTTTAGTCTATCTTCGCTCAAGCGCTATTGGTTTACAAATACGAAAAATCAGACAACAGGTTTACTTTTAAAAAGATGTCATTTGCATTTTTTTTTTTTGCTCTTCTTTATGCCGTGGAGCAAGTTTCTCATCCTTAGTCCGACGTAGAGCCCCGCTGGTTTTCATTTTTGTCGTGTAATCAGGGACTGATTTAGACCTAGAACCCCAGCTGAATGAAATTAAGATCCTGGTAGGACTGAAAAGAAGCCACATTGCGGGGACTGTGGTGCAGGACTGAGAGCCACTTAATTACAGCGCTGTATCATTGACAAAATGAAATGCACCTCAGAGGCGTCATTAGCAACAAACGCACAGATTTCCTGCTTAGAAACATCAATGCTACGTGATGGGTATTGAATGATATAAGTTTTAAAGATTTGAGACGTGGGAAAACTTACAAAGGAATGAAAGAAGAGGGTTTTTTTTTTTTTTTTTTAAAGAGAGAACCTGGAGCTCCTGCAGCTACTTCTTCTTCATTAGTTGCAAACAAAAGGTGGAGTTGATGATTTCTGAACATCTTTCTTCTGCCACTGTCTGACACAGCGGACAGGCGGAAACAGACGATCACTGTCAGCTCCTCATCAGCCGCCTCCTTTCACAAGAATCGCCTAAAGTGACTCGATTCACGTCTCCTCTCTCTGTGACCCCCACCATGCTTCCTCTCTGGAGCCCCTGCTGGCCGGAAGGACCCTCTCCTTGAGCTGGAGTGGTTCCTGCTGGGACTGTTGAGCCCTGGAGAGGAGGAAAGAGTTGGCACTGAAGGGAGCGGATACACACAGTCCTACAGAACATTATCAGAGCCTCCTAAACCCTGCCCATCACCCTACATACACCCCGTCTTGTGTTGCTACCCCCTCCCCCACATTCAGACAAATTCTCTTCCTGCTGTTTGTGAGTCTGCATGTCTGTGCAGGGAAAGACAGTGCACGTGTGTGCTTGAATTCAGTTCTGCTTGAATGATTGAGTATGAACGGTACATTGAAGTTGCTCAAAGACCTGACTACGAACGGTAAAATATCTGTTCATAAGATTTCCACTGAACCCTATTTAAAATAATGTGAACTATCCCTTTAAACCACAAACATTTAGCACCAATACTAAACACCTTCTAGTTTTTGTTGCAGGTAGCATTCAAACTATGAATATTTTTATTTTTTTCAGTTTTCATGTGACTTTTCTAATTATTTGCCTAAACACAATCCAACCCCCTTCTACAGGCCCTTCTATAAGCCACACTTCAGCCGATCCATAATGCAAACACCCGAGCAACTTAATTCACAAAGAAGAGAGACCAATTTCTTCTCAGCAAGAGATATATCAAGGATGTTAAACAAAGCAAACAGCTGCATTGAATTCGGATGGCACAAAGCTAAGCCTTCAATTTAAGATGTTCCCGCAGAAGAAGGAAGAAGTTCGCTTCAAATATATATTCCTGGTTGAAAAAAAGGGGCATATTGTGTTATCATAAGAGTGTGTTTACCTAGTGAATCTACATATGGCTATCTAATATCATTGTGCCACAGAGCAGGTTGGAAGCTGGAGTCCCAGGGGTTTCAAGGCTGGGATTATGCATGGCAGGGGGTTGAACTATTGCCCCTGAGTGATTGAAAGACCTCTACCAGCTTAGGCCCTGTTTATTGTACATTTGCATTGCTCAGTTCCATGAGACTGCTGGGAACTATCTCATATCTGGGCTACTATAATTCTGTTTCTTCCAGATTCCCCCTCAAGCCTCGCAGCGTTCAGGAGAGGCTGAAGGCTTATAGGCAATCATTTAGTCTGATTGACCAGGATATGCTCCGATCAATATCTCACACTGAGCCCCACACGATGAGCAAAAAATAAAAAAAACAAATGTTTGTGTATTTAAAGCCTGCATTTACACTGGCATTCAGGATTCAATACGGAAGCACTTCTTAATCTGGATTAATGAGAAAACAGCTGATTTGGATTTGCATCAAACTTTTTCTCTTTTCGCTGCGCACACAAAGAAATGTACGATCACTACGAACGTTTGGATGTTTTGTGTCAGTCAGTAGCTTCCTGACTCATCTCTTCCCACAGAAGAGTAGATCTATTAATAAAGATAATTGCATTTGGATCCATGCCCTGAAGTGGTCAACTATGCAATTTCACTAATTCATCCCGGTGAAAGGTTGACCTTAAGAAATGTAATTACACACACACACCTGAGTTACACAAGAGCCCATGAGGTCCGCAAAACGTTTACTAGTTGGAGACGGTATAATTACCAGAAAACAATTAGCCCATTTTAGTGGCTGTTTGCAAGAGTTTTCCAAGCACTGCTTCTGGCTTTGAAAAGACAACAGATTATGAAATTATTTTGCTAAATCGCATGTTGCCTGATTTGTTCATTATTTTTTTGAACTTAGGTTCCTGAATGCTAAAAATCAAGTTATTAAACGTTGTCGGTAACACAACACGCCCGCCTATTTTAAAGGTATACGGCGGCATTGCTTCGACATGGCCACGTGGAATTAAGTGGTTTCGAGTAGCCTGGTATAAACACAAATCATTTATGAATTTTAATAGGTCCAGCCCATACCTCATAACTATGCATGACTTCATACTTTCATAATTGACAGGAAATATGAACTAGGCCAAGGGTCGCCCATTAGAATGACTTTTCATTTAATTTTTTGACAGCCCAATACACAAATGCGGTGTAGGATTTTCTTGAGCATATTCATGTAGTGCACAGGAACCTTTCCGGTGAAGTCTAGCAGTAATCCCCCCAAGGCCAAGACCACCTCGCGTATAATTACACTGTACTAAATTTTGTAGTAGTAGAGCAGATCAGATATGCAGTTTGTCCACTATAGTATAGGTGTAAACACAATTGGTCTGTGATGAGAAAAAAGTAAAACCTACTAAGACGCCACAGATATGAGCTGATATTACACAGTACACACTATACCAGGGGTCTGCAACCTTTATGATCAAAAGAGCCATTTCTGCCCCTTCGTTCACTAAATTAAATGTGTCCAGAGCCACAAAACCTGCTAAAATTGTCATTATCAACTGGTGGCCCATGGGCCACTTTAAGTTTGTTAGAGGGGGCTTTTCTGGCCAGTAGATGTGAAATTATGAAACTCAAAACATCCAATGATTGTTAAAATTTATTGATTTTTTACATTTTGAGACAAAAGAAAAGACTGGACTCCATCCATCCATCCATCCATCCATCCATTCACACATTATCTTTACTCGCTTCTTCCTTTTTGGGTTGCAGGGGTCACTGGTGCCCATATCCAGGTCACAAGTCTATCACAGAAG
>NC_056510.1:18894852-18895214 GCF_014905685.2 Nematolebias whitei
TTGTTTGTTTGTTTTTTAACTAAAAAATCAAATGTGCAGGTGTATGTGATTATTTTCATTTTTTTATTTATTTTGGAGAAACTGAGTTCTACTTTGAAGAAATAAAGCATAAAGTTAAAGAAAGTATAATTTACTCTGTATATCATTACTAGTATCCACATATTTACAAAGGAAATGACAGAGAAACTGCTAAAACTAGTCTTTTTTTGTTGTTGTTGTTGTGGGTATAACATCTTGTAAAATTCAGTTTTATGTTAGTTTTGGTCAAAGCTTGAAAGAGCCGCTGCGGAGGGACGTGGCTCCAGAGCCGCAGGTTGCAGACCCCTGCACTATATACTATACTGTACTGTACTGTACTATAC
>NC_056510.1:18895224-18928985 GCF_014905685.2 Nematolebias whitei
GCTCAGTTTGGCCCACCAATGGGTTCATATTTAAATAAAACTAGAGTTTAAATCATAAAACAATTTTACTTAATGACAATAACTGCTGGATGTCTGGCCCCTGAGCACTTGGCTTTCAGTAACTGTGCCCCCCTGGGCAATTTAGCTGAATAGCTCTGCTATACTATACTGCACAGCCAAAACAGAATTGCATTAACAAACCATTGCTGAATTCTGGTATAAAGTCAGAGCAAACAAAAATTGCTGTGGATAAGGATGACCCCCGTCCTTCCTTTTTTCTTTCCTTCCAACACCTACCCTGTCCAGAGCTGTGCGAGGTGCTCAGTACAATAGAACAATATAACGTGGGAGGCTGAGGAATGTGGGCTCTATCACCCTCCTTTTAGCACGAGCTGAAACATTGTATCCCTAAGATGTAAATCCACACCTCTGGGCTGCAAAAGTGATACAAAGAGAGTTCTTGACTGAGAAAATTAACATTCATCCCACTCGCAATTAAGCAGACAGACTGACATTGTAGCTCCTACATCGCAGCACACTGGAGGCTTTGTGGACATGGCGTCTGGACAGAGGGAAAACTAGAGGAAAATACTTTTCACTGAGTCATCGACTGGACTCTGGTATCTGGACACCACGATCTGGGCGCAAAACAAGATGCTTCAATCCAGCTTTTACTTTGTTTTATGGTTGCACGATTTTAAAATCATATTTACACCAGAAAATACAGAAATGGTCAATGTAAGAATGAACAGCAACATTTAACATGATTCTGGTCTGCTGACCTCTACAAATGATGATACTGGTAGTTATTCCTATATTTTGTACTTCTTAACATAAAACTAATTAAAAAAAATACTTAGATCAAATGATAAACCATCCTCTAAAGAAGAACAAACATCAAACAAAGCATCTTAGCACAGTCACAACTCACATCTTGTTAACACTGGACATAAGTATGCTTTACTGAGAGCCTGAATACATTATCATCTGCTGTTTTTAATCCCAGACAGTTACAGTAGTGGCATGTTTTGGTAAAAGGATATCATTAATCATGGGTATAATCAGATGACATCAGGTCATGGCCCACTAAGTGTGTTTTCCTCATTATGGTAATATGGAGGAGAGGGCTGTGTGTTTCCAATTGCCTTCTTTTTCTACTTTAACACCTCTTTTCATGTCACCCTAATCCTCACAGAGGAGAAAGGAAAGATATGAGAAACACAACTCTTGTATATTCTCGGGAGTTAGTTAAAATTATTTAAAAAATTAAAAGGTTTGAGCTGATGTAAGGAAAATATTATGAAATGTGTGTAGACAAGCAGATAGATCACATACAACGACTTTAACGTGTGAAAACACCAGAAGTATTTCAGTTGCGGTACACAAAAATAAGCCTTTAGGCTATTTACTGTCTCCTTGATATATGAAGTTTGTGGTTTTGATTGTGTGCGATTATGTTCAGGAGAATGACCTTTAGTGGCAACCGTATTGTAATGTAATGAGGATGTGTCAGTCGGCAGGAGTACAGTGATGAGACGAGGCCAGGCAACCGGCGGTTATGGCATCGATCCGCCGGCACAGTGAGCGTAGAGGAGAATCTGAAATATTTCAACTCCTCCTCCTCCTCCCAATGCACAAGTGGTTGTGGGATCAGGTGGAGCTGCTGGTCTGAGGCAGCTACAAAACTAAAGAATAAAGTACAAAGACCATTTTTAACCTTGTTTTATGCAGGGAAATACTTTATTCCTGAATCATCCTGACAATAGCATAAATACAAAGCAAATACTGTAAAAGATTTACCTATTTCTCTTATTTTTATTGTCTTGATGAATCACAGAAGCAAAGTACATTGTGTGCCGTGTGGAATATGACAGGTTTATATCATATTGATAATGATTAAAGAGGAAAAGATGAAAAACAGTTGGAGTGGAGGTGAAAGTGGAGGTGTTGCAGATTGATATGGTGATGGATTCTCTTACCTCCACCTTCTCATTAACTCTGGCCGGGGTAATATGACCGGGGAGAGATTTTCACCTCCTACTTCAGCACTAACACCAAGTCTCTAAGCCCTGCTTGGTAAGCCCCATCTCATAAAGCACAATTAACTGGACCAATCAGACAGGCTTAAAGTCACTCCTCTAGTGCCTTAACTCCTAATTAACCAAAATACATCATCAGCGATGAATCAGCCCCGTGGATTTCAATCATAATCATAGTCACTCATAAAGTAGTAATTTGCTGTGACTTTTTCCTCAAGGACTACTTGGTATAATTTGTATAATAGGAATTAAAATTCTATATTTTTCTGACAGATGTTTTTTTTTTTTCTAAAAAGAAAGTACATTCACCTTATGAGTAAATCTGGTTGAATGTGATTTGAGGTTGTACTGACTAGTTTATCTCCCGGGTGTGAGCCTTAACTATGGAAGCAGAGCACCAGAGAAACATTAATCACCAAAGTATTATGGCTGATATTCTTGGACAGCACATTAATTCAGGTGGCTATTAGGCTGCCTCGGAGCCAACCTTCAAAAAAAGGTCCACATTGAAATTCAGTTGACAGTGCACAGTGTGCAAAAAAACTAAGTACGGCGTTACTTCATTCCAACAATAAGCAAAACAAATTGCAGATAGGAGTATAGCCAATATGTAAGGATGTATAGTGAAACTGATGCTGTGGAATAATGTGGATTTCAGCGCATCGTAGGTTTGGTCATTCTGGACTGGCACAATGTCTTCTGTGTATTCCTTGTCAACAGAGACAGACACTCTACCTGTAGATGGAAATAAAATAAAAAAAAGGCAGAAGAAACACCAATTAGAATGACTCGCTCTCCTGCACTCCCTCAGAAAAGACTGGCTCTGCTAAAGGTCAGCCTGAAATTTGAATGACAGGGCCAAAGTCTTTTACTCATAATTTTTGTGTTTGCAATAGATTTCAGAGCAATTCACAGCCTTAAAGGCCTTAAGTGGAACAGCAATTAATTGTAATGAATAATCTGACAAATCTGGTTGACATATGGCCGCTAATACTCCTCTTTTCTAGAGGGAGCAGTGGAGGGATTAGATTACCTCAAATGAAATCTGGGAGCGCTGTGCCATCTGCATGTACAGGGAGAGGCAGCGCACGTAGAACAGGACGTGGGTGAAGCTGGAGTCTGCTCCCTGTCGCGTGAGTTCCCTCAACCTCACCACCAACTGATTTGGGAATAGAACACCGCCCCCATCTTATTGAGCCAGCTGCCTCTCGTGAAATAAAACGCAATAATACTGCAGCGTTGCCAAAATCAAACACGCTGAGGAACGCAAACAAACATGACAGAAGTGATAAGTGTTGAGTAAACATATAAACAACACCACCACCGTGTCGAACCATCTGAGCGCAGGGAAGTCCTAACTTTATTAAAAGCATTTAGCCGTGTGATGAATTATCACACAACATGCACAGCTCATTATTACCATACTTGCACAATATATGTAGGATTTTATGGAAAAAAAAAAATATATATATATACGTATATAAGAAGCAGCTGTTTAACAATAAAATGAATCTATTAACTTGTTAGATGACTAAGTTAAAGTACTTGACGTTAATAATATGAAATCAACATCTGCTCACGGATCATGTTATTAGCCTTTGACAGAGGGTTGTTACAGGTGCAGGGTCTAAAGTATTTAAATAGTAGCAATGCAGTAAAAATAGCCCAGACCTCAGCTTTGTGGAACAATGTATTGCTGGGAGTGTTCCGGTGTAACAACAGAGCTGATGGGTGTAATGGCGTCACACAGTAAACTCCTGCTAAAAGTCTGATAAAGAGGTGGCATTCTGCAGGATGGCTATTATCAACCAGCTGACATGAGCAAATACATCAGCTCAGTCAGTTACAGACAGAAAATGCTGTTCTCATAACATATTTAGGCATTCTCCCGCTCTCAGCCTTCAGTGTAATGTCAGAACAATTGTATCTTTTAGAGCAATATTTGTATTTGATACTACCTTTACCATAATTTCTGCCGTTTACGTCGCTCCGCCCTATAAGTCGCATCAGTCCAAATATGTCTAAAAAAGTGGAAAAATCCATAAATACGTCACTTCGCCGTATACGTTGCATCTATTATGCGTCACCGCTGATGCGTCGCATTTGTTACGCGTCACCGCTGACAACCCGGAAATGTGGGCCGCTGTTGTGCCAAAAATCGATGGGCTGCCAAATGGTGGCCGGGGGAAGCGTGCACAGGAGGACTTTAATAAGAATTTAACAAGATTAACTTACAAACAATTATTTGTTTGCTCGACTTTATAGTAAAGGTGTGTCTCAGTCTAACATTTGCTTAATAAATGCACTTTGACGGTCAAGTCAGCTGTATCTCAAAACCCGATTTGCAGAAGCGGCGGCTCATGCAGAGGGACGAGTCTCCGCATTTCTTCGAAAAGTAACAAGATAAATTCCCCAAAACAATTATTTGTTTGCTCGACTTTATGGTAAAGATGTGTCTCAGTCTAACGTTTGCTTAATAAAAAGACTAACGGTCAAATCAGCTGCATTTCAAAAGTATTCGCTGCCTCGGTGCACCGGAAGTGCACAGAGGGAGGGGGAAAAAGGAAGGAGGAACACTGCTCGTTTCTTTGAAATTTAACAAGAAAAGCACCTAAAAACAATTGTTTCTTTGCTCGACATTATACTTTGTAGTTAAGGTGTGTCTCAGTTGAACTTTTACTTAATAAATGCACTTTAATAGCCAATTAGCTGCATTTTACCAGGGCGGTGCAGCTGGTTTGACAGTCACTCCAAGCAGTGAGCAGAATGAAGGTGGGGAGTCTAAGGCAATCCGATTGTGTCATTAATAGCTGGTGAAGATTCTCAGTCATCCAGGACATGATAAAGTCAATAAAGTTCAAGACGAAAACAATAGAGTATAAAGTATAATAAAAAAAGTCCAGTTCTTTTTGTATTGAACTTGTTTGAATTTGTCATTATAGCCACACTTACCTATTACATGATACAACAGCATGCCTTACTGCAACTACTACTCTGCTGCCATCTAATGGCTGAAAGTGGTACTGTTCATTTTTTTTCTTCAGTCAGAATGAATGAAAAGGTTCATATCTCGACCATGAGTTGGTTTATAAATATGGGAAAAAATCCATCAATACGTTGCTTCGGCATATAAAGCGCAGGGCATGTAAATTATGCAAGAAAAACGCAACTTATAGGCCGAAAAAGATAGTACATACATTAGAGTTAAAGGGGTATTCCAACAACTTGTTCAACTCTGTAAGTCTGCATTTATTAGGTACAAACTATGTTTGCCAGCTTTTGTGTTTTTCTTATGAATTTTGGAAATATTGTTCTCTCAAGTGCTTTCATAATCATTGCAAATTCATTATTGTAGCCACACAAAAGTTAGATTTTAACAAATTTATGTCTTTGCTATTTATTTTATGAGACAGTTAAGATTTTTTTGAAGTGTGGTTCTATGAAAATGTTAGGAACAGTTATCACAACTCCAAATTCTGAAGCTTTGCTGTGGTTTATACAAATACTATTTTATAAAATTAGCATAATTATGAATCTTGCATTATACATTTATTCCAGAAATATTATACAATTCTTGCAGGAAATGCCCCAGGCTGAACAGGAAGAGCTACTGCTGCTACTAAAAGCACTGGCAAAATAACATACATATCTACTTAAATAATCATGTCATGCAAAACTGACATAAATGTAAAAGATTATAAAATAAGATGCAAATGAACCACAGTTTGAGACTGTGGGATTTCAAAGAGATACCGTATTTTTCGGACTATGAAGTGCACTTAAAATCATTTAATTTTCTCAAAAATCTACAGTGAGACTTATAATTCGGTGTGCCGTATGTATTAGTTCTTGTTGTGCTTAATGACCTCAACTGATTTTATGTGGTACACAGCACTCAAAAAATTGTCAAAATGAACTTGTTTCACTTAATGAGCCTCATAGTCTGCAAAATTAGGTATATACAACAAGTAATATATAATAATTATTTATAACTTTTTTTTACATAATTCTACCTCAAAAGACCTGAAATACTACTTTGGTTTTTTTTATGCAAATAAAAATATTTTTTTGCAATTAAAAGTTATATTACAGACTAAAACGAAACTAAAAATATTTACATAAAAAAGTTTTTTTTTTCTATGGACTTGAATTATTTTATCTTATAACTTTTCACTCCCATGAAAATACTGGACACTGTAAGTTAAGCCACACTGATCCTGAAACATGAATATTTTATGTCCCTTCATGCTATTAACAAGGGATGCTCGGATCGGGGTTTTTGTTCTGCTGATTACTGATACTGATCACGCATGGTGCCGATCATTGATACGTTTGTCGATACAATCACTGATATAATAACCAATACGATCATTGATACCGATCACTGTTACCGATCACTGATACCGATCACCAATACGATCACTGATACTGATCACCGATATGATCACGCATGGTGCCAATCACTGATACGATCACTGATATGATCACTGATTCCTATCATTGATACCGATCATCAATACCGATCACTGATACCGATCACTGACACAATCACCAATGCCAATCACTGATACCAATCACCAATATTGACCACATGGATTGGCTGTAAATAAATTTTTTTTAGTTAAGATGAGTTTTACATTTGCTACGTGATCTGGAACATTGGAACCATAAAATCACCTTAATTTGAACAAAAGCATGTTTTTATTTACTTTTTCAAGAAAAAAATGTGAAACACTTCCAGGCACAATGCAGCAATTATTCAGTCAATAGGACAGCTGAAAAATATTTAAATGCACCTGCTATAAGTGACAGAATCTTTAACAGATTGAAAACATTCAGGCTCTCAACAGGCTAAATGGTGCAGAAAGTCAAATAAATCTCAAAACCTTGCTTAAATATACGGTATAAAGCACCGGACCTCTGCAGGTTGCAAAGGTGATCAGTTTTTGTGAGGGGCACTGAAAGGCATTGATCAGTATAAGTTGATCACATACTTTTTAACAGAAATTGGCCGATCATGACTGGTGGCTGATTGATCGGAACATCCATAAAGCGCAATTAAAAACAAAAAAAACAGTTCAAATGCAAAACTATTGCACCCTTTGCAACCATTCATCACACACACGGGGAAAACACAACTAAAATGAAGGTGTATGCACTGAGCTAAAGCAGCACAATCCATTTAAACCATTTTCATGATTTTAGACACTTTTTGGAGGTGGTAACGCTGCCTTTGGAAAAGAGTAAAAATTTTTGGCATATCACCAAAACATCCTGTACACTTGTGGGCATGTGGTGTGAAGTAATAATTGAGCGGAGGTGGTAATCTAAGACGGTGCCTCTGTTCACATCTGTTTAACAATCATGAATGTGACACAAACTCACCTAAAATACACGCACTAATCACCTCATCCTAAATCAGCAGGTGTCACCTCAGATTATCAGTCACCACTGGCTGCTTTATGATCATCACTGTAGCCCCATTGTAACTCTGATACTAGATTGGCTCCATTAACTTCACCTGACAGAAGGGAAAAGGGGGGGTCACAACAATATATAATCACATTTTTTTCTTCATATAAAATACATTCTGAGTGAATAGTTCAGGGGCCAGGCCCTGTATTTAATTGCAGGAATGGAATAAAGAGCATTTCCACGAGGTGCTGGTGTGTGGCTAGCGTAATTGCCAGGGAACAGGTCTTAATTTAAACAGGGGGGTAATTATCATGCAGAGCATACCCACCCAGAATGTTTGCATAACTATCACAAGCGTTTTCATAAATGATGCTTTAATTAGTCTTAATTAGAATTTGTTTAAGTCAGCAGGGAATGCAGGGCCCGTGAAATGATGTATGTAATAAGCATCAGGCCCCACTCTGTTTTTTTCCCCTTACTTGGGGAATAGGGCTGACAAAATCACATCACATTAAATTGATTCAGTCAGAATTAAAATTCTTATGGTATTAATTAAATGTGGGAAGATCTCATTAGCAGGCTGTGTGGTGAGGGAGAGACCCTCTCTGCCAGCAGATGTGATGGTGTCAGAGCCGCTGTACATGCTCACCATTAGGGCCCGCAGACAAGGCAAGAGTGACGATGAAGAGAGGAAGGAAGGAAGGAAGGAAAGGAAGAGACAAGGAAGGATGAAGAGAGAGACTAGCTGAGAATGACACAAAACAAAAGCAAAAATAAAGCGTGTAAGAAGGAGATGGATAAAGGATAAAAAAAATTATTTGGTACGAAAGGTTGAGAATAGGAGAAAGAATGGCAGAGAAAGCTATGTGTGTCTCTGAGTGTGCAAGGAGGAGGAGGGGGTGGCAGCATATTAATGGGCTGTGGGCTCCTGACCATCTATAGCTTTATTTAGCTTCATTTGGTCTATTTGGCTGGAGGAATTCAATAAGAGGAGAGCTAATGACTTGACCAGATACCCTGTTATCAGCACTGATGAGACACTCTCTCTGCTTGACTCTTTATACAGCTACAGTGGTCTAATAGGCCTCCAGAAGATTGCTACCCAGAGTGCAGACCTTCCCTGTGGAAATATAGAACACGATTGTGCCTCAGAGAGATTTGTTTGACTCTCACAGAGCTCACCTGATCCCACCCAATCATTAATGACACACTTCCTAAAGAGCTGAACGGCAGATGTGATTCAAACGTGTTACTTCGTGTGGAGATATTTTCTCATCTCGTTGTGTTTTCTAACTTGAAGCAGATGGCCGCTTGGTCCTGCTAAAGATTTCTTCTTCATGGGGGAGTTTTGCCTTTCCACTGTTGCCTTCATGCTTGTTCAAAATGAGAGTCTGCGATGAAGTTAGACTCAAAACAGTCTGCTCCTCAGATAAATAATATTATTAACTTACTTTTTAGGTACACCGCCTGGCCAAAAAAAAAGTCACCACCTGGATTTAACTAAACAAATAGGTACGAGCCTCCTATTGGATAATTACTGCATGGGTGATTATCTTTCAGCTGACAACAAGTTATTTAACCCCAACTGGTGCAATGAGTTGCTTCTCATTTCTTAAACAATTATGTTGAAAGACGCATCGCGTGGTCGTGGAAAAGATGTCAGTCTGTTTGAGAAGGGTCAAATCATTGGCATCAAGCAGAGAAAACATCTAAGGAGATCGCAGAAACTACTAAAACTGGGTTAAGAACTGTCCAACGCATTATTCAAAACTGGAAGGATAATGGGGACCCATTGTCTTCGAGGAAGAAATGTGGTCGGAAAAAAATCCTGAATGATCGTGATCGGTGATCACGTAAACATTTGGTGAAATCATATTGAAGAAAAACAACAGTAACACTCAGGGCTATGTTTAATAGTGAAAGAGCATTTCCACACGCACAATGTGAAGGCAACTCAAGGGATTGGGACTGAACAGCTGTGTAACCTTAAGAAAAACACTAATCAGTGAGTCTAAAAAAGTTAAATCTGGTCCTCTGGAGATTAAAAAAAACAAAAAAACAAAGCAAATCAACAAAAAAAATGTAGAAACGTTTCGTCTCTCATCCGAGAGACTTCCTCAGTCTGAGGAGCTGTATTCAGCTCAGTCTCTTAAATAGCACCGTCTCAGAGTGGATCAACCAAAACCAGCTGATCACATGCTCAAGAAGGACCATCAGCCTAACAATGGATCATTAGCACACTGATGGCTGTTTACTGTTCACAGAGGGCTGAGTGATACTAGCAATCACAGCATTGTAAGAGGGGGACAGTTGAACCCGGAGGCCTCCACCCCGTTTAACAATGGGCGGTTTCTTTTCACAAAGATGGCCTCCTTTACTCCTCTCTCAAACCATCGTTCCTCTCTGTCCAGGATGTGAACATCTTCATCCCTGAAAGAGTGACCGCTGGCCTGGAGATGAGTGTAGACCGCAGAGTCCTGGCCTGATGATGTTGATCTTCTGTGCTGGGCCATCCTTTTGGCCAGTGGCTGTTTTGTTTCCCTGATGTAAGACTGATCACAGCCCTCCTGACACTGAACAGCATACACAACATTACTCTGTTTGTGCCGGGGGACTGGATCTTTGGGATGAACCAGTCTTTGCCGTAATGTAGGACCAGAGGACCAGATTTAACTTTTTTAGATTTTTCTACCTGGATTATTGAGCATGCATCAGGATACTAATCAGTGAGGTTAACTAAAAAAAAGGCTTTAATTTGCTAGGGAGCATAAAGATTGGACTCTAGAGCAATGGAAGAAGGTCAAAGGTCTGAGGAGTCCAGATTTATCCTGTTCCAGAGTGATGGGTGCATCAGGGTAAGAAAAGAGGCAGGTGAAGTGATGCACCCATCACGCCTAGTGCCTAGTCATCAAGATCTTGGTGAAAAATGAATGCAACACTGGATGTCCTGATGCATGCTCAATAATCCAGGTAGAAAAAATAATCCAGGTAGAAAAATCTAAAAAAGTTACGTCTGGTCCTCTGGACATTCAAAAAGCAAAACAAAGCAAAACAACAAAAAATGTTTTGAAACGTTTCGTCTTTCGTCCGAAAGACTTCTTCAAAGACAAAACATTTCTACACTTTCTTTTGTTGTTTTGCTTTGCTTTGCTTTTTGAATGTCCAGAGGACCAGACTTAACTTTTTTAGACAACACTGGATGGAAATAGATCGTGTGACATTGCAGACACTTATAGAAACAATGCCACAGTGAATGCTGCTGTAATCAAGGATAAAGGTGGTCCATCGAAATATTAGTGTGTGACCTTTTTGTTTGGTGGTGACTTTTTTTTAGGCCAGGCAGTGTATTATCAAGTTCAACCTCAAGGTACTTTATGATCATTCTCATCACATGTGGTACATGAGGTGGAACAAAACTGTGTACTCAAGGTCCCAGTTACACCCAAAAATGGCAAAAATATAAAGTATAAAAAGAAACGGTAAACAAGGATCTAAGATATACGCTAAACACTAATAATAGAAAATGTAATCTCTAATATAATGAAATATCTAATAAAATGTATGTGAATGTTTCTGTTCAGTGCCCTGAGATGAAATCTGTTGACTTGGCGCTACTGTATATAAATAAAGTGAATTGAATTGAATCAGCTTTGTCATTTTTACATCAGTAAGTGACGATGTTGTTGAACACCCAGTAAATTCTCTGAAGTGTGGTTCTGTGAGAAAGTTATGAACAACTATATGATGCTTGCTGTTAATTGCTTTTTGATTGAACTCAGTTAAGAAAACCCAAGTTCAAGTCTAACCAGATTGACAAACTAGCAGTTAGTCTTAAGTGTGGCCAAGATCAAAGTGGATTGCAGACATCTTAACACAATTCCAGCTTGGTAAAGGTAGCATCTTACTGGGCTACAAAAAAAATTGTAAGTTTTTTTTTCTTGCTCTCATAGTTTTTGAAAACCACGGCTTATGTTTGTTTGCAGGTGTCAAACAAAATCTCGAGGGCTCATAAATTTACGGGAACTAAAGACGTCACCTATGACAACTATGACTATTCTGAGAGAAAATTTGGCCCGCTAAGTATTTTGAAATCGTTCAAAACTTGAGCAACAAGACTGTGAGTCTCCATGAAGACATTGAGAAAGATTTCAAAACATTTGGAGACTCCCTCACAAAGGTTTGCCCACTGGTCACCATTAGTTGCAGCTCACCTTAACCACTTCGTAGAACCCCGCGTTAAAAGATCAGATCCGCTGCTTTAAGTGAAGAAACAAAACAAGGAAAACACATTTACAGCATCTTTAGGTGGCAGATATTTCCAATCGTGGTAGTAAATATGGGTCAGACTGACTAAGTAATACAACACTGAGCACTTTTAATAGACAATAAAATCCAAATTTCTAAAAGAAATCTCTTTATATCCAAAATGGCTCTGTAAAACACATAAGGCCTACAGTATATGAGGCAGGCGTTGTAAACACAGGCAACCCTGGCCTGAATAGAATCCAATGAAAATGATAATGGAGGAAACAATGGCTTCGGGCAATGTAGCAGCAACTCACCACTCCCAGTCTTACAAGGCATCACTTTCCCTTTATTAGGAGTAAGCATGACTGTTAGTAGGTCCTGCATAAATATTTGGGGTAAATACACAGTATATCATTTTTCTTCACACTTGAATTGCATTATGATTTCCATGCAGACTCAGGTGAGCAGGGGTCATGGGACTAAATTAAGTGGGTCCTGGAAGCAGCTGCAATGGTTTCTCTCTTTAACCATGCTTGGCTGGTTAAGCTATCAAAAGCCGCTTGTACATGCATCATAAAAAACACCGTGTGTGTTTAAAATGGTATTAAAATACTGTTGACCCTTAAAATTAGAAAGGGAAACGTGCAACTCTTTTCATGGCAATTATTTCATGTCCATCTCAAGCACAGTAGAGTGGGGACGTGTGACAGAGGCCCCTTGGAAATTTATTGACAGACACAGAAGTGAGGGGTTTCAGTTATGAAAATGGGGCGTGATGACATCACACCATAAAAGCCCTCTGCAGGGTCAGACAGCAAGCGGCACACGGCTTGAGTCTTTGTGTTTGCTATGCATGAATATATAAAAGATAGAGTAGGTTAGGGGTTGACATTGCTTTCCTGTGATGTATTGTCTCATCCGCTGCTATGCTGTTTGTTTTTTTCTTTTCTTTTAGTGTGTGTGTTTCGATCTGCCGCTCAAAATGATACTTTTGTCAGGTCTGGACTGAGCTCTTAAGAAAACAAAAGTACATTAAACTGTCCTTGTAATAATGAGCTCATTAGAAAACACCTGAATGTTCTTTTATAACAAATAATTTATTGTTTTTTTCTGATGGAATTGCAACTTTTTACTCTGTAGCTGGACTAGTCAAAGTAAAATGAACAAGTGTAGTGAATGAATTGTCATTTCTTATATCTTGAAAAATCTAATGGGCATCTTAATACATCATATAGACCATGATGACATGTTTTATTCACTTACTTTTTAAAAATCTATATAAATGTGAGATCGTCTAGTTTTCCCAAACCCTTTTTCAATCACAACACCACAACTGTTACATTTTCTTCTGTAAATATGTCATTATTTTATTTACAAGGTTGCTCTGCTCTCTGTGTGTCAATGATGAAACTTAGCTTAGGCCATTATGATAATTTAGCTTACTTAAAATAATTAGCCGTTGTATATTCATTAGCCTTTTAATTGGTTAACTCTGGGGACTGCAAGTAATTTCAGTTAATCACACACAATAATCACACACACACATACACACACACACAGATTTCTCCATGCAGAGACACAAGTAACCTCCCCTGAACTTTTACAGTGCGCTCTCCCTCCAATCCCACTCCAGCTTTCAATACAGCTGTCAGTTTTTTGGCCAGAAAAGCAAGCTGTAGCTCAGAATATGCAGCTTTGTCCTTAGTGAGAGGAAGTACCTGTGACATCTGCACTGACATGCTGGAGATAATCCTCCATGTGATTGTCAGACAAATTGGGGGTCAGCAGCGTTGCAGACAGGGGAACGCGGCGAGGGCATGAAGGAAATGTTCAATCGCAGGCCAGCCCATTCGGGAGCCTCCCTTTTCAGCCTCTCCAGCCCACGGTTCATCTCTCTTTTCGTGCTCCCGCTCTCTCTTTTTCTGCCCACAGCTGCCGGGCTTCCACTGGGAGGAAGCTGTATTATGGCTGGGTTAATTTACTGATTAATATCCAGCCACTAGATCCAGCTTTCCCCAGATGGCCAATTAAAAACTACAACTGGCAGTATGCTTAGGCCTGACAGCAGGTTGCCACTGGGCCCAGGGCCGGAGGCTGTAACAGAAGGTGTGGGTTCAGTTTGGGTCCGAAAAAGAACCGTTAACTATCGTCTTATTCGACTCTTTGCACCAGAAGTACAAACTAAAGCAATGGTACTGTGAGGAAAAGACAGGAAACGATTAGGCTGTTGAGAAGACACCATGTAGTAACAGTGTTAGTCCATAAAAAGTTCTGTCAGCCTTTGGTTTATAATCATGACAGGACCTGCAGATGCAATTAGATGCTGTAAAAGTTATTTCTTGGTGTGCTATGAATGTAACTGTATAAATAAACTGTTTTGTCATTTTAAAGATTTAATTTATAAACTTCAAAAGAAAATTAAAAGAAAATGCTGGAATAGAGTTTAAACATACTTATTATTATTATTTTTTTTTATATTACTCAAAGCACATGGTGTGGGAAATAATCAGTTCTACTGTTAGAAATGATTTGTCATTTAGGTCTTATTAAACTTTTCAAATTAATAGAATTTCATGATGATTAAAAACTATGTAAACAAAGAATTTTTATATGCAAATGAAATGTAACTAAAGGAATTTATATACGTTAAAACTTATTTCTTTGTAGATTTTCACATAAATATCTACATTTTTTTCACATATTTGTAAATCTTAAAATATTCTGATGTAGACTCTTGGGATTGACTTTCTTTTTCACTAATACTTTACATTTGAAGTAAATGGTTTTATTCAACAAACTTAACACTGTGTTTAACATATGATGGTTAGTATGGATATGTGTTGAACTTATCTTACTGAATTCATAATTAGCTAACACAAATGACCATGATAAATGTGTGATACTTAGCATACTGTAACTTATTTTCCATATATTCTCATGTGATTATAAATAGCTGATGTTAGTGACATCTAAAGCCAAATTAATAAAAAATACCAGGTGCATTTCAGCTAAAAGCTGCTTTATTGTTAAATATTATTAGTTAGCAATACCATCAAACATGAAATGGAACAGTCTTACTTTCACCATAATAACTCTCACATTATAAGACAGAGCTATATATAGGTGGAAGCCGTTTGAATACTGGTCTTGCTTTAGTACTGACACAAACCTTATAAATGGGATAGGGTCACCATGGAAACACTGTAAATACAATGGCCGCTGCTCCTCTTGCAGGAAGGGTAATTAATAACTGAATTACAGGATGAGACAGAAAGCCAGACAGACCCATGCAGCCTCTTTAGTCCCTTGATAAAGGAGACTTTAATACAAACAGTTGTACTTCTACTGGGTCAGCTAAACCAGAGATATCTGGGCCATCTCTGTTCAAAGAGAAAAAGGCCACGGACAGAATTGATGGCCCGTTTCATTATGTAATTGCCTCTTTAACTTCCTTGTTCTGAGCAATCGGTCTTTAAACTCAAGCTCAAGGTAATATATGCATAGATATGAGGGTAGTCTCGCAGACAGATAATTTAGTAAATAGCTGTAATCTTTGCATCACCTTTAACCACCCTGGAGCTGGCTAATATGTCATCTTAAAACTGTGCAGTGCAAGGAATGAGGTATGGTACATATAAAGCTGATCTGCTATAGGAAAAGTGGTGTACATTAACACTAAATCCTCCACTATTGTGCACATTGGAGACAATGGTTTCTTCTTGCTTCTGTTGTTGCTGTTATAGACACCAAAAGTGTGTTGTAGAGGTGGAACAAGGCTTGAGACAGCTTCTAAGCTGCCACCCTTAGCGTCGGGGTACAAGGAGCACAAAGCTGGATATGATTACCTACAAGGGAGCGATGCTTCCTGCCCTTCGACCCTTGAACTTAAGGTGTACCCTACATAGAATCAAAGTAAACACCAAGCTACTGCTCAGAGCCTCTGAAGTGAGTAGATGTGAGAACACAACACGAGTGACCCGTTTCCTTTCATTTCCCTCTTCATAAAGATCCCCACAAATGAAAAAAAAAAAAATGTGCAACGCAACACACAAAGCAGTGGTGAGGAAGGGTGCGCTCTTATTGAAGGGTCAGTTGTAGGATCACTTTGAGAAGGTCACCCAAGAGCCCAAATTCACACCCCATAATTGAGTAACAGGGGTCGCAGATTACAAGGGAAGGAGCTTAGGAGAACGTTGGACACCGGTGGTTGGAGTTGCTCATCTCAAGCTGAACAAGAAAACAAAACAAACCGGTGGAAGAAAGCTCTGTAAAGACAGGATATTGGATGATCTTCTCAGGTCCACCACTGCGATAAAGAAAGAAGAATTAATTAACTGAACAGCCAGATCCAACCGGAGCCACTATATCAGGGAGACAGAGTGAGAATTCCTTTATGTAATTAGATCAATTGGGCATGAAGGGGTTTCATCCACAAGCTGTGTGCAGTTCAGAAGTGGGATTCCTGACTGTGGTTTGATTACCTTCTGATTGTTAATGTAAAATTGGATGGTGCCACAATGGTATAAATCCTTTATTGTGTCATTATGAGTTTGCAGGGTGGTATTCTGCTTATTTTTCACAGACTAATATACATGAGAAGCCTAGTTTTGAAAAAGCTCCCCTGTAATGTGCATCATAAATAGTTTTTATAGCAAATGTGTGTGTCACACTCAAATCATTAGCGGTAATTAACTGCTTCTCTGATCATTCACCTGACTGCTTTATGTCCACATATTTGGCTTTTAAATTACACTAAGAGAGATTTGTCATTTGAAAACAGGTCCTTTCAGTCTAGACTTTGTAAGATGTTTTTACATCGCTGCACTGTTTATTATTGGAGGCTACACCATCATGAAGCATTCTAAAGTGAATGAAATGTGACTTGTTCAAACAGAAATGTAACATTTAAGTGAAAATACAACATGAAAAGAAGAGAATAATTATTCAAGAAGTGCAAGAAAAGTAATTGTTTTGCAACTCTTTTGCTAGGAGATTACCTCGTCTTGATTACAGACCCAGGGGTTGGGGGGTTGTTCCACCACGAGTGTCCCAAGGGAGAAGATAGTGTACCCCAGTGAAGTAAAGTGCCATTGTCTTCGTCTGTCTCTGCACACCTCGAGTCGCACACAGAGGACATTCGTGAGGGATGGATCTCATCGTCCGGGGGAAACGGCTTGTGTCGGCCGCCCACACTGCGCCTCCTCTGTGTGAAATTGGCTGAGATGATGTAGACATATTCCATGCACTGATCCATGGCTGAGTATAAACAAGAGAGGATCTCGCTTTCACTCTTAGAAGGTCAGGAAGCTTCCCCATGAAACAGTAAGTGACACAGGCGCTCCTGCGCTCGCTAACCATCTGACCAGTGGAACTTGACCCCCACTTTTCTTTCTTTTGCCATTGCTGGTGTACAACCAATTCGTCCTCTCTCGGTGAGGTGCACTGATATTTAGTGGCTGTGTATGCCAACTTAATCAACAACTCTCAAAGTCATGAGAAAAGATTGAGCTGCGAAAGCTTCCAGGCTGTGACTGGAGGGCGTGATCAGCTATGAACACCTGTACTGTCCAACGTCTAAACACTACTCCAAGTCATGTGTCATGACTTCAGTTAGGAAGACGAAAAAAAGAGAGAAATTAAATCCTGTTAGAGCCTTATTTCACCACTAAAACTGACCCAATGGTGGAGGCATATGATCCGTGCCTGAAATGTGACTGCAGCTGAAATAAAATGAACCGGGGACGACATGAATGTAATTAAAGTGGCTGACACTTTTATGCTGGGTAATGGGAGTCCAGGGCTCAGCTATTCCCTGACGAGCTCCCCTCACAGTATGGAGTACATTTTAATTCCACCCTGCACAATGACTTAAACGTATGGCCTTCGTGGAGATGTAATTTTGATGTGTAAATAGGATAAATACCAACAGCCATGGCTTTAAGTACCATTAGAAATATACACTACCTAAATACAAAACATATAAAATTGCCCAAGGGTTGTGAAACATACAGAACATTGTGAGTACGGGAGAACAATAGTATTCTGTGTGCAACTTTAATAGATAATATTTTTAGTGCTTAAAAAAAACAATAACTAACATGCTATCTAGATTAATTTTCATAATTATTTTCTACAATTTTGTCATTTACTTATAGCAAAAGTTATGTTTCAGATTTATTAAAAACACACACACACACACAGTTATTAAGGCTCTAAAACAAAAGAAGCATGAACTTTTTTCGGTGTGAAATTAGCCCTAATGATAACAGTCTGTCTTCAGTTTGCAAAACAGATGAGCTGTGTTGTGCATTCTGGCACTAATGCACAGAGCAAAAAAAAAAAAAACAGGCGTTGTCGAGTCAGTAATGTATTTGTTAACGCAGGTAGGAAGAACGGAGCTTTTAGATCACAGCGGGGCAGATAATGAAGAAGTTAATAAGAGAAATGGTACTTTGAAATGTTCCTCAACCATCCAGGTCCCACAATTTAATCTGTAATAAATAATCTGGCATCATTGCAAGATGGCATCTCATAATGGCAAATGAAATATGCTGGTATGATAGGTACAATAAATCTGGATTTTCCTATGGTTCCCTCAGGCTAGGACAATATGCAACTATAGTGCTCTCTGTCAGGAAGAGCAGATCTCAGAGCCGTCATAAAATCTAAATGGGCACTAATTAGGCAAGCCTTCCCTCTCACACTTACTATTTCTATTGACATTTTCGGCGCGCCGTCCTCCCCCCCACTCTCTCCACTCCTATAAGTCACGAGACAAGAACTCCCATTGCAGAGCACAAAGCTGTTAAGGGGAAGTTCAACTTAGTGGTAATGAACAAATTTGCCCTCCCATGCTCTACAGTTTCTTTTGTCCTGGACCCAAACATTTTCATGTGTCTAAATGGTAATTCACTGCGTAACAGTTAATGACATTACAACATTTATCACAGCCATAAATATGCATTTAAATTGCAATTGATTGGTAAAACAAAATAACTCTGCAATAAAAATATGAAGGAAAATTTATGTTAAAAATAAATATTATTCTGTTTTTGTAGATTTGTATAGTGTTTCATTAGATTAGCTGTGGCAAGTATAAAAATCACAAATGCAATGTTTACAAAAATCAACAACTGAGATGTAATATCACTTCCTGCACACAGCAGCAGAGTTTAGTTAACTTCCCTATAGGGAGGGCGGGGGGTTGAGAGGTGGCGAGGAGTGGTGGGATCAGGTAAATATATACGTATGCATTCCAGGCTGCTTCAAATTAATAAAAATCTAATGCGTGCTTGGCACAGGACTGCTTGTTGAACATATGCTGCAAGCACGGCTAAGCCATCTGGCTCAGAGTCAAGTATTCCCACCAACAGTAGTCTTATGCTACCTGACAGTGGAAAAGCTTTATTCCCCTGGCATCGGGGGCACAAATGGAGAAATATTATTGAAATGATTATCTGCATCAAGACTCAGATTTGGGCTGACATTTCGCTGGCTCTGTGTAATCCGAGGGGTTGTCTAGGAGAGGGCGGAGAGGGGGTTTGCCGGTAAGCCTTGGCGGGATGATTAATGAAGCTAGGATACTGGGTGGACCCAGCCCACCTCCACTCAGACCCAGGGGCCGAGCCCCGCATATGAAATTGGCCTCCGCTGCTCATCTCCCTGGGAGAGAGCCACTGATGATCCTCCCGACACCGCCATACCTCCAGTCACCAAACAACACTCCAAAGCCACACCAGATCCAGGCTTAGAGGATGCTCTCCTCACACAGAGACTGAAAGGGAGGGAGGGTTACAACATCCATACACCTGCTCCTCTGTCAATCACCTTTCAGCTCATTTTAGCTTTGTTTGTTTAAAACAATAACTTTTTGCACAATTGCATGGCTTGGTGATAAATATTTTATGAGAATTACCTTGTTTTACCTAAACATAATATTTTTGCGCTGTGAACCTGCTAACATTTCAAGAATACAGGTGACTTTTAAAACTTAACAGGAAAATCACTAGCTTCTGAAGTCAAAATAGAAAATATTACAATTGTACAAAGCATGCCAAGTCCTGCGTTTCTATCTAAATCCATTATTATGAATGTGTCCGTGCTTTACGTCAGTGCAGCAGCAGTGCCGGGCTTTTTCTCTACCCCTTGGCCCTTGATAGATGGGCTGGTGAAAGCCTCTCAGGATGTCAGTAATCGCATAACACCAAACCAAAGTCTTGAAGAAAAAGAAGGCTCTAACATGAAGTTCATGAAAGACCAAAGAAGCGAATCATTTCAAAAAGTGAGGAACATCTTTAATCACCCCGTGTCGATGATTAGTCATAGCCGATGTAGCTTTGTTAGAAGTCTGCTGTAATTAATAACGAGCCCGGAACTGAACAATTGAGGGAGCGACTGTCACGACTTGTACAACACCAGCGAGGTGATTTCTAAATAGTGTAAATTAGGTGTTTACCTATTGTGATCCAGCCTTTGACACCGCAGCTTCTTCACGCCTGAGAACCAGACTAAAGCGTATGATTAATTGCAAGCTCACTGGTTTTACAGCTTCAAGAGTAAATCAACTTCTGAGAAGTGCTAACTTGCTAAAACATAAACTAATTTTAGGCCCCAGATATTAAAATATAATCCATCTTCTTCCTCCACGGGGAAAGCTAATTAGAAAATGTGACTGGCATAAGAGAGGAGAGGTGGAGGAATGGTGGGATTAGGCTCAGGGAGCAGGAAAAAAAAAATCACACCCTTTTGTTAAATCTTGATATATCTATAAACTATTTTACTTTGTGGATCACAATTTGTCAGATTTTTTTTCAAAATGTGAGCCAGAAAGTTATTTTCAGTCCAGATAAATTACAAAACTTTTGAATATTAGTGGAAAAATATAAATGTGAATTAAAAAGGAACTGACAATCTGCATGTGTGGGGACTTTTTTCCCCATTTGTTGTGTTTAGTTGTGGCTCTGTGTTTTTATTTGAACATCTACAAGCCACACATTCACTTCAATGCAATAACCAATAAACAGCCATTGCCTGAGGCGAAGAGGCTACCTGACAGAGACTCGACTGGCTCTGATGTTCTCCGTATGTAGTGACCTTATGTAGCAAAACATCCACAACCTATTGTACAGAACATTTTATGTACTTAAGATACAAAGTAGGATTAAAGAGTAAACACCGTGTGTTATAAAATGAGGGGGAAAAGAGAATAAATCTAAGAAAAAAACAGATTATCACCTGATTTGATTAATTTCAAATCCAAGTAAATGCATGCAACTTTGAGTTTGACATCTTAGGTGTTATTGTGGGCATTTAAGGATACAATCTGTAAAAAATAAAAAAAATAACAAAAGGCTTTATATGAGAAGGTGCAGCATGCAGTGTGACAGTGCAGCAGATCTGAGCGGCCATAGCCAACGGAGCTCTGTGGAGTCCCACAAGGCAGTCCCCTGAGAGGAGAAATGCTCTGAGTGGTGACAGCTTAAAGGCAATAAGCCAATAATAAAGAGCGGCAAAGTGGCCATGAGAGAGCTCTGTTCCTGCTGCATTCAAAACAGCCGAGCAAACAAGTGTCACTAAGTAATCTGCAACCCAAGTTAATGTTTTTGCACAAGTTTTTATGCACCATTTAGTGGAGAATTATTGGACATGTTTTGAAATGTTAGCTTTTTTCTTTCTAAATATTCCACTTCAAATGAGTAAGTGGGATGCAATTTTATTGAGAGTGGCACAAAGACAATTTATTTTGAGCAGACCTGTCTGTTAACCCTTTCAGTATGCGACATAAGTTCATAATCCATTTGCAGAGGCACATATTTTAGTGCTATAATAGCTGTACAATTGCTGCCCTGCTGAGAGTCTATTTGGCTGCACCAAATGCTTTGAAATGCCTTCCTACTGTCTGTAACTACTGAGAAACACTCAAAAGAAAACCTTCAGAATGCAAATTACACCTAATCTAGCTAAACTTTATTTCATAATGTATGGACCCAACACAAGAGGTGAAGGTACTTTTTATAAAAGCATAATAAAGAGTAAAAAAAGGAGCTTTGATGGGAGCTATGTAAAACTGTATAACAAGAAAATATTAGTGGTGGCAAATTTAGTTTTAAATTTTTGGCTAAACTGAAAGCAATAAAGACTTTACACCATACACAGAAAATCAACACAAAGGAGCAAATTAGGCAGCAAATATTCTCAATTATCATTTTTAAAAAGTACATTGTGCACAACTTTTCCCCCTGTGACAAAAAACTTTGTCCTTTCATTCTTTGCTTTTGCAATCAGCTTGTCTGGAAGGACTTTGGTGGCGTACTTCAGACCAGTGAGCATGTGGATGAATTTCTGGGTTAGTTTGGGAAGAAGATTGCTGCAGAAGAGGGCAGTGACCAGTCTGCTGATGGGAGGCCAAGCAGAGGGAAACTCATTTGGTATTCAGCACTGCAACATTGCCATCTTTTGGCCAGACTGCATACACTCTCCAATCTCTATCTGCTGCTGTGTCCAGACACACACTGAGGTCCTTATAAGTAGCTTCACATTAAGGTGGAGTAATGGGTGGATTTATTTTGCCACAGAGAAAGGATGCATTCTTATTATGGGAGGTTATAAAACATTAATTTTTTTCTGTTTTCTCAATAATCAATGTTGATTAGGTCTCTTCAGTGATCTAAAGTTTCAAATTTTAGATTTTTTTTTTTTTACAGTGAACAACTTTAAAATCCTATATGAAGTATAGAAAAGGTGATTTTTTATTTTATTTATTTATTTATTTATTTTATTAAGTGTTTTATGGTTCAGTTGTTGTTTTTTTTAATCCCATAGTATGGCTCTTGAAATCAAATCCAAACACTTTGGCTCTTTTTCTATCTCTTCCCCTTCTGGCAGTAAATTTGCAAACACGTGGTGAACAGCAAAGCTTGAGTGGGTATTCTTATCCTCTACCTGAATAAATATTTGTCTGACGTGGCCGTGCCGTCCCGTTTTCCCACGGTGGTGTATGGGACATCATGGATAAGAGAGAGGATGGGCTCTGACAGAGAGTGACAATTCATCCCTTCATCCCCCCCCACCCCACCCCCCCTAACTGACATGTCACATTCTCTGATGACTTTATTGTGCTCCCTGTCACTGCACTTAATCTGTGTGTCAGTCAAGCTGGAGCAGCCCACACCCGCACCTCTAGACAGCAGAGCTAATACCCACCCTTTTAATGACATTAGATTTGGAGTAATGCCATTCAGCATTGCACTGATATTATCTTCTATTTGCATCATTCAGCCCGGCGACACAGCCAGAGCTCGGCCGATAGAGAGCTGGTCATTTCCCCATCCATTTCCACTCTGATGACAGATGTCAAGATGGAAACTGACTATTATTTACTTGGGCCATGTTTTTATCATACACAGACATGATGTCTCACTTTACTCCAGGCTGTCAGCCAATGCATCAGAGCCTGTCTTTTTGTGATTTTCTTCCTTTTTTTTTTGGAGAGTACAAACTCTACATCCATTTTCTTGGCGTTATTGATGGAGTAAATCACACTGTTGGTGTTGCAGTCTGTCTAATTTGATATTTTAGCGTCTTTCCTGCAGTGTCCGCTTAAGTGGATTAATAAACCCTGCTTGTGCATGCCTTCTCAGTAAGCATCTGTACTCTTTAAGGTGCAATGATAACAATATAATGAGATGCCACAAATGATTTTGAGCAATTCATATCCTCTCTGCAGTGCGTTTGGTTTTTCTGTCACTGAGAATGAGTGTGCAGCATGAACAGCCTATCAGCATCAGAGGTAACCAAATCTTTTTTCCTCTCTCGCCACTGTCAGTGCATTCTCTCTCCCATCAGAGCTCCTAGTGCCTAATTAAATGTATTTAGCATCATAAATATTCCAGGGGGACAGGTTGACACAGTGAATTAATGTCTTGCCTCAATGCCACAGCCACACGATTGGCTGTGGGGAGAAAGTTAGCCCGATGCCAGGTGAATGCCGTTGCTTTCATGTCTTGTTATGAAATATCCGTGTTGCCTTTGCTTCCTAATGCACTGAAACTGAAACTACATTGATACTGATTAAGTCACAGAGCAGGAGAAGAGTCACCTTTGAAATAACTGCAGGGGAAGAAGCAGATTTTTATTTTTATTTTAGACAACTAGATTTAGACTTGTTTGCATTGCTGTAATCCCATTAGGTTTTATTATTGGTAATTTCCTTTATTCCACAGCTAAATAGCACTTTGGCATGTCAGTTAATGTCTATATGTATTTCCAACATTTTTCAGTCGGGTCATCTGGACAGTTTCTTAGCATGGACTTTATTGTCTATATGTATTTGCTCTTGAAGAATCTCTGTTGGCTAAAACTGCAGGATGAAGCTTCATATGTATAACACAAAAAAAAAAAAGCATTGGACTGCTGTCAATCTCATATGCTTGGATTTAGGATGGAGATATTTTAGTTCAGTTTATTATCGTTTAGATCATCCATCCATCCATTATCTTTACCCGTTTATTCCATTTTGGGTCACGGGGGTCGCCGGTGCCCATGTCCAGCAATCACTGTGCGAGGGGCGGGGTACACCCTGGACAGGTCGCAAGTCCATCACAGTCATTTAGATCAATTTTTTACAATTTTTTTTTGCTTAGTTAGTTTACTATATGCATTGCTTTATATATTTTTGTTGAACTGAGTGTTCCAGCCATGAATTAACAGGATTTGAAATGGTGCAACCCCACCTCTGGTAAATGCACCAGTGTCCTCTGCTCAACAATGCCCTTCACCAATCCACAAAGAAGACAACTGGGACATTTGGATGCCTCTCTTGAGGTCTGATGCTCATTCTAAGTCTTTACTCTTAGAAAGGAATGTTTGCATTTTATTTGTTGTATTATTTTCTTTGAGACTGGCACAAGAAAGAGTGTTTGCATTTGCTAAGCTACCACCAGTGCAGGCAGAAACAGCTACCAAACTAGGCCGAAGGGGCTGGAAAAGATAGAATTACGTGTTATTGTGTTCATTTTTAAACCTGAGTATTTTCCTCACATTTTCTCCTGCCTCTGAACATGCACAGGCTTCGCTTTTTTCCCCTCCTCAACGAGTATAATTGCAATATGCAAGAGCTAAACTAATTTTACGACACAGGAACACCTGTATTCATCTCCATATTAATAGAAAACAGGAAGTATAAATCCCAATTTTCCAGCAGCCACTGTCAGAGAAGATGTTCCTTGAGGGAGAAGGCTGTCTCTTCACCATTAAAATATTGGTGCTCCCCTCTCGTTTTCCCTTTAGAGCGTCCGTTTTGAGCCTAAATCAGATATCATAATTATGAATGGCACCTAAGCTACATCACTGAGCTTGACACTTCTAATATCCATATGTGCCAATGAGCTTTTAAGTTTCCACTGTTGGGGTGCTCTTGGTGTTGAGTTATGGTGCCGCTCTAGAATACGAGGCCCTGTGAGTCTCATTTAGCCATGGAAAGGGGAGCTTTGACTGATAGGCTCATTTGGGTTTAACACAAGTGCACTGCCCTGAAATATCTTAGAGAAAAGTACAGAAACTTTTAACCTAATCCTGGAGCAATGAAAGAAAAGAAAAAAACCTCTGACCTAAATCAAAAAAGATTATAAACATAGAATTAGAATTTTTTTTAGTAGAGGATAATCTTTCAATTTGCATTTATAAAGCATTAATCTGAGTGACTTTCACCTTCCCTTCCATGTGTAAGTCGTTACACTATGGACAGGAACCCTTGTCAGGTCAGGCTCTACAAAGCTGTGTACGTCAGTGGTCTACCTTACCTCATTAGTAACAACGCGAGCGGTGGTCTAATGAACTTAAGACAATGCTAATTAATGGATGAGAACAAAGGCTTAACATTTCTAGAAAGTGTGAAGCACCAAATCTGCTTGTATGACAGCGTTTAAGCCACCTTAATCCGCCTCTGATGCGTTGCGTGGTACCTCAACCCGCCCGGCGCCAGGGGCAGGTCAGAGGGAGCAGCTCCATACCTCAGCAGATACAGTCAGTCTGTGACAATCCTTTATGGGCTGATAAAGTAAGGGAAGTCTCTCAAGGAACAGCGCACTGACTTGGCGAAGGGTGTCCCCAGGGACCAGGTGTCAGGGTTGTCTATCAGAAGCCTGAAAGGAGAAAAGGGACGTGTTATGGGGCTCCATTGTATCCAGGTTGTCATTGACTGATCGGGTCCATTTAGCTGGCTTTCACAGTGAATGAAACCACCTGAATAGATGAAAGCGAGACAGCCTTCCTGACAAACAAGGAGGCCTGGAATATTCATGGAGGATCTGCGAGGAAAAGATTAATGCATTAGAAATTAAAATGGGGCCCGGGCGTATGATCTTGCTCTAACACTTGGCCAGACCTGTGTCACCCGCCGCTCGCGCCTGAAGTCCGCACATGCTGCTGCCAAGGTGGAGAGGAATCAATAAGCACCCTGCCATTGTGTGAGCAGAATAATCAAACTTCACCCCCCCGCCCATCACAAACGCACACCTCCACACACCCATTTCCTCATTCTTTCCTGCAGCACTGACAATGAATAATTCTGGAGCCATTTGCAATGTTAACGGCACCTATCTGGGCCATCCATGCCTTTATGATAAGAGCTCCAAATATGCATTTCAACAGTCTGAACAGAAGCTGCTCCACCGGCATTTCAAAGGACACCTGTCAGTCATCTGAAAGAGCTGTCAGTCTCTGTCACGCAACGGTGCCAGTGAAATGGCCCAAAAGATAATCTTTACTCTCCCTCTTTCTGTCTCTCCACCTCTCTCTTTCAGATCACAGCAGTTACATTTGCAATAGACTGACAAGTGATTTACACTGGAAAATGGATTGTGTTTAAACTGGAAAAAAAAATGGGGGAGGTGTGTATTCTTTTAGGCTGTGTTATTCTGTGCTAGAGTACAGCTGTATCAAATATGCTATCATAAATGTGATCTGGGCTACACTGAATGTCATTACGTGTGATACCACGAGCACTAGATGGGCGGTTGAGCTCAAAGGTGACTTTGATGAATCCTATCTCGCTAAACAGAGCCATGCGTATGTGACGGGAAAGATGGGCTGGATCAAACAGGTTTCCAAAAAGTTTGACCTTCTTTTTTGCTTTTTTGCTCAAATTTATCTTGAAAGAGAGATTACTTGTATGTGATTTAGTAGCTATGTGGCCATGGATTTTGACTTAGCAAAACAGACGTCTTTGACGAGATATGCTGTACTTTCCACACACTTGGTTGTTTTTTTTTATCGGATTGTGGTTATAGCCATTTTGTTGACAAGGAAGCAAAACAAGCACCTTGCCTCTCCACATGTGCACCAGGAATTTGTTTAAGCACGGCTAGCTTGTGTGCCACCAGCTGTTGGTGATATTTACAGCTGAGTGCAGAGGATGTGTTTGGACCGAGGCTTGCGGGGCTGTAGCAGCACTGGGCCCCAGTCCCATTCCCCTTACGGCCGCTCTGAGGGCAAAGACAGCCAGCGCTCACTGTGATATCGTAAAATCAAAACACAGAGGTGCACAGAATGACACATAACTCAATTTTACATACATGACAACTTGCTGGCTCAGCAGAGTTAGGAGCGAGCGCTGTGCTTTGAACACACTGACTGTGAATCCAAAGAATGACCTTTATGATGAGTCCTCCTTTATCCAGCTAAGTACAAAATATACTCAGAGAGGATGCTCCAATTGTTTCCCTGCAGAGCCCCACTCTTCCTATTATCATGAGATCATAGCTGAAGTGTGGAACATTACTTCATGCACGCTGGACATCAGTATACTTCGATCACTGAAGTCCACTGCATCTGTCTGAAACAGCCTTCAATGTGCTGCTGGGAACGCTGCCAAAATTCAGTCACTTAAGTTCATCCAGTCCAACCCTTATACAAAGCCCTCTGCTTATCCATTCAACAATCTTTGTTGGTTTCCAGCCGTTCAGTCTTTTTCCACACAGAACAAACAGCAATCTGACAAGTCATTTGAATTTTGGGCTTTATTCCTTGGCACATAGTTTCCACACCATGTCCACTCCAGTGACAATCTCCTCATTGTGGCTCAGGGAGGATCTGGTAAAGGAGTGAGTCACTCGATGAATGCTTCACGCTCATTTTGAGGCATAGTAGGACGATGTAATCCCTGATACTGAACCCTGACTCACCAGGTCTTGTTTACATTGACAGTTCTGTAGATGTTCCATTGAGGAAAAGGATTTCCACTTGTGCTTTTGATGGGATAAACATCCCAGACGCTCAAAACATACGCATGTCAGAAAGACGACGTTGTTTTGAACAAAAACATTACAAGGAATACAAATGAACATGTATTCAAACAATCCACGAGTAAATGAAATGTTAGGAGTTAATCAAATGAAGTGAACGAAGAAACAAAAGGGGGTAGTTATCTCCTCCGCAGTCCACCCCCTCTCCCCCACCCCCAAATTTTTAAATCCTCACAAATGAATGTCAATAGATGTGCTTGTAAAACAGCTTTCTTACAAATTATTCAGTGACTACAGTTTTGCAGTTGAAAAAGTCACACATAGACAACCATTTACCTGAGTCACAAATGAGTATGTAATTGAGTCCTGAGGGAAAATAACTCAGCTTAACTACTGGAAATAATGTGTAAATTCAATACATTTTCTAATGAGCTCATTTGAGTTTGCCGCAATTATATTTGCTAGTCTAGGTGCAGATAGGATTCTGCAGCTGAGTTGAGGTGAATAAAACCCACATTTCTTGTGCATTCATTAAAATTAGCATATGGACCTGTCAACACTTCTCAGAGGCGTGCTGTAACAATGCCATTTAGCCCTGCATCAAGCAATGCCAGTCAAGTGAATGCATGTGGTGGGTAAATGCCTCCCCAGCCTCAGCGACTGGGGCGGGGGGGGGGGGGGGGGGGGGGGGATAAGACTGGCAATGCTGGCTCTGACGCACAAAAGAGGCTATATTTTAACAGCCAGGCCCTGGCCTGTGATCAGGGGCCATCCACATCAACAGTGCTTACACTCCACCATACCTCCCAGCTACTAACCCAGCCAACCAGCTCTTGTACGCGCTCTGAGACAGACACAGAGAGGAATGAGGGGAGAGAAAATGAATTGGGTGAGAGTGGATGTGTGGGAACACGGAGCAAAAATGAAATAACCAAAAAAATAAGACGGGTGACGCTTTACGATGTCTGTTGTAAAGGACTAAAACTTGAGATTTATTATGTGCAAATTCCCACTTACACTGGATAAACTTGAAAAAATGTCTTATCAAAAAGTACCTGGATTGACAGACTGAAGAAAAAAGAACTGGTCCCTTATTGTTGTTTGCCATGGTTTCACTGAAGCTGCCAGTGAGGGAAGGTATTGTTGCTCAGTGGAGCGCACAAGACTCGGGCTGCATTGTTGTGCCAGGATTTTAAAACAGGCGGGAGTTATCAATAGACCACAGACTAATCGACTCACTCGGCTGTGCCTCTCGATACACTTCAGAACCTCACGCGTTGAACAGTCTGCCACAATCGCACACAGCTGGCCTGTTTTGCTGACAAATATTTTGTTTCGAGATGCATCCAGGATCATGTCTAATAAACAGACTGCTCTTACTTTACAGCTCCCACCTTCTCCTTTAGGCACAAATGATCAGACTTTTGGCACCTTTTCAATTACTAAAACCTCATTAGCTGTTTGGGATTTTAGCATATTTTTATTGAGTTAATAAGCCCTGTGATTTGCTTACGGTGGCAAAATTGAAAGTAGTAAAACTGAATGGAGGAAGAAGAAAAAACAGGCACAGAAGAGGACAAGGCCTCAGCTGTGCACTGCACTGATCTGCACACTGTGATTACCTGGAGCAGAAAACCAAATGTAAAGGCCTTGGGCTGGCTTTGATATTTCCACTGTTTGTGTGTCTGCCGTGACCTGGACTCCATCTAACAAACCTAGACTGGAGGTCAGTAGGAATCAAGATGAGAGGACAGGAGAGGAGATATGAGGAGAGGAAATAAAGGGAAATTAAAACTAAAATCTGGGCAAATTTGAAAAGTGGGTCAGGTCATATATTTAGACTAAATACAAAATAAATGGTCATCTTGAATGAATCTTGCACTGGTTTACTGCACAAACACGCTCACACCTTCAGTTGGTAAAGGTACCTTTTGTCCAGTATTGAGCTTCATTACCTCTTCAGCACTACAAGAACAAAATCCAAATTTATTCTGACAGTGCTCTTATTAAAACCATATGTATTCACACTTCTCCAGAAAAGAGTCTTAATGAGGAAGAAGTTTGACTTTACCTTCTTACTAACTACAATAAGGTGTAGCTGAGATTTGACAAAGGCACCTTGTTTTGTTGTATGGACTTAAAAAAACATGGTGTTGTTGGGTGATGGCAGAAACAACCAGAGTAATAAATTTAGCGTATAATGCATAACACTATGTTTAGTCTTAATCTATTCTTTACTCTCAGGTTGCCTAAATGAAGATAGCACTGAAAACTTGAATGTGAAGGGTTTTTGGCACATGAAAGCTATTAAAGCATTATGTTTAATTAAGCACAATGGGAAATTTAAGTTTGACTAATGCTTGATAAGATGGCCAAAAAAAGACATGCTTAACAATACAATGAAGAAACGATTTTAAACTAGCGTGACAATTCATTCTCCATACAATAATATGAACGACTAACATAACAGAAAACTTTGTGTATAATTTTTTTCATTCCATTTAGCATGAAAACTATTTATTCGATTGAATATAGCTAGCATTTTTGTCTGCAAAATAAATATTTTTATACATTTAAATATGGGTAGTGACCAGAAGAATAGGAAAAATACAAAATGAGTTTTTCAAACAGTTGTCGTGGCTCGCCTTTATAAAATAAGACGAGGAGCTCAGCAATTGAGCAGAAGCTTAAAAAAGGATAGCTGCTCCTTTTCATAAAAATAGAAACCAGTTGCATTGGTTTAATCATCTGGCCGAGATTGTCTTCAAGATGTTTTCCAAGACAATATGGACAATAAGGAGGAGAGCTCAGGGAAGGGTGGACCTGCCAACAAAGAAGCAGGAAGGCGTACCAGATGAGAGATTTGCAACTTCTGACCTGGAGGGCCAAGATGATTTAGAGGTAGGGCAGCGGACCTGGGACCCGAAAGCCCCAGGTTTGATCCCCAGTCCATTCCCATTCCCACATGTCGTAGTGTCTCTGAGCAAGACGCCTAATCCCCAATTGCTCCCTGGATACTTACACAGCTGCCCACTGCTCCACCTGTGTATCCTAGGTGTGATGGGTCAAATGCAGAGAACCAATTTCACCATTGTATGGGAACATACAATGATGACAACACGTAGCACTTATAACCAGATCAATGTTCAAATGAATTAACAATGATACACACTGATGCATTTTTTTGTTGCAATAAAAATATGTGGATTCTAAAACATGTATGAGAAACATCGAGTGTGGCTGCTGCTTGAGAAACCGTTCAGAGTTTTTCAGTGACAGCTCACAACTGTTTCTCAAAACATGTTTTTGTGTGTAGAGTAACACAACCAAGCTCAAATTTCTCTCATCCCTTCAAGCGCAAAATACAAAAAGGCCCCGGCTGCCACTACCTGACTCAATCAAGTGTGTTACAATGTATACCCATGGGCAACAAGGCGGCTTGTATTTTAATTAATAATGTAACACTGTGGTCTCGAAGGCTTGGCCCTTGGCATTCATGATTTTTTTTTTTTCTTTTCTTTTTTGTGTAAATACTCAAAAGAATGCTAGAAGCCTTTTTCTACATTTGTAAAATCATACAGTTGGATTTAATACATTAAATCATCTCCCCTCAACAAATGGATGAGTACAGAAAAATGTTTTATTGCACAATTAGTAACTAAATCAAGTTTATAATTCCTTAATTAATTAGGATAAGAATAAAGCAACATGTAAGAGAGAATGTGTCAATTTTCCATGGGCCTATCTGACTATTGGATGCTGGGAAAAACACAGAAAACATAGTGTGAATAAAAGTTATTGTTAAAGGCTATCAAAGAGAGACATGGCTGTAGGTGCTATGTTGTGAGGTACAGCAAGCAGTCAAGGGTAAATGCACGCTTCTTTGGAGATTCTGGACCGGAAAGAAGCCTGAGGGAGCTCAAGGGCTGGTGGGTTACAGGCAGTGTTCAACCTTTCTCTGCAGCCATGCTTGCCAGAAAAAACAAGAAACTGGCTTTTTTACAGTAGTGAGAGTTACTGACTCATTTGTTCATGTATACCCAAAATAGTAACAAAATAAATCTAATTAATCAGATTATTTATGTTCTTGTAAAGCATCCAAATAAATAGATGTGCAAATGGTCACAAATTTAACAGCATGAGAAAAAAATTAAATGAGCGTCAATGTTGTTTTTTTTCATTCCACTGTTCATATCTTTCTTTTAAAGTTATAACAAAAAAAAAGTGTTTTAGATAAAAACGTCCATTTGTGACAGAACAAACATTTTAATTTGCAAACACAAGCACAGCTACAAGTTAATCTAAAATGATTATTTTAGCCCTAAGAGAAATTGTGTCTCCCTGTGCTCTGTCAAAAGGTCAATTATGGCCTCAAACCGCCATGCAGTGACAGTGACCTGGAAGCGCTACTGATGACCCCACATGCAGGGGCCCAAAAGAGTTGATCATCTAACATGCAGGCTGCCCGAAGCCATGGAAATCTGACATTTGTCCTTATTCAAATGAACACAAACAATATGCATCTCATGCCTCTCTCTAACCTGTGCCAAATCTAAGGCAGAGTCCAGCAGTCTTAATGCATTGTCCTCCAAGTATTTGCCCTTCCTTGTGAATGCAGCCTCACAGCAATCACACACACACACACACAGCTCGTGGTGAAGGAGGCTGCAAAAAGGCAACACTGTCACCAGAAGCACCGGTCATTATGGCTGCAATCCACAGAACTGGGGTCACACACAGAGTGTGGTAACACAGCAAAACAAAATGTTACGTGTGCGAACGATTCATATGTAAATTGCAAAAAATAATAATATAACAAAAATAAATACTAAATAAATAAATAAAAACGTTGGAGCCATTTATTTCTTAATGTTGGTTCTATTTTTTATTATATACCATATTTTTCGGACTATAAGCCACACTGGATTATAAGGCGCATTAATCAAAACAAGTTCATTTTGACAGATGTTTGTGCGCCGTTTACCACATAAAATCGGTTCGAGGTCAGTAAGTACAACCAGAAATAATACATAAGATGCACCGGGTTTTAAGGCTCACTGTCAATTTTTGAGAAAATTAAAGGGTTTTAAGAGCACCTTATAGTCAGAAAAATATGGTATATATATTTTAGGGGCAAGGATCAATATGTTATAATAAGGAAGGATGATTGTGTGTAATGTGAATTGGTCTCACACACACATGCATACTGTATACAGGAGGAGATGCTAACACCGGCTGTGTAGAACAGTAGCAATAAGCTGTTATTGGTCAGATGTTAGTTTGTTCAAGACAAGAGCTAAGCTGAACTTAGCTGTACTGAATTATGACTGACCCATGGCCAATCAGAAGCTAACCCGCCACAAGAGCTTCTACCAAACAGCTGTATGTATAAATTCTTTATTTTCTTCCAATATAGGTTTAAACATGACACCACTTCACAGTTTAGCAACTTAAAGCTATAGCTACCAGAAACTCTTCATGAGGTGTCTGTAGCTGATTCTGTGTACACTCTTCAGTCTCATACAGAACTAACTATTTAAAAGCCTCATCTTTTCCAAGATAATAGAGCCATGGGTCTTTTGACAATAAATACCTGTAAAGATCTTTCTTGTAGTTTTTGTATTGAACGCTTTTTGAAAAAGATCTTTCTTCTTTCAAAACATGGATCTTCTCTTAAACTGCGGCATATTGTTTATTACATATGTTGTGTTGAAATTCTCCACTCATTCACTACCCAGTAGTGAGTGAGTGAGTGAGTGAGTGAGTGAGTAAGTGAGTGAGTGAGTGAGTGAGTGAGTGAGTGAGTGAGTGAGTGAGT
>NC_056510.1:18928995-18935070 GCF_014905685.2 Nematolebias whitei
GAGTGAGTGAGTGAGTGAGTGAGTGAGTGAGTGAGTGAGTGAGTGAGGACCAATATGTGTGTGGGAGTTCTGCTCTGCCAGCTCCTGCTCCCACAGTCAGACTCTAATTAGCCACACCTGTGATCCTGCACCTTGATGAGCCTAAGAGGCCTCAGAAGACACTCAGCCAGCGCTGGAGCATTACCTGCCAATGGTCGTCTTGTTCCAGCCTTCTACTTGTGGTCAAAGCTAAATATTAACAACTTGTGCGTTTTTCCGTGCCTCCAGCAAGTTACCTTTTATGTCCTGTTTTCCTGAATCCTCCTTTGCAGATCTCAAGCTCCTCTGTGCCTCATCAGCCAACTCCACACCTTCCTACCACTTGCCTTTCATTTGTGCCTTCTTCGTCTGGAAATATTTGGGTCAACTCTCACTACGCCCGACCCCAACCACCAACGTAAGAAAGAACTGCAATATCATTATCACCCTTGATGTCCAAGACGCTAGCCCTCTCTCTGCTCGTCAGGGTTCCAGTCCCTTCCCTGGCTTACTGCATATATCTCACCTGGTAAATAAACACTGTAAACTGATTCTGAGTCTTGGTCTCTGTTCTGATTGGTCCTTATACCTGGCTATAACCGCAATCGTCACAATGTGTAGCTTGCATAAAACTTAAAAGGCTTTCATTAAAGAAATCAAAAATGCCTGTGTGGCAACAACAACCTTCTTAAAACTGAGACATAATCACAAGGAGACACAAAGGCATGGACATGATATGAAGTGCAACAATGCTAGACTGGGGGAGAAGAGAGACACAAGTGACTATACAGGCAGGGGCAGACAAGTGGAAACACCTGGCGTATTGATAACTGGGGACAGGTGAGAGCAGACTGGGCAGGAGCAACTGACAGAGGAGAAAGTGGCTGATGACAGAGGAAACTGGGAAAAAAATGAAACTCAAAGAACAAATAAAAAGAAAAGTGAGTGAATGGGTGGACAAATGAGTGGATAAGGTGCCTAAAATGCAATGTACTGGTAAATGCTTTGTGCTGCAACATTGTGTCATAGCCTAACTGCTATCTGGTTTAAAGATTTGTGGCTAAATTAATGTTAGAATCAGTCATGGTTGTAGTTCAATGAAGGTTGGTGACAACAGTTGTCCGACATATTTATTAAATGAGGAAACAAATGCATGGAGTCCTACAGTGAGCAATTTAAACCTGTTTTCTTACAAAACTATGAAATGCATAAGTATGATGCACACAAACACACATTATTTACACTTTTAGTTATTTACAATCGGTTGAGTCTTTTGAGAAATTTGTCGACCACACGTTACAACAGAAAAACGTTGCTAATATTTTACAAGTTCTGTAATGAAACAGAAGCTTAAGCTGTGTCTAACATGAACCCGTTTACTGCTCCAAAGGAAAAAGGTTTAGAAAACCCTTTTATTAAAGGGTTATAGTTGTAGCACCAGTGTATACAGTAAATTCCCCCTGAATGGAACTTGCCTGAAGCAACACCTACCGTAGTAAATGGTTATCCATGTGGACTTCCCATCTCATGCTGTTTTGTCTGTGTGTGCAGAAGGTAGCAGGCTGGCCGGGAACCGTATGATACAGAGCAAAGGCTCTCATGTCTGCAGGCTGTTCCACAGAGCATGATCATGAAAAGCAGAAACATGAAGAAAACTGCTAAAGGTTGAGCCGAGGAAACGTCTTTCTCCTGCACGTCAGTTAATTTCCTCTTTTTCCCTTTGGTTCCACATCACTTTTCTATTATATTTTGAGCACAGCAAAAAACATAATACAAATCGCGCTTCTGGAAAAAAAAAAAAATCTAATCATTATGCCCTCAAATGAAAAAATGTTACCGGTGAAAAATGTATGGGAATTGTTATTTTTCACATTCTAATTCCCATCACAAGGAACCGAAAACAAACACATGCTGTATATCAGATTGGTTTGGTGCCTTTTGCCCCGAGCCACGCAGCACACACTGATATTAGTTTTAAATACAGATTGCAGGCAATAATAGAACAGAAGAGTCCATGCCTGACACATGTGCCTGGTCTGCAGCGCTGCACGTTGCTGGCTTGCCAAGACAACTTCAATCAAAAAGCACAAATAAAAGTAGCTCTTCGAGCTCTGTCGACTGTAAACTGTTATTGATCCCAACAAATGAAATATGTTCATGTTGATCGATCAAACATATTATCTGTGTTTTCCAGTCTATTACCAGCAAGTGGAAACTCAGAAAGGCGTCAATAAATAGAGCTGGGTCACCCCAGGTAGATTCCTTTCAGGGTAGAAATGCTGTAAAAACAGGTGACCAAACACAAGCACGTATACTTAAAGGTAATGGACCTCTATCATGACAAAACACTAAGTGCCTGGGGTGTGTAAATGTGAAAAAGCACTTCTGTGGCAGGTTCAAGGTCTAGAGGCACTTGTATTTGTACTGTATACTTGCCCTCCTCTTTTCTGCCCCTGCTAATACCCCCCCACTCTTATTCTTTTCTAAATACGAAAGCCTTCCAGCTGGCATCCAATGTCTATACTTGGCAGGTCGGAGGGAACATGAGAATTAAACCTTTATCACCCCCGTTACCAGTTCTCAAATATCAGTGGAGTCCAGCACTTCACCAGGGACTGGTGAAAGGAAAGCATGTCAGCGGAACAAAAAGCGCCTTCTGGCAACACTCAACTCACTCCACTCTGAAGTTTTTATAAGGAATTACTGAAGGTGCAAATGACTGCATGACTGAAGGATTCATGTGGAAGTTTGATAACAAAGTAAGGTAGCAGTGCCTCATAGAAAGCTAAAATTTTCCTAGAGAAACGATTGGTAAAACCAATCAAAGCTGTCCATTTTGTGAAGTTTACCATTAAGGTTATCTGCTGAAGTACTTTATTATAAAGTAGGAAGATTAAAGACGCTTATGTCAACAAATGCACTCAATGAGTTCAAGTGAATAAACAATTACTTCAGTTCGGCAGACACACACTGATCTTGCATAGAAATGTGTAAGGTCATTTCAGAGATGGACAATAAATATCAATTTCTATCCATTTAAGTGGATACATTTGAAAATTTTATGAGATATTCTACGGAAGCTGAAAAATAACTTTTTAACAATTTTGATGGGATTTTCTTAAGATAAACTATTCCATCTATTTTTCCATCCATTTTTCTATCTGGATTATTGAGCACGCATCAGGATATTCCATCTATCCATCAATTCATCATCTTTACCCGTTTCTTCCTTTATGGGTCATGGACGTCACTGGTGCCCATATCCAGTAGACACTGTGCAAGAGGCGGGGGACACCCTGGACAGGTCTCCAGTCCATCACAGGGACAAAGAGACAAACAACCATTCACTCTCTCACTTACACCTAGCGACAATTTAGAGTTACCAGTCAGCCCAACATGCATGTTTTTGGTCTGTGGGAGGAAACCGGAGCACCCAGAGAATATATGCACACAGAACATGCAAACTCCACCCAGAAAGACCCCCGGAGTGGGAGTTGTACCAGGGCAACCTGCTTGCTGAGAGGCAGCAGCTCTACAAACTATGCCACCGTGCTGCCCATCAACTATTCCATTATTTCTTAATTAAATTAGGGAAGGAAGCTTTGTTTTGATTAAAAAAGAAAAAAAAAGTTTAACTTTTTGCCTCAAAATATCAAAATGATTGTGGTGTTACAATAAATATTTCGTGTGACGTTCTTGTGCTGTACACTTTTATCACATTGTTGTCCCAACACTTGGAGAAGATTTATTAACGGTCAATAGATTTTCTTTCTTGTGACATTTTCAGTGTCAGTCAGTTGACGTCACGACAATATTGATTTCTGATGAAGAAATACGTTTTTTTATTTAATTATGATTTTAACATAATTTCTGGTCATCACAAAAAGTTTTTTCTAAGTTGAAATAAATAATTAATGTGACCAAATATTGCAAGAAAACAAGCCCTGTTATCTTAAGATGATGACATGAATAGCGTGCCTTGAACGTAAATCACTAAACATGACCTCTCTGGGCTTCCATAGTAATGTGCCAACACCACCACATGTTGATGGTAAGGTACCAGATGTTCTCCAACATTCACACAATGATTTTCAATGATGCTGTATATTCATTCATAAATACATATAAATATATACATACATACATATACTGTACATACATACATACATATATATATATATTTTTTTTTTTATATATATATATATATATTATATATATACATGATTCCCTCTCTGTCTCCGTTACTAGTTTATTTGAATTATTAGAATCATCTTTACTTTCATTAACATAACTGCACTAGCTGATGTTTGTTTGTTTTTTGTTTGTTTGTTTGTAATTAGTGATTATCTTGGTCAGTTTGTTTTGTTGTTTTCATGAGGTCTGATCAGACAGATTCAATACTTTTATGTGTTTTTGTTGTTGTTGTTGGGTCAGTTTGGTGCAGTTGTTCAAATTGTTCCGTTTTATATTAAGTCGTAATTTTAATTTTCTTTTTATCAGTTTTGTTTAGTTTACTTAGTTAATGAGACTTTACACATCCAATTTTTAGTACTTTCTTATTCTTATCATCACAAGAACTAATTTACCAAGCATGCAAACGAAATATGTTAATTTTATTCATGAGGACCTTGAATTTCTTGTTTATTGTTCAGTTTCAACTATTTTCAGAAAAGTATCCTAATTGGCTAATTTTGAAGGCTACAGTTTATTAAAACTTATTAAACTGTAGTTTTTCTGAACTCCTAAAATAAACAAATAAACAGATAAAATAAAATCAGCAAACACCTCATTGTGTGATTTAAACAAATAGCTGTAGCCTTGGGAAGAATATTGCATCATAAAATCCCTAACAATAAGACGGACATTTCCGCTTCAAAGTTTCTCTGAGTTTTATTTCTTCTTGTGCAGAGCTCAATAAGAGATCAGTATTTGTATTTATGACTGTATTTGATCAGAAAAGCAATATCAAAGTTACTCTTTTTATCAAAACTACTGTTTGGGGACACGTGGCAAACAGGTGTGCAACTTGTTATCGTCTTTAGCTGTTTCTGCTTCCTGGAATATTGCACCATATTGTCATGATGACAAACTCACACGCTGAACTTCACAAACCCATTTCCTTCTGTCCTTTCACGTTTCTTCAGACTAACAGGAGAGTGGCAGCTTGTCCACAAACCAACAGCAACCTCATCAGGAGCAGGAATATCCGCCCCTCTACAGTGATGGAGCTGCTCTGATAGCTCCTTTATTATGGAAAATTATTTTAAACAGCACAAAACGGCGGAGCCTCATTTTTTCCATGTTTCTGCCACTATCACTCCGGCTATTGATAAGATGTCTAAATTTATTGCAGAATAATTCTGCGGGAAAAGAGATAAAAGGTTGCTGAATAAAATATGAGGCGAAGGCTGTAAATTGTAGCAATGCATATCATTTCATTCAAATGTAGGACGCAATTACCATCTGCTACACTCATCAGTCCCCTCCTTTATGACTTAATTATATGTTTAATGCTATCAGATCAAGGAAAGGGCAAAACAGATGAATGAGGGAGAAAGAGAAAAGATTCCACAACAAGACAAAAAGCAGATGAGAAGCAACATAAAAGGATGGAATTGATTTCATTCACCAGGAAATAGAAAAAGTTAATTTAGATACAATGTTCCCTCATCTCCTGTGCCTTTGTAAGATAATGAACGCAGCGTGTTGCCAGTAGGTCCCATGGCAGCCGAACAAAGGAAGTCAAGTTCCTCAAAACTGAAAGACTTCCTGCATTCATTTGAGAATGTGGCACCTCGGTGGATAATTCCCATTGTTATCTGGTCTCTGCAATAAAGTCTATGCCGATCTTAGTCCTATCTTGACCTAAGTAGGCCTAGAGATTGTGAGTACCGTATTTTTCGGACTATGAGGTGCACTTAAAATCCTTTATTTTTCTCAAAAATCAACAGTGAGCCTTATAATCAGGTGCACCTTATGTTTTAATTATGGTTGTGCTTACTGACCTCGAACCGATTTTATGTGGTGCACGGCGCTCAAAAATCTGTCCAAATGAAC
>NC_056510.1:18955070-18955315 GCF_014905685.2 Nematolebias whitei
TATATATATATATGTATATATATATATATATATACATATATATATATACAACATCCTGATTTGATTATACACGATAAAGCATGAATCAAAAGCAAAATCATTGCAAAATGTGCTTTTCCGTATAAAAACAGTTTTAGGGTTTCTCTGCAACGAAAGTAAGTTGTAACCTCCAAAGGCTCAAAGTAAAGTTGCAAATGAAAGAACTTGAGTAGTACTGTTATGCCCACATCCTGTTTTGAATCAAG
>NC_056510.1:18955415-18974255 GCF_014905685.2 Nematolebias whitei
AGAACTTGAGTAGTACTGTTATGCCCACATCCTGTTTTGAATCAAGCAGGCAGGTGTGTATATATATATATATATATATATATATATATATATATATATATATATATACGGTATATGGTTTAGACATTTGGTTTTGAGCAGCTGAAACCTTTTAAATGTTGCTTAAATCTTAATGTCAGTCAGTGATTCCTGTACAGTTCAGGCCACAATATTCAAATTTCATGTGCTACATGGTTAATGCTACTAACATTGTGATTTGTGACTCAGATACAAACATGATGAATTCAAGTTAGTAGGTTGCACACATCTATCTGTCATACATTACAGTCTGTCACGTGTACATTCATTCTGTGCACATTCATTTTGTAATGCTTTTCCGCTGTAATTCTGGCCCAGAAAGCATTAAAGTAAGCATTTACAAAAAGTAGTCCATTTTCACAAAAAGGGTTAGGTCAGGCTCCAGTCTGAGGGAACCTTTTATTTTTGCCGGCTGCCATTAAAGCTGGGCAATCAATAATTGCCTCTGTTTGTTTACAAACAAAAAAAGGCAAAAAAAATGTTTGTTTTTTTTATTCTGTTAAAGCGCTCAGTTTTATAGATACTGAGCTAAGATTTGGTGTGGTAGTTGCTGTGTTTAAGTTGTTGGCAGGGCAGCAGGGAATATGCGTTCCTTCAAGGAATACCAGGCTCTTCATTAAAGTGTCTTTTTATTTTTTGCCCTTTGTATCAAAATGACAAAGAGCAAATCAACGTGTCACTCAGTGGGACTTCCAGTCTCTTCCTCTTCCACTGATCGTTGGAGTGCAGGAATTAACTTAAAGATTTGTTTGCGTACATTGGTTCTCCTGCCTTTCCTGGGCAGGGTCCCAAACAAGGACGAGATCCGCGTTTCTTCCCAGGATGGAGACGGAGAGCTGCTGCTGCCGGCCAAACTGGAGCTGCTGGAGCGGCTGAGGGCTTGATGGTGCAGGCTGAAGTTGGATGAACCCGTCTTGGATGTGTCCTGGGAGGGAAAGTCTCTGGAGAAGAAGCAGCCTTCATCTGTGGTGCTGGTGGTGCCGAAGGGACTGGGCGAGCCCAGATCCCCAAACACACTGGCCTGGTCGCTGTCGTCGGTCATCCCACTCTTATAGCTGCTGTCGCTGGAGAAACGACGACCACGACGGCCGAAGGGGGAACTCAGAGCAGCTAAAGACTCTGTCAAGAGGTCTAGACTGCTGTCATTCAAATTACCTGAGAACACAACAAAGACCCTGTGAGGAAAAGTTTCAGCTGCCAGGAAATTTGCATCAGGAAGTTCGTCAGCTCATTTCTCAGGGGAGCACCTTCAAAACAATCTAGAGTTTACGCGCTACAGTACATTACACGATAAACAGCCCTGCCTAAAAGAAACGAGTGTGTCTGTGAGAAAGGAAGTGCTGTGGTCTGACAGCTGAGCCTCTCACCTCGCATTAAACGCTTTTCCTGTAATGTCAGCTCTTGAAGCTCCATCCATTTCTCACGAAACGATTGCTGCATGGGCAGAAACCATCACACACATTCATTTTCACATGTTGAGAGCGTTCGACCACAAAGACTTTGTGTGACAGCTCAAACTGGCAACGAGGTGGAGTTTATTTTAAGTCTTGAAGTGTTTTAGCTGCAGGGTTTTAAAATAGTGTCAGTTTTTTTGCTTATGTCACACATTGTGTTACAATATGTTAGCCATTGAAAGGACCCACCTGAAGCTGGTGCAGCCTCTTCTCCAGTTCTATCTGTTTCACTACGTTCACACACACGGTCTCCATCCTGGGAACAGATTACACATAAAAACACAGTTATCACACTGTTTCTTGTATTTATTGTGTTACGTTGCTGTTAACTGGACTTGATCTTACTTTAGACTGTTGCTCGATTCACTTATTAGATTCAGTACGCTGTCATGGGACAATCCTTGTATGCTGACCCCGTTCACAGAGACGATAACATCACCTATGACAAACGAGGTTACACAGTTTAAAAAGTGTAAGTGCATGTGCGAGCCTCATCTGTCGGTTGTTAAGTAACGCATTCGTGTGAGTCTATGTGTTGAGGTTGTGAGGGGGGGTTCACCTGCGGTCAGCCCTGCATTCTCAGCTACACTGGCCTTGTTCACCTTGCACACGTACGTGCACATCTCCACTGCCGAGCTGCTTTTCAGCTGCACCCCGTACGTCTGCAAAACAAGAGGCCATTTACGAAACAACACTTGAAGTGCAGATTATTAATGAAGTCGTTGAAGAAAATGTGATTTGGCTTACGTGGATTTCAAAACCAAAGAGTTCATTGTCTTGTTTTTCCAAAACAATTGTGATCCTATACCAAAAAAAAAAAAGGCAATGCAAGAAAAGATCTGTTTTATTTGATGAATGTAAAAATGCATCAACGTATCACAATAAATTCAAGATTAATTTGAGTTAAACTAAATGATCAATTGAAACTTGCACTTATTTACCTTTGTGGGTCCATGTAATCAATCAGTGAGGGGGTGTGGGTTAGTTTGGGCTGCAGGAGAAAAGGCACATGTCCTTTAAAACCAATAATAGCTTTGAACAATGTTCATTTTAATACAATGTTAGTACCAACATTTAAAAAGTTATAAATTGCTGAGTGCAGCAAACTGCTCTTTTCATTTCATTAAAAATATAGACACCAATTTGACTTTTCTTGATATACTTATAATGAATTAGAGCGGCGTGAATGTTTAGACCTTATTTATAAATTGCACTTGAGTCATTCTCTCACCTTGCAGGCTCTGGGCAGAGAGGCGGTGTTCTGTCGGTGTCGATCATTGTTCCCCCTCAGCGAGCGCCGGTACCACAGAGAAGCTTTCCTCCTCAGACTGTTATCCAGAATGTCCTGGCTGCTCTGGAGTCCATTGCAGTTCATGGTGGCCTGCATGGTGGAGATGTTCTCAAAGCAGCATCATGACCCGCAGCAGCAGCTCCTCTGTGATGGTGCGGCTCTGCCCTGCTGCACAGCTAAAAGCAGAACGCGTAAAAGCGGAAATCCACATCATGTGATGGTTGTGGTGGACCTGCATCTGCAGAGCCTTAAGTACCTACTTTCCTGTTCACCTCCTTTAAACTTTTTCTTCTCTTTCTTGAGAAGTGCTGCTCTGTTGTTTTGAAAAGAAAAAGGGAGGGAGGCTGCTGAAGCTATTGTGTTTAGTTCTCCCTTCAAAGAGTCCCTTTGCTTTTTTGCAGTCTTAGCAATTCGATTTACGGTCTGTCAGGAATCTGCAAGCATGACAAACTGCCACCTCACTCCTGCACCGGCACCTGCTTGCACCCTTTTTCACTCTCAGTTTCTCAATGGCCTAAGCCTCAGTCCTGTGCGCTGCCAAGCAGGGAGACATGTCTTATGAGGACAGACAAAAGGCTGATTTAGCTCAGAGCCAGATTCTCACTTCGGATACACACAGCATGGGTCAGTGGGCTAAAGGCATCAGACATGGTTGGATCAAAAGAAAAACCACAGTTTGGGGGCTGGCTTATAGTCCGGGAGACAATAGTGGAAGGCGTAAAGGGACTAAATCATGAGGGTTTTATTTTACGACTGACAAAAAAAATTTAAATAGTTCTCACTCCAGAGTAACATAAAAAAAAAACTATTTCATCACAGTACAGTACAGTAAAGCTGATGAAATATTTCTTAACTGGCTGCATCAGGATCTACTCTGTCCCACTGATCCCCAGCAGCACCAGTTAACCACGAGACTGTCTGGAACACAGAGGACACGGCAAACCCCCCAAACATGCTGTTACACTGAGTGCAGAGAAATGTTTTTCTCATGTATGTGATTGGGTCTTAAATTTCTGCACATTTTGTCTTTATTTAAAACAAAACAGTTAGAAACTTAATTAAAGGTCTGGCATTTCTTGAAGGAATGCATATTTCCTTGAATGCCAGAGTTTTAGGCAAAGACGATTGTATGCTGAGAAATTATAAAGTTGTAACCTTCTCCCTCTCTTGCAGTACAGTACTGTGAGATGTCACACTCAGAGCATGTGTTGGGGATGCTCTCATCTATTATCTCATCCATCCATCCATCCATTCATTATCTTTACTCGCTTCTTCCTTTCCAGTTCACGGGGGTCACTGGTGTCCATATCCAGCAGTTACTGTGTGAGAGGTGAGGTAATAGCTGTGAGATCAACTGAGTTATTATTGCCATTGTTACATTCACTGACAAAAGTCAACTGGCTGTGGCAGCCATCTTGAATTGGATGGACTCCACATGGTAATCAGTTGAAGATGTACATCTCCATGTCCATCCGTAGTTGGGTGGAGAAGGCAACATGTCCAGGAGAGAAACCCAGACGTCCCTCTCTCCAGTGACACACTCCAGCTTCTCCTGGGGGACTCCAAAGCATTCTTAGGCCAGAGAAGATACACAAACCCCTCCATCAAGTTCTGGATCCTCCCCCGGGGCCTCTTACCTGTGGGACATGTCCAGGAAGCCTCAAAATAGAGGGATACAGGTGGCATCCCAATTACCGGTAGAAGCCCAAACCACCTCAACCGACTCATTTCAATCTGAAGGAGCAGTGGCTCTACTCTGAGCTCCCTTAAATGATGGAGCTCCTCACTCAGTCTCTAAAGCTGATCCTGACCACTGCATGAAGGAAGCTCATTTTGGCTGCTTGTACCAAGAATCTTGTTCCATAGCTCATGATCCGAACCTCATGACCATAGGTAAGGGTTGTACATAGATATACTATAAATCAAGAGTTTAGCCTTTCAACTCAACTCGTTCTTCACCACGACTGACTGAAGCAACATCCTTATTACTGAGGACGAGGCCCCAATCCATCTCTCACTTTATTTCTACCATTAGGAACAAGATGCCCAGATAATTAAACTCCTCCAACTGAGGACCAAAGACTCTCTCCTGACCAAAAGGGGGCATTCACATCAAATGATAACTCTCTGAGAGTTTCATCAAAATCTACCCAGTGGTTCATGAGATATTTTGCTAACACTAAAAGGGTTGATGCCAATAGTAATTGGTAAACTTGAAATAGGTGTTGTGCCATGAGTGGAACTTGGGAGTATGTTGCACAACTACACCAGATTTTAGCACAATATCTGTAAAAATGGATTGAATTTCAGCCACTTTTAAGTTTTCTAAGATCAGTTAGCTGTGGTGGCCATTTTAGATTGGGTAGGCTCCAAACAATAACTAATTGTTGAGGCGCATCTGATGCTTATTTCTTTTAGGTTTTATTAAACTTTGTCCAGTGGTTCGTAAGATAATTTGGTAACAGACATAAAACATGCACAAAGACATTCAAAAACATTATTGTCAGCCTTTGACCTTTGGCAATAAGCAATAATAAATATAGATTCAGCCTTAGTTATTTATCAAAACTGGACAAAAATAATTATCTCTTCTTTAAAACAGTGGGTTTACTGAAACAACGGGGGGGGGGGGGTGCTTCTTAAAAAAATACATCCACAAGCATATGTTTGCCTTTTTGACATATGTATACCCTTTAAAGAGGAGCTAATATAAACCTTGTTTTGTAAAAATATCATCTTCAGAATAATTTGCATACATATCTGCCAGTTTCCTCACACGTTTCAGATCCCCAACAATTCTGAGCTGATCAATAACATTTTATTAGTTATTTTGAGCATTTCATATTGTTCCTACATTAAAAACAAAAATACATTTCAGCTTTATTGTTATGTGGTCTTACCACCACGAATCAGAACACTTCCACGTATGCTGTAGAGATTATCCACGGTTCTTCCACTGACCAGATGTTTTAGCACCAGACTTATCAGACTTTGGCCAAACTGGTTTATTATTCTGCTCTTTGCATTTCATGTGGTTAAATGGCACAAAAAGTTCTCCCATGTCTTAAAAAAAAAAAAAGTCTGGTACACAGGTACATGACCAAACTAAAACAATTGAAAAATGGTTAATAAAAAAACACAAAAAGCCAAGAGAACTGTTGCTCATAAGATAAAGTGCTATATGTCGTCATCATTGTATGTTCTTATACAATGGCGAAATTAGTTCTCCGCATTTAACCCATCGCACCTGGGATGCACCCAGGTGGAGCAGTGGGCAGCTATGTAGGCGCCTGGGGAGCAATTAGGGACTGGGCATCTTGCTCCGAGACTGTGGGAATAGCTGGGGATTGAACCCGGGACTTTCAGGTCCAGAGTCGGCTGCGCTGCCTCTTCCCCATCATCTCTGTTAAAAGATTCTCAAAGGTTGTTTCCATGGAAGCAAATATGTGTATTTAGTTTAGTTTTCTGAGCTAATTTTTCCAGTGTTTTCTACAAAATCATACACGTTAAAGAGTTTTAACCTAAATGCTCCTCTTCTAACATCACACAAACGCTTCAGTGCATCACTTTTAAGAAGCAGAACTTAAGAAAGTAACCGCTTAGTTAATTATGTCTATTCTTAGCAAGCTCAGGCAAGTGACACCATGTCCTTTACCTACAGTGAAAGGCATCGCATAGAATCTGTTAAAACAGCACAACGTTAAAGCATTGACTCATCTTTGTAGTGCTGATAGCTTTAGGGTTACAGCTTTATTTCCTCTGCCTAACGGACACTAACAAGTAGAGCAGCAGATCAGAAAGCACAGATGAGTCACAGAAGCTCTTAAGTACGAAATCTTGTGGAGAACACGAAAGCAGCTCGTTGTAGATATGATGCTCCGGGAAATTCACGCTGCAGTTTGCACAAGTCGACACTATCGGTGCTTTCAAAATGACCTTTTCAAGTTGAGATTTTTCCACAAAGAAGATGAAACAGCAACGTGAAAAACTGTTTTTTTTTTTTTTGACCCAACAAGAAAACAGATCAAATGCAGATGTAGAAAAATCCACATCTGAGCAGCAACACAGAACAGGATCACAATAATAAAACTTAAGGGGACACTACTATAAAGACGCTATTGCACTTTGATTATTTATTTTTGGAGCATTTACATTTTATTAGCTTCGTCGACCCATTCAAGTGTCAAAATAGACAAAAGTGTCTTAGCATAGATACGACTTGGGATAAACAACTGAACTTCCAGCAGGTTTAAGGACTTTTTTTTTATTAACAGCAGGAATATTGTGATTGCAAATAACAATTTGAGTGCAAACTGAAGTTAATGATTCCCAAAAAATAAAGAAATAGGATAACAATTTGCATGAACTGTTATGAGTAGAATTTCAACAGAACAAATAATTTCCAAACATAGACATTAAGGTTTAAAGTCAGTTAATTCAGTGCAGTTGAGATTTTCAAAATCCAACCAAACCATGTTGATTATGCTAAAGACTGAGCCAGTCAAACCATAATGTTTACTGAATAATTATAGAGTAGGAAACACTTTAAAAAGTTGCATGCAAACTGTTGCCACATTTATAAGCAGATCCAGTGTCTTACTTCTTAAAGTGTGAGTAGCTGGTTTAATAGAAGTGACAGCGCTGCTCATTCATAACTTTCTTATAACAGAAATCAATCATTTCCTACAGTAACGTGTCTGCAGTGACACTAAGCATCGTATAAGAGCTGCAACTAAAATCACAAACAGGATGCAACGCTTTAGATGAATGAAAAGCCTAAAGAGATGTTTCTGAACATGGATCACCTTTCCAATGATAAATCTCAAATGATATGAAACTCAGACGGATACACATGCAGGCACTTTTACACATATTTAGTTTAAACAAGCACAAATGGTGTACAGATAAACATTTGATACCTTCTGATACATCAAGGCCTTACAAGCCACTCAAAGCATGGCATTAATAATCGTTATGTGGAACCTTAATGCGTTTATTAGTATCACAGCATTTGCTTTGCAGCAACTTCTATTGTCATATTTTTATTTACATCTTTATAAATACATCTTATTTTGTTGTTTGGAACAATACAAAACCTGCTGCTCTTCCCTTTAAAACATTTAAAGCCTTTTGAGTCAAAATGAACATAAAGTTCACTGTAAATTTGGTGTTGAGATTTTCTAATTATGAATGAGTTTTTGTTCATATATAGGCTATTATAAAACAAACCAGTTTTTCAATGTTCAAAATATATGGCCACAGATTCTACATTCACTTTATTAAAGCATCATAATTAAACAATCAACTTTCCCATAAAGCAATGCAAATAGACACGGCTTTGCGTCAAATGATTAAAAAAAATATAAGATCAAGCTTGAGACATGTCAGAAAAAATAAAATAAATACAAAAATATATATTTTTTTTATTGTGTATAGCGTAAAATCTTATTTTAGGCTGAACTTCCATTAGTTTACTATGTGTCATAATTAGCTCATCTTGGAATCGTTGGTGGGACTGGATGACATTAATTTAGCTTTTTAACATGAATATCTGTCCTGCAACTATATATTATTTATGCAGTATTTGAGAAATGGATTTAACCTAAAAAGCCAATAATAAAAACTCTGGTTTATTTTACTGTATACTTGACATAAATGGCCTTACACTCAGTTTTTTTCTTCTAACCAGGTACAGAGGAAGACCACTTTGTCAGGATAGTCTGTCAAAGTAACATTCCACCATTTAAATTATAAACTTCCATTCATTTGCTGCCATTAGTAAAGACGGAGTTAGATGTAGCTCTTTACAGTCTTATCCATGTAGCAAACACTATCAGCATACTGGTACTTCTTGCCAGAGGAACTTTGTATTTCAGTGGTAGTTTATATATTTATTACGCATTTATTATGTATTCATTACGTAGCAGCTATGCTACAGTGCTAATGAAAGCTTGCACACAAACAGCAACAAAGAGGAAAGTGTTGTCTTTTGTTGTGATATTTTTGCATTCCCAATGACAAAAACACTGGGGTGTTGCGCAAATTATAAATAACAGAATGCAGTGGTTTGCAGTGACAATGGCTCACGGTAAACATACTAAAGGTTTAAACTAGAAAATTGTATTAAATTTTGGGGGAAAAAATGTTAATTTTGAATTTAAAGGCAACAATACGTCTCTAAAAAGAACTAAACAGAGGAAACAAGACTAAAAGTTAGTTCTATAAATAAAAAAAAACAGCTTAGGAGCATTTTGCACCTATTTAGGTTAATCAGCAACAGGTCAGTGAGAGGACAGAGTACGAGAAGAGCTTTTTAGAGGCTGAATCTCTCTGAAGTAAACACGGGCAGAGGCTCACCAGTCTGTGAAAAACTGTCTAAAAATAGTGAAACAATTTCAGAATACTGTTCATCAATGGAAAATTGGGGCAACTTTTAATATCTCATCTCCTACAGTCCATAATGTCATTAAGAAAATAAGAATCTGGAGAAATCTGTGCAAAGGACAAGGCTCGAAGTAAATATTGGATGCCTGTAATCTTTAGGCCCTCAGGTGGCACTGAATTTAAAAAATAAAAAAAAGCTCTGGTTCTGTTACGAACAGAACATGGGTTGAGGAACACTTCCACAAATTATTGTCTGTAAACACAGTTCGCTCTGCCATCCACAAACTGATTAAAGCTCTATCATGCAAAAAAGAAGCCATATGTGAACACCATCCAGAAACTCTGGATCAAAACTCATTTCAAATAAGCAAAGTAAAAAAAAAAAAACCCTGGTCTGTAGTCAGACATATAAAAAATTTAAATTCGTTATGGATTTTGATATGTTTACTACAGTCCATTGTGAATAAAATGTATTTTTTAAAAGATTTTCTTTACATTGCATTCTGTTTGTATTCACATTTTACACAACATAACATCTATGCTAGTGTAGATGCTGTCATCTAGGACAGGGGTGGTTTTCATCTCCATTTATGAAATGGAAGTACGTTATTTACTACTGCTCGAGCTTTCTGTTGAGTTACGCTGCAGTGTCCATCAGCCACCACAAGGGACGCTGCAGCAACACCCCCCACTTCCGAGGCTAACGCCTCCAGGTGTATATTTGTCTGTATTCCCTCTCATAGACCTTTCGGCAAATCGTTTGAACTGATCAAACTAAAAGTAAACAAAGTATTTGAGATTATTTGGGAATGTGTCAAAACCAGTTAATTTTTTTTAAGCTGTCATTGAACAGTCTCACTACCCAGCAGCACTGCATTCACAACAATATACGGCACAAAAAACAACAATGTGCAACTTCAAGCTTTGGGCACTTCAAATACTGAGGTAGCAAAATGACATTTAACATATGTCACATGGCTCTTCCTACAAAAACTTTTGCTGTTGGAATTTTTTTTTTTAAAAGTCAGTCTCCTGAATGTTTTTGTGTAAATATCTTCACACACATATTTCCCTCAGTGCTTTGGCACCAAAAACAACCCAAGCAGACTCTGTGAGGATGTGCTTGGGTCCAGCTTCAGGCCTTCAAGTTCCTCACACCGCACCAGTGCAGATCTCTGGAACGACTGATAAAACTAGTCTTTGACGTCCTTGGTGACAGAGAGCTGAGACACGGTCTTCTTGACTCGCAGGGCAGTGAGTCGTGCCGCGGAGTTGGAGTACCAGCACTCCCTCATCAGTTTTCCCATCACACGCAGAGCCTGATGCAACGACAAATATTGTTATTATGATGGTCTAAAGCACAGACAGGGTTGCTTACATTCACAGAAATAAGAAGTGGTTAAAGCGTGTGTGAATGCAATTATACAGTAATTATTATAATTTAATTAATAGTTTAATCTTAACTTTTAACCAAATTTTCAGTTTTCATTTAACTGATATAAACTAATCTAGAATTAATGTTTTCTATATTTTTACATTTCCTTTTGTTTTACTGTTTTAAATTATTTAGATATTGTATTGCACTTTTATAGACTGAGTCAGTGTCCATTTTTGCTGAACACAATATTTCAGCTTTTCAAAAGTCAAGTTTATCTTACTTTTTTCCTTAAAACGAGCTGAAATAAGAATTTATCTCAGCAAAAAGCAGACTTCATGTATTTCCGTCCATCTGAGGTTAGTTTGTACCCAGAACACTTGATGCCAGAGTTGATGTATGGCTTCCTCCTTGTGAAATACAAATTACCGGTACATTTCTGTGTGGACTGTTCTGAGAAGCAATGGTTTTTCAAGGTAATTCTGTGCCTACGAGGACAGTTTTGGCCTCCTACACACCAAGACTTTCCCAGACTTCATCTATTTTACACACTGAATATGTTGGGAGGGAGTGGCCTCAGGATTCTATTTGCGGACGATGTAGTCCTGTTGGTGTCATCGTGCAATGATTGTCAGTTCTCCAGCAGTTTGCAGCGGAGTGTGAAGTGGATGGGATGAGGATCAGCACCTCCAAATCTGAGACCATTGTCCTCAGACAGAAAAGAGTGGATTGCTTTTTTCAGGTCTAGAGTGAGGCTCTGCCTCATGTAGAGGAGTTCAAGTATCTCAAGGTTTTGTTCAGGAGTGAGTGTTGAGTGTGAGATTGACAAATGCATCAGTGCAGCTTCTACAGTATTGTAGACTCTGTGCCGGTCCGTTTTGATGAAGAGGGAGCTGAGCTGTCAGACAAAGCTCTTTGTTTACCGATCGGTCTACGTTCCTATCCTCAAAAACTTTTGTTAGTGACTGCAAGAACAAGATTGCAGATACAAGTGGTTTAAATTAATTTTCTCCACTGGGTCGCTGGACTCTCCTTTAGAGAAAATGTGAGAAGTTCATTTATTTGATAAAGACTCAGCAGAGCCACTGCTCCTCCACATCGAGAGGAGCCAGTTGAGGTGGTTTGAGCATCTGGTAAGGATGCTCCCTGGACACCTCCCTAGAGAGGTTTTCCAGACATGTCCAACTGGGAGGACACCCCGGGGAAGACCCAGGACATGCTGGAGAGACTACTGGCGCTTTCCACTGTCTCAACATTCTGCAGTTCTGCATGACACCGCACCAGTTAAGGGCCTCTCCACTGTCGGTGTCCACCCCACTCAGCTCGGTTTATGGGACCACCTTGCTCGTGGTTCCAAGCGGGCTGGTCTGAGGGGCCGATTTTGATGTAAGCAGATAGCAGCCATTGATTGGCCAGAGGAGATATGTTACTGGATGACCTGCCCAGAAAACTGTAAAACTACATCTGAACCTCCACTTCCTCGTCCTGTTGACGGACAGCGCAACAAGAAATTTGCACTGTTACAGAAAGATATCAGAGATGATAGCTACACCCAGACTTATAAACAGTGCCAGAATAAGCTAACAAAATTCAATCCAGATTATAGGGTGATTAAGACCACAATGAGTGGACTGGCTAGAACACAAAAAGACCAGTTTCGATCCCTCCCACTTTGCATTGACGATCCTGCCCACAGAGTGGGGAAACTGGTCAGCCTGCACTGTAAGGGCAAATCCCCTACACCTGAGAAGAACTGAGAAGAGGAGAGCCAAGTGGAGCTGCACTTGCCAATGGCAAAGTGGCATAAGTCTCTCGCTTGGTCTGGGAAAGCCTTGTAGTCCTCCTGGAACAACAAAGAGGTGGCTGTGGAAAGAAATGTCAGGGCCTCCCTGCTCAAGCTACTGTCTCCATGATCTAACTCCTGAACGAGTGGAAGACGATGAATGGTTGGAATGTGTTGAAAGACGTATGGTCTTTTGCACTGAGAGACATTACCAAATAAGTTGCTGTGTGCAAGCTTTTTTATGAAGGTGTTAGATCTATTTCTTCCAATATAAAAGTTTAAAACAGTCCCTAACACCAAACTATTTTGTTTGCATATTTCTTTTAATTTAATAAAGATGCTCAGTAAAAAAAAATAGTAATTGTCATATTTGTCTGTTGAACAAATACAAAAATATATATATATATATTTGAAAATTCAAGAGTGCATTCAACCATGCATTTTAGGAACATATCCCAATCTTTTTGGGTATTATGTTACCAATCATTTAATTCTGTTACATTAGAACGTTATTTAAAAAAGAAAATATCTCTAATCAAAACAAATGGTAAATGGTAAATGGACTGTACTTATATAGCACCTTTCTATCTTATTTCAAGATACTCATAGCACTTTACAACACAATCTGTGTCCTCATTTACCCATTCATACAGCACTCTACTAGATCTCTAAAAAAATAATTGAACAAATCACAGATCACATTCATACACTGATGGGACACACATCAGAGGCAGTGAGGGGTTCAGTGTCTTGCCCAGGGACACTTCAGCATGTGATTGCTGGTGGATTCAAACCCCCAACTCTCGCATTGGAGGTCGACTGCTCTAACCACTCAGCCACAGCCGCCCAATAAAACAATAAAACAATAAAGAAAAAGGGTACAAATATTCACCTTCTCTAAATACCCAAGTATGACAGAATTAAGGAAGGTGCTTTAAGTCAGCATTACAGGCCTTATATTTGCTATTTATCTGTTGCTAAAGTTTATAAAAATGTTTTTCTGGCTAATGGAGATTATCTATGTTAGGCTGATTGGTAACACTAAATTGTCCCTAGGTGTGAGTGAGAGAGTGAATGGTTGTTTGTCTCATTTGTTTCTATGTCCCTGTGATGGACTGGAGACCTGTCCAGGGTGTCTCTCACCTCTCACACAGTGATTGCTGATATAGGCACCAGTGACCCCCGTGACCCGAAAAAGGAAGAAGCGGGTTAAAGATAATGAATGGACGGACAGATGAATTAAAATATATTTCTCTGCCAGGCCAAACACACTACTACTCAATGTAAATCAAAATCTTCTCTTTTTTCCCCCCCAAAAACCATTTTAATCTGTTTTTGTCCATATGCAACATTCTATTCTCAAAATGAATTGTAATAAACCAAGTATAATCTTTTTTTACTTGGCTATTTATTTACCGGTAGTTATAATGTAGCTCAGGTGTACAGATGGTTTGCTGTAACTTCAATGTATTTGCAGTAAAACCATTTTGTTTTCACTTCTGCCTTGAGAGTTTTTTCATCAACTTTTGTTCAAAATGTTTCCAGAACTGAAACCGTGAAGAACTCGCTCACGTTTCTGTACCGTTTATTCTCTAACAATTTATTTCTCTTTGTTTTTGTTAGTTTCATGCCTAGTAACCTGGGAAGAAAAAGGCTTTCTTACAGGCAAACAGTCAATTAAAGGGTTTTTAAAGGGTCATGATTATAGACAAATGTAAAAGAGTTAAAAAAAACACAAAGAACCATGCATCAATAAATGTCATGATCTGTGTATGTTACGTTCTTTTTGATTGCCTTTGTGTTTAAGATCAGGTTCAGTTTCATTTTTTCGTCATTATGTTTTATTTGACTTGAGTTTTACCTTCTTGTGTTCATCTCTGTGTTCATGCCCTCAGTTAGCTGTATACTCTGTTTTTCCAGTTAGCCCGCCACTCTCACCTGTTCTTAATCTGCAATTTACTCAGCTGCAATCCCACCCATCGTTAGTCCTATATATTCTGGTTCTGTCTCACCACTCACTAATTCTGCATTATTGACTTGAACGCCACAAGCTTCAGTTTCCTTCGAGCTCCCTGTATCGTTCACCTTGAATCCCTCGAGTTTCTGCCGCGTCTGCCGTTTTCTTTTGTTCGTTTAATAAATAAGTTGACTTTTTCAAGATCCTCATATTTGTCTGCATACAGGGTCCAAAACCTGTGACCATGACAATAAAACTTAAATCAGTAAACCTACAAATTTACATGAACAGGTGTGCATACAGTCATTTTAGTTTTGGATCTGCATGATTTGCATGAATCCTTCTACACCAGTTATCTGTTAAGGACTCATGTCAAAAATAATTCATATAAACTGGTTTAGCTATTCTGTCTAAATGGGAGATCTTTCATTGTTATTTTTTGGAGTAGGGGATGAGGTGTTGAGGGTCAGCAGTCAGTTGGAGCACAGCGGGGGGGGGGGGGGGGGGTGTTAACTAGCAGAATGATGATCAGTAACCCAGCCTCACCTCGCAGCTCTGCCACTGGTTGGGAACGTTGGGTCTAAGTTTCTGATCACACACCACCTTCTTCATGTCCTCGATGGACGGATCTGAAGGCACCATGTCGTAATAAGGCAGCTGAAAGTCTTCATGAAGTCCTGGGAGAACGGCAGAAACCGCAAATGTGTTTGTCTCATCACCATGACCCACAATGCACTGAGATCCTCTCCGTTATCTGTGATTTGATCTGTTTAATCATGAGCAAGTGGGTAACAGTTTAAAATACCTCTCACAGAGCATCTTCTGGACAGTTCCCAGAACACCAGGCCCAGAGAATAAATGTCTGCCCTCTTGAACGACTCAAAGTTGTTCATATTAATCGACTCATCCAGGATCTCTGGAGCCATGTACCTGCAGAGGACAAAGTGATTCAAACCTAATGACGAAAAGGACCAGAGCTGCACAGATTATTTGCCTAACCAGTTGGTGGATGTGAGTTTATTTGGATTTTTTTTTAATTATTACTACATATTCAAAAGCTCCTTTTCTGGGGATTTATACTCAATTACCAGAAAATGAGCGTTTCTCAAAAACAGAACACTCTTTGTGGTATTTGCTTAAATAAAATATTGTTTTGAAATGTAAAGTGTCTCTAGGGATCACCAAAGTTTAAAAGTTGACTTCTCATACATTTCATGTTCTCACATTCATCTTCTCACACTGGTTGTGTCCGTTTCATCTGCTCTTTAAATAGAAGTAAAGTTTGATGGTGTTTTGAACAGGACAAGAACTTGTTTCAGTGTTACTTCTTCTACACGTCCAGCTAATGTTACACACATTTCTGTTCCTCCGTGTTGCTTTCAGGTCTCTGTTTTGTGGGTGTAAAACGAGTGCTCTGACCTCTTGGTTCCCACTCTGTGGTTGAATGGTATGTCGATGGTGTTCGTGCAGGAGTTGTGTTTAACGGCCAAACCCAGGTCTGCGATGACCGCCGTCCCGTTCTTCTTCACCAGGACATTTTTAGACTTTAGATCTCTGTGAGCGATCGCAGGCTTCCCTACAGAGGATAGGGAGTTATGAAAAAAAAAAAAGCTAATGAGAACTGAACATTTTTTTTATATTAAAACAAATATTTTGAATCTTCCAAAAGTGGCAGAAAACAATATTAAATGGCTTGTCTCATCATATAAATGCATGTTTTACTTTATAAACCAGATAAAGTAGTCCCTCACTACTTCACGGTTCGACTTTCGCGGACTCGCTCTAGCGCGGTTTGTGAACGTACAGTACATGTACATAAAATTGCACCAAAATAGTAATAATTGTACAGTTCAGTACTGTACATGACTCACAATTGTCGACTTTAAAGTAATATTACTGTGCTCACGTAGTTGGAAAAAAGTTAATGACAAAAATAATAATTCAAACAGCTGCCACCATTTTGTAGTTTTCTTTCAATAAGCCTACACAGTAATCGTCACTCATAAGGGTCGTCCAGAGGTCAATACTGTACTGCAGTGCCTCCGGCTGCTGCTCTCTGCCAAACAGAAAGTGAAGTCATGACTGCCGAACCGGCTTTTCAAATGTAAGATTTTAATCATGTCACTTGGACAAGTTTCTTTAAGAACATTAAATGTTACAAACTTAAGATTCACAAGAAATAAATCATGTCAGGACATGTCTCCTTAAGAAACAGAGCATTGTGCTGTGCATGATTGGCTGCACAGAACCGGACCCAGACACAGCGGTGAACCAGAGCTCCTAGCCGGCCCATGAGGGCTTCCAAGCGGGGCAGCGCCGCAGCAGGTCCGGGGCTGTTTCCGGAGCCCACTGGGACTTTTTTCATCTGTCAGTTCGGAGCAGAACTGAGCCGCTGCTGTTCTGCAGAGCCAGGACAATAAAATTTAGTAGCTACATATGTTGTTAAAATTAGTAGGTTTAAGAGTTTAGATCATTGATTGTGGGCTTTGTCACTGCAGGGTACGTCTGCAGAAATGGACCAGAGTCGGACCTGTAGTGAACTAGGCCTGAGGTCAAGTCCTGACCTTAAGGACCTTATGGGACAGAAACTGTCATTTCATTGATTTGAATCCAGAAATACAGGTTGACCCATCCTGAGACTTTCTTTCTTAAATTAATCAAGTGAAAGAAGACTACTTTCGATTATCATTACTATTTTACAAATGTTTGATAATCAAATTGTGTTAGTTCAAACAATGTTTAAATGTTGAAGTGAACTACTCATTTTTAAATCAACTGTGAAACAGTAATAACGATTTTTAATCCTCATTCAAAGTGGAAATCAAGTTGGAATATGTTACAGAGTAATGATTCAATTTCTTGATCGTCTGTTTGAAATGAGCAAGTTGTGTAAGTTGGTCAAAGTTCAAGTTTTGGTCAACTGCAAGTTTACTGAAAAAGAAATGTCATGTTTAACTTTTACAGCAAGATACTAGAGAATTGACTCCACGAAGTCTGAGTTCTTCATAATATCTTCTGTCTGTTCTTAAACAATCTTAATCTTTTTCCTTGAATTTTTAATAACACCTTACATCACAAAACACGCCTCTGTTTTGGTCAATCGACCAATCAGAAAGTTCTCAAATGAACCGGAAGTGCGCCCTTTTAAAAGGTGCAACACTTCCTAGTTCACTGTAGATGAAGAAGTTCTGCAGGAGCTCGAGCAGTTCTGCAGTTCTGAAACTCGGCAGTTCCAGAGTCCAGAATGCTGGAATGCAGCATGCTCAGGACATCTGCAACTAAGCTGGACGAGAGAAGTTCAGAGGAATTATGAAGTCTGTTCTGGATGATCTCACGACTCCCGAGGTTTAGCTGTTCTTACGGAGACGCTGAAAGAGTTGAAAGGAGAGCTCTACACCAACGCTGAAACTATCATCTGCAAAGGTAAAAGAGTCGATCTCAACCAAAGCGTACCGTTGGGTCAAGCTGGTCTAGAAGGAGCGTGCTGTTTCTGGTTATAACAGACTTCATAATTCCTCTGAACTTCTCTCGTCCAGCTTAGTTGCAGATGTCCTGAGCATGCTGCATTCCAGCATTCTGGACTCTGGAACTGCCGAGTTTCAGAACTGCAGAACTGCTCGAGCTCCTGCAGAACTTCTTCATCTACAGTGAACTAGGAAGTGTTGCACCTTTTAAAAGGGCGCACTTCCGGTTCATTTGAGAACTTTCTGATTGGTCGATTGACCAAAACAGAGGCGTGTTTTGTGATGTAAGGTGTTATTAAAAATTCAAGGAAAAAGATTAAGATTGTTTAAGAACAGACAGAAGATATTATGAAGAACTCAGACTTCGTGGAGTCAATTCTCTAGTATCTTGCTGTAAAAGTTAAACATGACATTTCTTTTTCAGTAAACTTGCAGTTGACCAAAACTTGAACTTTGACCAACTTACACAACTTGCTCATTTCAAACAGACGATCAAGAAATTGAATCATTACTCTGTAACATATTCCAACTTGATTTCCACTTTGAATGAGGATTAAAAATCGTTATTACTGTTTCACAGTTGATTTAAAAATGAGTAGTTCACTTCAACATTTAAACATTGTTTGAACTAACACAATTTGATTATCAAACATTTGTAAAATAGTAATGATAATCGAAAGTAGTCTCACTTGATTAATTTAAGAAAGAAAGTCTCAGGATGGGTCAACCTGTATTTCTGGATTCAAATCAATGAAATGACAGTTTCTGTCCCATAAGGTCCTTAAGGTCAGGATTTGACCTCAGGCCTAGTTCACTACAGACCGGAACCGAGAGCTACAGCTGTTCTGCAGAGCTGGTAAGTAATCTTTAGTAGCTACATATCCAGTACTATATGTATACTGTTAAAATAACATAGGTTTAAGAGTTTAGAACATTATAAGAGTGTGGGAGGAGTTTATAAACCCTTATTTGATAAACTGATTTGATCTAAAAGGCAAACTTATGGTCAAAATGTGTAACTTAGCAAACAAATAGATGATGTTTGTCGTTTTAC
>NC_056510.1:18974355-19001782 GCF_014905685.2 Nematolebias whitei
CATATATATATATATATATATATATATGAGGTGATTGTACTTTGTACTAGCCTTATTTGTTTATTTAAACCATAAAATGCAGCATTACCTTGTGTACCAATGATTTCCATGTGGAGGTGTGCCAGTCCACTGGCTATAGACAAAGCCAGAACCACCATGCCCTCCACAGAAACCGTGTATCTGTTCAGGTAATCGTACAGAGAGCCGTGCTCGTGGTACTCTGACACCAACCAGAGCTGAGTCCACGAGCCATTATCTGCAGAATAAACCAAATGACACAGCTAAGCAACGACACATTTATCTCATCGATGCAATTAGGTTTGTTTATCTGGCACCTTTGTTATCAGCAGCAATGAATCCCAGGATGTTCTCATGCCGGAGCATGATGGTCTGATAAATCTCTGCTTCCCGGAACCACGACCGCTCGTCCCGGGAGGAGAAGATCTTCACGGCCACGTCCTCTCCTCGCCACTTGCCGCGCCACACCTCACCAAACCGACCTTTTCCGATGGTCTCCTGCAGGACGATGGTTCGAGCTATGGTTCTCTGGACCAGCAGTGGAAGTCCTGCGAGATACAAACAGTTTTAAAACAAACAAAATGTGTTTTGGGAAGTAGGAGTGTAAAGGGTGCTACAGCACCCTACAGAAGACATGAATGTTCAAACACATACTAAATAAAACAATGAAATAATAAAAACTCATTTCACCAGTGTATATGTTTAAATTCCAATAAGTGCATATATTTGATATGGTATTCTACTGAGTGGTAAAGGTCATATAAATTCCCATGATCACAGCACCTGTCCAGACTTACAGTATTTCCCTCACCTGATCCAGAGCCAGAGGTGCTCATGTCATAGATCAGATCTTTGAGGCATGTGTCAGGAGACATCAGGATCTGGTTGTCCAGAGGATCCTCTGGGTCTTGCTTGTAGGCTCGGCCGTAGGCACAACGGTGTCCCTGCACGAGGCACACGCCCAGCAGGATCCCTACACACAGCAGGCAGGATGGCACCAGGATCACAACGCTGAGCTGAAGCCTGCTCCAGCCTGGTTCTTCTAAAGGTGTCTCTGATGACGCACAGACATTTACAAAGAAACATAATTATTAATGGAAGCATACATTTATTTCCCTGTAAAGCTTGTTCACTTATTTACACAAACAATTAAAATATGAGGATTTGCCATTTTTTGTTTTTTTCTTGTAGCTGCTGCGCCCCCTGGTGGTGATTTATCTACACTGCAGCAATGTGGGCAAAATCATTTCAACTAAGTACAATGTTGTTGCAAAAAATAAATAAATAATAAAAACTAATCCATATTGATGTAAAGTAATTTGACAAAGCAGAGTATCCGGCATTCAATATCTTCCTGGTATCTTTCTGAGTACAAGGAAACTCAATTATTGCTTACAAAATGCATTAATCAAAAGTAATAAGGAAGCTTTTAGCACTTGCAAACGTTTTTCTGTAAAAGCAGTTTTGATTCATTTCTAATTAAAACAACTTTTCAGAAGCTGGTGCATTCTGAGACCTTGCAGTAACATTGTAGGTTTGGCAAAAAAAATAAAAATAAATAAAAGTAATTTTGACACTTTTTTTCTTTGACCTTGATTCTGTCTGTGGGCGGATAAAGGAAAACTGGACACAATTAAAAATAGCAGAGCAGGTGGGTGCTGTGATAACATGAGATTTACAGACATGCTGATAAACTGAGGCAGGGTGGATAGATCTATGACAACATCTTTGCTTTGGCCAACAGCAACTTCACCATTACTTACAACAACTCAAAGAACGTTCATTTTCCCCAAAAACTTAGGATCAACTTAAATCCCTGAAGCTTGAAATTTCCTAACCATGCTTAAACATTTAGTATATGCAGATTGTCCAACGTGCCAAGCAACAAACTGTGAACTTGACCACAGCTTCTTAAGACATCTTTGGCCTTTTACCTAAATCCACATCCTGCCAACTTCACTCCAAGATATGGTGCAAAACAAGACTTGACTCTCCTCTGGCCCAGTAGCTTAAGGCCAAACTGTGGAGGCCAGCATGGGCCTGGGAGGTGATCGATCTACTGTGTGCCTTAGAAAAAAACATTTAATTCATTGTTAGAAAATTAAGACAGGAGTTGCTCTCGTCAGTACATTAAAATAAAATTCTGTTTTGAGCCCTTCTTGTCTATTCAGCCTGTATAAATCACAGCGCTCATGCACAGCATGTGCTCCGTGGTGTTTTTATTAGAGCTGTAACCGATTGATTGTGTTGTCCTCATTTACAGTCAGCACCACTGCAGCCTGAGGGTCCTGCACTCATCAACACGCTGCAACACCTTTTAAAAAATAAAATAAAATCAGCTGAAGTTCAAGAAGTAATATGTGAACATCATCTATGTACACCACTGTCTTCTCGAGGCCAACGCTCCTTCAGAATGGACTGAGGCAAAGTGGAGAACTGTTCTGTGTTCAGACTAATCAAAATGATATATATTTTTTAAACCATGGATTCCATACTGACGTATAAAGTGACCATCGGGCTTGTTATTGTACCAGCAGACAATTCAAAAACTTGCCTCTCTGATTGTATAGGGCAGGGGTCTGCAAACTTTACAATCAAAAGAGACATTTTGTGCCTTCATTCACTAAATTAAACGTGTCCAGAGCCTAAAACAACCTGCTACAACATTTTATCAAGTGGTGGCCCATGAGCCAATTTAAGGTTGTTGGAGGGGGCTTTTGTTGCCAGTAGCTAAAAATATCTAATGATTTTTAACATTCATTAATATTTTATATATATTTTAGTAAGATTGGACATGACACGCAATGGCTGATTGATGGAAGAGCCACACGATCGGCATGGATTTTTAAATTTAAAATAAATTATTTTAAATGATTTAGCTCTTGTGTGCATCCCACAGCTGCAGAAGAGGCTTCCTCCTGCAGCTGATCAGCCGATTTCCATGCAGAGCGGAGAAGTGGGCGTGGCCAAGAGTGCAGCCGGAGGCAGAGAGCTAAAATCATGACATTCTGTGCTCTTTTAGAGCGTTTAGAGTTTAGAAACATTGTTTAGAATATTGCAAGAGTGTGGGAAGGGTTTAAAATGCCTTTATATAAAAATACTAAAATGAACTACTTCTTACTACTTGTACTACCATTCCTTTGCGGTTTTTTACTTATCGTGGGGCTTCAGGATACGAATCCCCCACGATAAACGAGGGACTACTGTATTCTTATAAATAAATAAATACATTTTTTTTTTTACAATTTTTTATTATTAAAACAAACTATGAACTATGCAGAGCTATGTGATTTTTTTTAAATTATGGAACAAATAATTAAGTATAGAAATAAAGCACAAAGTTAAAGTGAGTATGCTTTACTTCTTGTAGTATTCACATAGTTGCAAAATAAATAACCACAAAGATGAAAAATGAAAACTGCTGATATTAGCTGTTGTTGTTTTTTTTTGGTGTAACAAACAATAAAATTCAGTTTTATGATAGTTTTGGTCAAAGCTTGAAAGAGCTGCAGACCCCTGGTATAGGGGTGCATTAGTGTCTCTAGAATGAGCAACTTAATAAAATCATTAATACAGAATAGTCTATACAGGTTTTGGAATATATAATCTCATCCAGATGATGTATTTTGGAAGGAAAGCCGTGCTTATTTTAGCAACATGATGCTAACATCTGCTAACTGCAGACCAGACCTCTCACCAGCTGAAAACATTTGACGCATCACGACACAAAAAATCCTGCAAAGACCGAAGGCTGTTGAAACGGCTATCAGACAAAGATAAACAACATTCACCTTCAAAAATTCACACAGCTGACCTTTCTTTCACCTCTCCAACAACTCCACGCTCCCAAAAATTGGACCCTAAATTCTTCATTTAAAGATTTTCTGTTTTTGCTCCATTAAGAATGAAATACAGTTTAATGAGATTTGCAAACCTCTGCATTCTGTTTCAATTTATCCTTTTGAACAACGTCCCAACTTTGTCGGGTTTGGGGTTGCAAATGAACGTCAATCATGCAAATGCAAGCAATATGTTTAAATTGAATTAAGAAATATGCAGTTTGCATAAAGCTGCAATGAAAACCACCATGATGTGATGACAAAACATAACGTAGTGTGTGAACCTGCCTCTCAGTGTGAGAAACCCACCCCCCTCCTCTGTAATGGTTTCACCCAGCAGGCCTATGAAAAGCTCTGTGCACAACATGCTATTTATTTATAAATCAGGGGAGGGGCCGTCTCATAACCTCGGCCAGCATTGTTATGTCACAGGATTGAGGCGGATCAGCATCCACCTCGTCTGGTCGGGACCAGAATGAGTGGGAAATCCCTCACAGATTGGATTGGTGCTTCAGTTGACTGCATAACTCTGAAAACTACTGAGATTACCAGACTGTGTCTGCAGGGATGATTTATGTTTGGGTGGTTTTAATACCCCGCCTCTTTTATGTCTTTTTCTTTAACGCCACTGGCGAAATTTTAATCCTTATTTCTGTAAACAGACAAAGACGTATAAAAAAACGACCTAAAACACAGAATAAAACAGGCCTGACATCCGTTTTTTTAAAGCATCTCGTTGATGGTACTTGAGTGCAGATGCAGAGTCTCGTTGTTGCAGAAGTCGGTGAAGCAGCAGCTTCTCTTGGAGACGTTCCTGGAGCTGTAGCAGAAAACCTGGCCCTTCATCTGTGAGGGGGACAGGCAGGACTTGACCGTCTCCTCCTTCCCATCAATCAGCATCACAGAGTTCCAGCAGGCCCCGTCCGCGGCCGTCTCACAGGTGTGGTTGGCGCACAGCGGGCACGCACACTTCAAGCCTGGAAACACAACTCGGCGTTAGCTGGTTGATTTGAGCAGCAGCATGGAGACAGTTTCACTCTTAGTGGTCTGCAACTATTTAACTAAACTGCACCGTTGCCATAGTTACTGAAAGCCCAGAGCTCAGGGGGCGGACATCCAGCAGTTATTGTCATTAAGTTAGTTTGTTTTATGGTTTAAAATCTAGTTTTATTTAAATACGAACCCATTGGTGGACCAAACTGAGCTCACCCGTGGGCCTGATCTGGCCCCCGGACCACCAGTTGAACAGCCCTACTTGAGGAGCAGGATGCTGCTGTTACATAAGAAGGTCTGTGCCCTGAAACAGGAGGAGGTGGAGGAACCAGAGTAATGCCTCTTAGTTTAACACCTATTTAATCTTGTGTTCTACTTGGAGCTGTCATGCTTTATTAGAAAAGCTTTGGAGTGATTGATAAGCAAGAAGGCACCGCCTGACGGGTTCTTTTTTTTTAAGGAGAAAGTAAAGATCTTTCAACGTGTGCAGTAAATCATATTACATGGAAAAATTATAACATCAATATTTAAAGGTTGCCACAAAAAGGCAAATGTGGCTTTGTGTCAGTCTGTCAACAAAATATCTAATGAACCACTGGAGGAATTTTGATAAAATGTGCAAATAGTGCAGACTGGATGCACATCTATAACTCTTTAGCTTTTGAAATCAATCTGTTTCAAGATGGCTGCCACAGCCAGCTGATATTAGAAAATACATAAATAGCTACAACTCAGTCAGTTTTACAGATATTGACTTCAAATGTTGTGGGTTTGCAGCTGAGACTGATCACATATTTTGATTTTTTAACAAACTATGCAAGATATTTGCTTAAAATCTTAGCATTTGCGTTTAAGGCAACCCTGTTTGTCTGTTAGCAAAATATTTTGTGAACCATTGCATAGATTTTGCTGAAACTTTCAGAAAATTGTATTTAAACATACATCTATAATTATTTAGCTTTAGGAGTCAATCCAAGTTAAATTGACCATCATAAATAATCTGGATTAGACGATACAAAAATGGCTTTAATTTAGTCAGTTTTACAGATAATGAGCTAAAATTTGATGTGGTAATAGCTATGTGTTATTCACACATATTCGGAGCATGAAATCTTGCAATATTGCATAAGATTATGAATAACCTTATTTTCAATATTTGATCAAAACTAGTCATTTGTCAAAATGAGAAAAATGTACATCTAAAACTACGGCATGAAAGACAATAAGTGTTTATTTAAGAATGCCAGGCTTTTCATTTAAATCAAATTTTCTATTAAATTACTTTATTGTAACAACTGAGCTTTAAATAAATGTGAATATCGTTTGTCAGGCTTTTAATAACCGAAAGGTTGTTTTTTTTCCTTCATTGTGAATAAAATCAAAAAGCGAGAATGAAAGAATGAAAAGGGAAACAGCACAATGCAAAACTGTGGGCACCCCAAAATATCTTTTCAATCAAGGCCTCAGCTTTTAGGGTTTATGAATTTTTTTTTAGCAGAGAAAAATTGATGACGTCTCAAAAAATTTTAAGAGAATCAGAAAGTGACACTACAAGAAAGAAAAAAAAAACTACAAAACAAGAAAAGACAGTCTGTCGGTTCCCTCAGGTCTTTCTCCGTTTCAAAAACAGACGATAAAATGAAAAGCAGTGTTTAAATGTGACGTCTGGAATCTAAGAAATCCTTCTGATGGACCGCACGCAGGACTGAGGGTCAAGGCTCGACCAAAATTACAGTTTGACTGAGCGAAGCCCTCAGGAAGACGGAGCCTCATGCGTTTCGTTCTACAACCACGCCAGCACAAATATAACTCTCGTGGAAGAACCAGCAGAAGAAAACAGCTTCTGCTTGCACAGCACAAAACTTGTTTTCAGGTTTTTGCACACAAAAACAGACAACACGTCGCAGCATATGCTGATGGGTTTGTTTGTGTCTTTTAAAAAAATAAAAGAGGATGGCTTTTAAATTGAAACGAAGCTAAAATTGCTATGTGGTCTGTTGCTAACAAACAAACAAACAAACACATAAACAGGTAATTACATGATCGTCCGCCTTTTGTGGCGGCAGCAGATACAATTTTTGAAACACGTGTCATACTGTGCTGCCCTTCATTGTTTTTTTCTTAGAAACTAATTAGGAACTAATTCAACCAGCAGCTGAATCCTGATGGGGAAATGAAGGCTTTATATATATATATATATATATATATATATATATATATATATTTGCACTATTTATATTGTTGCTTAGTAACAACCTACTCAAAGACTTATTTTTTGTTGCTCTGTAACTGAGCTAGAACCGTTTCTGTTGTTGCTGATGTTTCCTAAATCCCTGAATTTGCCTTTTTTGTTTCCTCACTTCAGTTTTGGCAGCTAACAGTCTGTTTACTGTTCAACTCTCCCTTCCCAGCTGATCTGCGTTCATATTTTCAAAATCAGATATTTATGTCACCAGCATCCAGTAAAACCTCTCACGAACCACTGGATGGATTTTATTGAAACTCTTAGAGAACAATCATTGGGTTTTACGTCTACAGCCTTATTTAAAATGGTCGCTCCATCAACACAACCATGGCTATAACTCAGTCACTTTATCAAATATTAAGTTATGATTTATTGTGGTAGTCATCCTCAACACATACAGTACTCCGAGCCCTATACGTATTTTTATTTTAATTTTAGTTTGACTCTGAACAGAACCACACATCTTGGAGACCAAATTATATATTTAATTTATTTAACTACTTCATTGCTGTAAAATACATTTTAAATGTCTGTTTTGTCTTAATTATCTGAGGTGGGAACATCAAAAAGCTTTAACCAATCAAAATAAGTGAGTGAATAACACAGTCCAAGTTAAACAGGTGCTTTGAAATCATTATATTTTCCCTCAAACCTGAAGTAATTTCAGACAGACAGAATTTAATTCCCTTTGAGAAGAAAGCTAAAGATATTGTTAATTATAATAATAACATTTTTAATATTATTGCCGCTGATGCTGGCAGGTCTTTACAACAGAGGTGTGGAGGCAAGAAAACCTGCAGCACAAACAGTTTGAATATGATTTCAATTTAAAACAGGAAACTTTTATTATCTTGTTTTTATAATAATAATAATAATAATAAAACTTTATTCATAAAGCCCTTTAAAACAACCACAGCTGCAACAAAGTGCTGTATTATTTATTGTACATGTTATTTACTATCTTGTTTATTAGCTTATTTTTGGCAGCTAAAGGAACCAGGTTGAGCTCATTAACCTGCTGTTACCTGAGTTTAAGGTTGATAAATGTGAATACAAAACCTTATCAGAACACACAAAAAGAGCAGATGGTATTTATTTAAAGTTTAAAGTTTAATGAGAGGTTTACGAATTAAAGCTGCAGATAAACACATATATATTTATTTATTAGTGTAAATATTACGGTAATCAAGTGGTTTACAAACTCTACTGACTTACCAAACAGCCTGATCAACCAAAACACTATTGTTTTTATTCCTAATAAGAAATATAATGGAAATATGCTATTAGCAACTTTTTTTTTTTTTCTAATTTCTGCAGGTCATTTGAGGACACTACACCTGGACTTGGTTATTCATGACCCACAGTGGGGTCCCCAACCCTTTGGCAACCTGTGCTCATCTGTAAACTTTTTAGAAAAATAAGACCAAACATAATGTGGAAACAGTTTCTAGCTTTTTTTTTTTTTTTTTTCAATAATTTCCTACAAAGTCCTCATCTCTCCTGTTTCCAGGTCCTTTACAAAAAATTACAATAATAACATGTAAACTATGAGCTCCAACAAGAAAAATTTCTTCTGAACTACGGTATATCAAATGGTGCAGTGTGAAAATGTTTATTCCAGTAGTTTCCCAGGTATGTTGATATGCAATTCTGAAATGAGGGTACACACTCAATGTAAACAAAGTCCTTTATCTGTATATACTCAACAAATATGAGCATTACTACAACACATCAGAAGTGTCAAACTTCTCAGTCACCGCCTCCTCTGGATGCTGCCATTTTTAACTTGTTTTCAGTCACTTCGGCTGTTTTCATGAGGTAAACAAACAGGTTGGCACACGTTCACTAATTTTGTTTACAAGCTTTTGAAGTCAAGGATGCATCAACCAATGAAAGGAGGAAACATCAACATCCCCATAAGCACAAAAATGTGCAGGCATTTAAAAAAAATATTCCAAATTAGTTTTTTTTTTTCTTTTCTTTTCAATCCCTAAATAACAAAAAGTGTCCTTGACAAAGCAATAAGCGTAAACCACATTGCATAATGAGACGAGCAGAATGCAACAGGTATTTAAAAAGCCAAGCAGAGGCTGTGATGCAGACAGACATACCTGTGGTCAGCTGGGAGACACACAGGAGGACCAGCACCACCTGAAGGCTCAGCTTCCTGGGATCAGTCATGGTTGAAGAGCCACATCTGCCGCTCCTCTGAGCGCACCGAGTGTCACACAGAAAGCTGCTCCGCACAGAAAACCTCTGAAACACGCATGACGCTGAGCTGCACAGCCTGAAGGTGTCCCACAGTGAAGTGACCAGGGAGGAAAGTGCAGCTAGCTCCGCCCCTGCTCACTGGGATTAGAGGATTAGTGGTTCAGAGCTCTGAGGGAGACATGTGAATGAAAAGTGTGTTCAATATGTGCAGCAGGTCTGGAGAAACGCCTCCTCCTGCAACAGTCTGCTGCTGAATCTGGACGTCACCTCTCTGTGTGTGCCACTAAAGGTGGACCAAATGAACAAGACGCACAGCTTCTGTTTTATTATAAAAGCCACAATTAGAATTTTTTCCATAAGAACTGAATGTATGTGGTTGCACTTAGTGTCTAAAAATAATTTGACTTGTACATGTCAAATCAGAGTCACAATAAAGGTTTGAAATCAGTATTTTGACGCAGGCAGTTGTATGGAAACCAATTTCTGCCACTAAAATAAATGAAGTAATAAATTAAAAGCACAACATAGCATCTCAGACACCAAAGTTAATGCGCAATAATCCAGGTACAAATCCAACAATGTTCGGTCACATCATCTGGATGGTTTCTTTCTTTCTTCTTTTTTTTGCTGAGACGTTTCACCTTTCATCCAAAGGACTTCTTCAGTCCAAGGAGCCACAAACAAACTGGAGTCCCACAAATACCGCACTCCCATAGTGGGAAAAACTAGTGGAAAAAAAGTTTCCACTATAGGAGAGTGGTGTTTGTGGGACTCGCTAGTTTGTCCCATGGTATTGTTGTTGCCTCAGCTGAGGTCGTCATGTTTGTGCAGTCGTGTGTTCCAGCCAGAAGTCCATCTTCTTGCACCACAGTTGTTGTTGCAACGTCTCTCCCAGGATGTGAGCCCAACACTCGGGACAGCAGGAATGAGGACAAAACATCCTGCTTTTAAGAATACTGAATGAGTTTGCTTTACGTACGTACTTGAAGTACCTGTAGTCGTGCTTCTGTTGTTAATTTATATGCCAATGTCATCACCAGATAGAATAAAGGAAGAAAACTTTGGTGTCAAAAACCCCACCGGGGCACAGTTTAAGTAGCAAACTTGCTTTATTCTTGATATATATATGGAAAACTAAATGGATGACCTGTGGAGCACCAAGCAGGTACCTGCTTGGTGGCGGTTTGGCTCTATTGTCCGACAGCACTAATGTAATGTAAAGAAAAGAGTCGATCGGAGGAAACTGGCATCTTGGTTCAATTCTGAGTTACGTACTTTAAACAGGCATCTAGAAAGCTGGAGAAAAAAAAGGTGCTCCACTAGCGTTCAAGAATTGTATTGAGACTAGATAGACTGCTAACTTATGAAAAAGCTCTCCATAGAGCTAGAACTTTGTATTATTCATCTTTAATTGATGAGAATAAAAATAACACCTCTTTTTTCAGTACCATATCTAGTCTAATGAAAAACTGTATCTCTGTTGAACCATGTATCCCCACAACTATAAGCAGTGATGAGTTCATGAGATTCTTTATAGTTTGTAAATAAAATTATTTCAATTAGGGAGAAAATTCAAACCACACTTTCTACTATCGCCTCTGGTTCCCTGTCAGATGAGACAACTTTAAAAATGTCAGTAGAACCTGATTTATGTTTGGAACTGTTTTTGTCCTGTTGAGCTCTCTGAAGCAATTCTTTTTGACAGTTCCAACAAACCATCCACATGTCTGCTAGATCCCATCCCAACCAGAATCATTAAAGAGGTATTTCTTTTTAATATCCACATTTTGGATCCACTTAATTTAATTCTAATAAATGGTTACGTACCACAATGGTTTAAAATTTTGTAATTAAACCTTTACTTAAGAAACATAATATCAACTCAGGTATCCTGCCTAATTATAGACCTGTATCTAATCTTTCATCTAAAAAAATTCTAGAGAAAATAGTTGCAGGTCAGTTGTGTGAACATCTGCAAAGAAGTAATCTGTTTGAGGAGTTTCAGTCAGGATTTAGACCTCACCATAGCAGAAATGGTCAGCATTTATATTTGTCCATGAAACGCAATGAATCCAATCAGCTACTTAGACTACAAGCACGTCTTAAAGACATAAAAACCTGGAAACATCTTTTCTAAGTGATGCAGAAATGGTTCATGCATTTATCACATCTAGGCTGGGCTATTGCTATGGCTTGTTATCTGGGTGTCCTAAAACATATTTAAAAAGTATTCAGTTGATCCAAAATGCTGCTGCCAGTGTTTTAATGGGAGATGGTAGGAGAGATCATATTTCTCCAGTTTTAGCTTCTCTCCATTGGCTCCCTGTCAAATTCAGAATAGAATTCAAAATCCTACTTCTACTATAAAGCTCTCAACAACCCAGCTCCATCTTATATTAGAGATCTTATTGTTCCGTATTTTCCTAACAGAGCACTTGGCTCTGTAGTGGACTAGGCCTACGTCGAAACCCAGTCTAAGGTCAAAACTCTTGACCTTAAGAACCTTGTGGGACAGGAACTGTCATTTCATGTATTTGAATACATAGATACAGGTTCACCCATCCTGAGACTTTCTTTCTTGAAGATTCAAGTGAAAAGAACACTCTCTTTTTATTATCATTACTATCTTACAAATGTTGATAATCAAAGTGTCTTAGTTCAAACCATTTTAGATGTTGCAGTGAACTAATCAATTTTATTAACTGAGTAATGATTTTTATTCTCATGTTAAAAGCTGTTGCAGAGTAATTATGCATTTTTCTGATTTCTGCTTTTGAATGAGCAAGTGTGTGCGTTTACAAGGTTACAGTCAAACGAAAAACAAGTTGTTATGTTAAAACTGTCATGTTTTAGAATCCTCTCAGACGTAAATAGAGATGTTTTGCACCTGTGTCTTAGGCACGCCAAAACAGAACCCTCTCGGTCTGTGAGAACATTTCTGAGCTGTCTCATAACAATTCTCGCTGTCTCTAACCCCTTACGTCACAAAAACACACCCCTTCTGGTCGTTTCTGACCAATGAAAAATCCCAAAAAGTGAACCGGGAAAGAGTCTTTAAAATGTCAGTACTTCCTGGTCTACACAGACTCACAAGGACTCACAGGTACTCAGAGTGACTTACGACTCACGGAGTTACAGAGTTCACAGAGTTGGAGAGTTGTCAGACTTCTAGAGTTCTGGAGTTCTGATGGAGTGCTGTTGGAGTTCCTGACATGACAACAAAGCTCTTCCGAGTTCCATGGGATTATAACATTTTCCACTGAGGTGAATGTGTGTCGAACAGAGCCTCGCCACTACTTCTGACGGGCAACAGCCATTCTAAGGAGACGCTGGACCGGTAGCGTTAACGGAACACCATATCTGCTGATTATCATCAGAAAGGTAATGGGTCAAGTTTCCTACCAAGCGTACCGAGGCGAGCTGGGCTTCTGATGGAGAGTGTCGGTTCTGGCGAACATTCCTCCCCTCCCATTCAATCTTAACTCCCTCTAAACTTCTTCCCATCTTTAAACTTTTCTATCAAGTAGAAATTCTTCCAGATATTTAGAAATGTCTGTGTAAAATGCTCACCCACATTCATGTGGGCAAAAGATCATAGTTGTACAGTTTATAAATGTCTGTGGTGCAGCAACGGAAAAATCATGGCCGTATGATTTTTCCTGATTGATTGCTTATATTGTTATTTTCATAATTTGCCAAATTAATGTAAATGTTTGATGTTAAATTTGATTCTGTAAATAAATGACCGCATTCATTTTGATGGGTCAAATTTAAATGACGTCTCACTTTGCATTTCCTTAAATTCAGTGCACGTTTTATTCAGTCCAGAAAAATGAGGAACTCGCGTTAAATGATGAATATATCCCAGCATCTGTTCATCTACAGCTCTCAGACTGCAGGCTTACTTGTGGTTCCTAGTTTCCACAAGCAGAATGGAAGATCTTTCAGTTATCAGGCTCCTCTCTTGTGGAACCAACTTCCAGTTTCTGTCCGTGAGGCTGACACATTGTCCAGTTTTAAGACTGGGCTTAAGAGTTTTCTTTTTGATAAATTCTATAAATAGGGTTGGCTTTTTTTGTTGCCATAGGCTTACACTACTAGAGGAAAAAATGACTTAATTCCTTAAAATGAATTATCCTGATGCATGCTCAATAATCCAGGTAGAAAAATCTAAAAAAGTTAAACCCTGGTCCTTAACACACTGATGGCTGTTTACTACTCACAGAGGGCTGAGTGATACTAGCAATCACAGCATTGTAAGAGGGGGACAGTTGAACCCGGAGGCCTCCACCCCTGTTTAACGATGGACGGTTTCTTTTCACAAAGATGGCCTCCTTTACTCCTCTCTCAAACCATCGTTCCTCTCTGTCCAGGATGTGAACATCTTCATCCCTGAAAGAGTGACCACTGGCCTGGAGATGAGTGTAGACCGCAGAGTCCTGGCCTGATGATGTTGATCTTCTGTGCTGGGCCATCCTTTTGGCCAGTGGCTGTTTAGTTTCCCCGATGCAAGACTGATCACAGCCTACTGGAATACTTTTATTCTCACCATTGCAGCACTTATAACTGTGGAGCTTTTATCTTTAATGGCGAGTTATACGTTTATTACAATGTCTTCTTATGAGAACAGATTTAGATTTTCCCTCTCTCAAATAAATCACAGGAGTTAATCTGTGCGTTGCTCCTGGATTACGAGGAAACTAGTTTAAAGTAGGCAGTCTGTGATCTGTGGGTGCAAGGCTGATCAAATGGCAATAAATATTGAACCAAGTCTTAACAGAAAGGCTGATATCTGCAGGAAAATGTGAGCCCGGTGTATCAGGACTGCTAAACATCCTCCGTTTGGTTTTGCTCTTCCTAAATACCAGTAATCCTGTATCTGTTTAAGCCAGAAGTCTAGATTTTCTTTGACATGTGTTGAGAATTCTTCAAGCAGCTTCAGCTTTGAAAGTAAAAAATCTGTGTTTACAAGAGCAAATGTCAGGTATATATATATTTTTCCATTCAGTTATTTTGTTGATGGTTGTCAGGGGTCAGTTGAAAATATATTTTGTCAGTGCACTGAGGCTTTTGTTTATTTATTTATTTTTTTTCATTTAGCCTTTATTTATACAGGTTAGTCTCATTGAGCCACGAGAACTCATTTTCAAGAGAGACCTGTTTAGGGAGCACATGGTGGGGGTTAAGGGCCTTGCTCATGGGCCCAGAGTGGGGCGAATGAGGGTGGGGGCAAGTGTGGGTGTTTCACCTACCCCACCCACAATTTTGATGTTGTCGGGGCCGGGGCGTGAACCGGCGATCTTTGGATCACAAGCCCACCTCTCTAACCTCTGCGCCACCACTCCCCCATTATGCTTTTTGACGATGAATTGTTGATTGTTGGATGATTTTACACCAGTCATACAAACTGTGGTGAAAACTAAATGTAAAAATATTAAATAATTTTAAAGACTGATATAAATGGGGAATGTCAGTTTTGCACAGGAATCTTACAAAAATTGTATTAAATAAAAAACCACTTTAGTCACAAATAAAAAGTTACAATAAAGGAATATTTCCAGTTGATTAAATTCCTCCACTGAAGGTCAGAAATGTCTTTATAGAAGCAGCATTCCTCTCCATTGTAAAACGTCAAATTTTACAGCCAATAATCACTTTAACTACACGCATCAAAACAAATGAGGCAGATGGATATTTTTGTTTCCATTTTAATTAATAGAAAACACCAACTGATATAAAAATGTAAAGTAATAACAAAAAGGCTTAAGTTTGACTTCATTTAACTATGCACGCGTTAAGACAGACAGACTTACAGGCCACTGAAGACAGTTCAGTTTTAAAGACGGGATATTTTATTTGATCCTTTTGTTCCTCTAATGCAGAAGAAATGAAGCACGCAGACTAAAATTCCAGGTGATATATGAAAGTTTGCAACAGAGAACATTAGTTGGACGATATAACAGCAAAAGAAAGTGCCACCAGTGTACCTGTACAACTGAATACATGCAGATAAAAAGACTGTAAACAACAATGAAAAACAAGTTTTGCAGTGACCACTGGTAAAAAGAATATATGTTAAACTAGTTCTCAGTCATTGTGTTTTCTAAATGAATACACCATGAATGAAGAACAAATAATCAGAAAATTGCCGAGTTCAGGCATCGTTTTAAATTGAAATATGTGTCAAACAAGATGTGCACAACTAACAAAAACTAGAAAGTTCCTGGAGAAATTTTGATGGGGACTGCCACATGGCGGGCATTTAATTTTTTTCTTTTGACAGTACTATGTGTTGGGGTTCACCCTCAGCTACCACCATACCAAATTTCAGCTGAATAAGGCAACAATAAAATCAATGCATTATAGACATTTTCTTTTAAACTATGGTGGCCATCATTGTTTTTTTTTTTTAAATATGGTTTCAGTCTACTAGGGATTGTTCACAGCTACCAGTACAGTGTTTCCCCTACCATTATACAGGCGGGGTGCCCCACCCCGCGAACAAAACTAAGCACCCTGCCTACCAAACTGAACTTGCTCCTCCCACCCCCACTCGGCACCGACATATCACTTAAAAGTTAGCGGCGCAAAATACAGGCTCTCTAGCTAAAAAGCCCATGGCAGCACTCACATCGTCTCTTTCCTCATGTTGAATGCCCTCCAACCCCCGTTCAAAAGCTGTTAGTACAAGCTGCGCTCAGACATGTCTCTGTCCCCCCATCAGCCAAAATCATGAATGAGATGAGCACCCCGCCATGGCAAGTTAATTAGGGGAAACACTGCAGTACACCAAATTTCAGCTGAATAGCTTGAAAAACCTCTATTATATCTATTTGAAATTAGCTTTGGTGGCCATCTTGAATTTTTAGATTTGAATTAAGAGTGTGTTGCACATCACTGTCAGTTACCACCACACCAAATTTCAGCTCAGTATCTTGTTTCAAAACCATAATGCGAGTTCAGCAAAGCAAAACGATAACGGACCAGTCGAGACCCGTGTTAACAACAACCGCCACTGGTGCTGTTGACAAATAGGGTGCCGGCAGAAATTGTGTTACTGTTAGTCGAAGACCACAAAGAAAAACATGTCAGGAGACAGAGGGAGAAGAGGAAAGACAAAAATGTAGGACTGAGGATTGCAACTCTAAATGTGGGGACAATAACAGGCAAAGGTAGAGAGCTGGCTGACATGATGCAGAGAAGGAAGGTAGCTGTTTTATGTGTCCAAGAAACCAAGTGGAAGGGCAACAAGGCTCACAGCATTTGAGCAGGGTTTACACTGTTTTACCATGGTGTGGCTGGTGTGGCTAGAAAGAGAAATGGAGTAAGGGTGGTCCTAAAGGAGAAGTTGGCAAAGAATGTAGTAGAGTTGAAAAGAGTGTCAGATAGGGTGATGTGCCTAAAGGTAGAAGTAGAAGATCTGATGCTAAACATTGTCAGTGGTTATGCTCCACAGGTTGGATGTGATGGGGAGGAGAAAGATACATTTTGGAAAGATCTGGATGAAGAGAGTATTCCCATGGAGGAAAGAGTGGTAATCAGAGCAGACCTGAATGGACATGTTGATGAAGGAAACAGGGGATGAGGAAGTGATTGGAGACTGTAAGGTTGTGGCAGGGGAGAGCGTGGCCAGACAGCATCGGATGGTTGTGTGTAGAATGACTGTTGTTGTGAAGAACAGAAAAAAAGTAAAATCAGAGAAGAAGACCAAATGGTGTAAGCTGAAGAAACAAAAATGTGAGAAATTCAGAGAGGAGCTGTTAAAGGCTCTGGGTAGTAAGAAAGAGCTTCCAAATGACTGGGCTACTACAGCAACAGTAATTAGAGAGACAGGTAGGAAGGTACTTGGTGTGCCATCTGGACAGAGAATGGATGATAAGGAAACCTGGTGGTGGAATAGTGAAGTGAAGGACGTTGTCCAAAGAAAGAGGTTAGCCAAGAAGAAATATGACAGTGAGAGGACCAAAAAGAGGAGATGGGATGAAGAGCAAAGAGGGAGGTAGTTAAGGCAAAGCAGAAGGCGTACGATGAGTTGTATGGGAAGCTGGACACTTAAGAGGGCGAGAAGGACTTGTACCAATTGGCAAGACAGAGAGATCAGGCTGGAAAGGATGTGTAGCAGGTTAGGCTTGATAAAGATAGGAATGGTAATGTTCTAAAAAGTGAGGAGTGTAACAGGAAGATGGACAGAGTACTTTGAGGAGCTAATGAATGAAGAGAATGAAAGAGAAAGAAGAAAACAGTTCAAAGAAACTGTGGACCAGGAAGTGGGAAAGATTTGTGAGGGTGAAGTCCATAAAGCTCTGAAAATAATGAAGGAGAAGGCAGTAGGATCTGATGACATACCAGTGGAGGTTTGGAAATATCTTGGAGAGATGGTAGTAAGGTTTTTGACTCAAATATTCAATGGCATACTGTATATGAGGGTAAGAAAATGCCTGAGGAATGGAGAAGAAGTGCACTGGTGCCCATGTTTAAGAACAAGGATGACGCACAGAGTTGTAGCAACTACAGGGGAATTAAGTTGATGAGCCACATAATGAAGACCTGGGAGAGAGTTGTGGAATCAAGACTTAGACGAGAGGTGACCATTTGTGAGCAGCAGTATGGTTTCATGACAAGAAAGAGCACTACACATGCCATCTTTGCTTTGAGAATACTGAAGGAGAAGAACAGAGAGGGTCAGAACGAACTCCATTGGTGTCTTTGTTGATTTAGAAAGAACATGACAGGGTGCCAAGGGAGGAGGTGTGGTATTGCATGAGGAAATCTGGAGTGGCAGAGAAGTATGTTAGACTGGTACAGGACATGTATGAGGACAGCAGGATAGTGGTGAGATGTGCTGTAGGAGTGACTGATAGCTTCAAGGTGGAGGTTGAATTGTATCAAGGTTCGGCTCTGAGCCCCTTCTTGTTTGCTCTGGTGATGGACTGACTAACAGGTTAGGTCAGGCAGGAATCCCCATGGACTATGATGTTTGCAGATGTCATTGTGATCTGTGGTGAGAGCAGAGTGAGTGCCGGGTGGTCTGTTTGACTTTTCAAAGCATGCGTAGAACCTGTTGAGGGCATCAGGCAGTGATGAGTCTCTAGGGCATTGTGCACCCCTGCCTTCACAATCTGTTATACACTTAATGCCCCTCCACATGCTACATGGGTATTGTGAGGTGAATTGACCCCGGATGTGCATATGTGGCTTTGGCCCTTTTAGTACCAGCAACCAGCTATTTCCTTGTCTTTCTCAGCTCCTGTGAGTTTCCAGACCTGGAGGCTGTGTCCCTGGCTTCCAGCAGGGTGCGTACCTCTGCATTCAGCCAAGGTTTCCTGTTCAGGTTGCTCTTAACTTATCTGATGGTGGTGACATCATCAGCACATTTGTTAATGTACCCCTGGACTGAGGATGTGTATTCCTCCAGGTCTAGCTCCCCATCATTTTCAGCAGCTTCTCTGAAGACCTGCCAGTCTGTGCATGCTAAACAGTCTTTCAATATGGAGTTTCAATATTACCCAACTGTAAACTTTCTTTTGCGGTCTGGAGCGTCTCAGTGGGTGGAGGTAAGCAGGGGCCAGGAGGATGGAGATATGATCAGAGAGTCCTAGGTGGGGACGGGGTGCGGCTTAGTATGCATCTCGTGCGTTTGTGTAAACACGGTCCAGCGTGTTGATTCCTCGTGTTGGTATGGCAATATACTGATAAAATCTTGGCAGGCGGTATTTTAGATTTGCATGATTAAAGTCACCAGCGACCACGTAAAAAGCCTTGGGGTGTTTGTTTTGCAGCAAGCTAAGATTATGAAGCTCCCACAGGGCGTCTGTAGCATTAGCATATGGAGCTATGTAAACAACTGTTATGAACACCTATATGATCTTGCGGGGTAGATAATGCGGTTAACATTTCACTGTTGGCTGCTCCTTGGAGCAAGAGCGGTTTATCAGAGTACAGTTTGTGCACTAACTTTTACACACGTAAATGCATACTCCGCCTCCCCGTGACTTCCCAGTTAGTTCACTGCAGCGGTCCGCTCAAAAAAAAAAGTCCGTCATCCAGCTGGAACACGGAGTCCGGCATATTGCTGTTGAGCCACGATTCTGTGAGACAAAGCACTGCACATTTCTTCATCTCCTCTGAGGTACCCACTCTCAGACGAAGGAAATCCATTTGTTGTCCAAAGAACATACATTTGACAGAAAGAGAGAGGGTATCGGTAGTTTGCCAGCCTTAGCTTTTAGCCTTGCTAGCACCCCCGCCCGGCAACCTTGCTTCTTCAGCTGGTAGTGGCGCCTCCTCTTCCCGTTTTAAGTGCGTCTACTGAAGCTTCCAGGTAGATGACTTTAGGATCTGTATTCTGCTAAGAGATTTGAGCTTGTTGCTGATCGTTAATGAATTCCATGGTAAATCCGCTCTTATTATCAGTTCGGTTCAGCTATAATTCACACTCAAAGCATGCAGAGTCAGGTTCGAAGTCAATTTAAAAACTCCTAAGATCAGGGATCGCACCGGGAGCCTGTGAAGCTGCGGCTCCCGGTGCGTGGACATCTTGGCATCTCTCAGCTGTAGTAAGTCAGAGTACATGTGTGTGAATGAGAGGGAGGCCGGTGGAACAGTGAAGCTACAAGAAGCAGAGGTCACAAAGGTGCAGGACTTCAAGTATTTGGTGTCAACTGACCAAGAAAATGGGGAGTGTGGTAAAGATGTGAAAGAGAGAGTCTGGGCAGGATGGAGTGGATGGAGAAGAGTTTCAGGAGTGATTTGTAACAAAAGGATGTCAGCAAAGGTCAAAGGAAAAGATTACAAAACAATGAAACAAAACAGACTTTTGTCATCTGCAGAAATAGTCAGATGACTCTGCAGTGGTCGTGTGTATCAGAGATGGACAAGAAGCTGAGTACAAGAAGGGACAGAGGAGACTGTACTTGTTGAGGAAGCTGAAGACCTTCAATGTTTGCAGCAAGATGCTGCATATCTTCTATACGTTTGTTGCAGAGAACGCTATCTCTTCTGCCATCATCTGCTGGGGTAGCAGCACCAGAGCAAGTGACTTAAAAAAGATCAATAATGAAGGCTGGCTCAGTTCTGGGGACTTCTCTAGAACCTTTGGAGATGATTGTACAAAGAAGGATTCTTCATAAAATGAAGAACATTATAGACAACCCTCAGCATCCTCTTCATCAGAATGTCATACAACAACAGTGTCTTCAGTCAAAGGCTTCTTCAGATCTGCTGTAAGATAGACCGCTACAAGAGAGCCTTCCTGCCCACAGCCATCAGCATCTAGAAGAACTCTTTAATGAAACCAGGATGGTGAGTTACAACAACATTTAATTCCCCTCTGGGATTAATAAAGTAATTTTAAATTTGAATTTGAATTAAACGGTGAGACCAGCTATGTTGTATGGTCTGGAGACAGCGGCACTGACAAAAAGACAGGAGAAAGAACTGGAAGTGGCAGAAATTAAGATGTTGAGGTTCTCCTTAGGAGTGACAAGGATGGATAAGATTAGGAATGAGATCATCACAGGTACAGCACAGATTGACCATCTGGGAGATATAGTTAGAGAGGCTAGGCTGAGAAGGTTTGGACATGTTCAGAGGAGGGACAGTGGGGTGGGTATATTGGTAGAAGGATGTTAGAAATGCAGCTGCCAGGAAACAAGACAAACAAGAAGGCCATAGAGGAGATATATGGATGCAGTAAGAGGACATGGAGGTAGTTGGAGTGAGGACAGAGGATGCAGAGGACGGAGACGAAGGAAGATGACTCGCTGTGGCAACCCCTGAAGAAGGAAAAGCCGAAAGAAGAAGTATAAAGGACTACATTACCCAGAAGGCAACAGTGTACTACCCAGACGGCAAAGTTGCTTTCTGCTGGAGGGAAAGTTTTCAACCGATCTGAAAAAGTTTGGTCCTTACAGTTTTCATAGTGACTTTGGCACTCAGTGGATGCAGAGAGCCAATCAGAACTGGACCAGAACCGGACCAAGGCTGGGTAGGTCTGCCGAACCGGAACTAAGCTGGACTGGGAACCGAACTGTGAGTTCTGCAGAGCTGGTGAGTGAAAAGTCATTACTACTCATTCAACTTAAAATTTTAATTTGAGTGACTAAACGTTATCAAGTTATCTTGATTAATAAACTTGCTAAATAAACTTTTGCTTTAGTTTAGTTGATTTAAATTTATTAGTTGACTAACTGTTTTGGTATGATGTTTCAACTCAGAAATCTATGTCAGTTCTACTTCACAGATTTTCACTTATTATGGGGGGGTCCGGAAAGTAACCCCCCGTGATAAACGAGGGACTAATGTATAAGAACTTGCTTTCAGCTACAACTATACCAAATTTTAGTTCAATAAAAAATAAAAAAAAGACTGAGTTACAGCCAATTTTGTGTTTTCTGAGGTGGCCATCTTGAATCAAGATGGCTCCAAAAGTTAATCAGTGTTTTATTCCAAGACCCCTGCCCTCTAGATCATGTGACCTCACTGTGGTAGTTAAGACGCTGTTGAGTTCCATCAGTGTTTTTCAATGGGAAAAATGGTTTCTTTGTTACAAATTACGTTGCCATGGTAACTGAAAATGCCAAGTAATAGCACACATCATGGTGCCGAGCCAGTCGTAGTCCCCAACAAGCAAATGCCCAGGTACCAGTTTCTTCCTTGAAGAATGTTTCCAGCTCCTACATCAAAACAGAACTTCTCCTTTTTCCAAGACGCCCGAACCGTCTCAGAAACGCCCAATAAGCCATCTTTGGATGCCAAAATGTGTCCCATCAAGTGTTTTAAAATAAATACAGGTCTGCGCCTCTATAAGGGCACTAAACCCATTAAGTCTTTTCCCTTGTGATTTATTTAAGACAGTCCAACTCTTCCTCTCAAATAAGGCTCAGATGTCCGTTTTGATTTTGTCCAGAGAGTTGTCGATCTTTGTGAGAGTCTTTTTGATGCGTAGTGCTGTTAATCTGGCTGACGGATTCTGGTACCAGCACTCCTTCATGAGTTTAGCCAAAGAAGTTAAAGTCTAAAAAGGAAAAGGAAAAATGTGAGTGGATTTAAACATATCCTACATCTTGTAGTTTTGAATTATGTGAATAAAGTTTTAGTTGTTACTTACAGGGTCTGAAAACCATCTGTTTGGGATGTTGGGTCTCTGCTGATCCACACAAACAACCTTCTTCATATCTTCAAAGCTAGGGTCAGTTGGGACCACATCGTGAAAAGGTGGCTTGTAGTCTTCTACAATACCTACAAGCCAAGGAGAGAATGAAAAAGATTTACTTCCGAGACGACGTTATTCAGGACGAACCGTTTTTAGCAGCTCGGAATGAAGAGCAGTCACCGGCAAATCAGCAACTGGAAGTTTGATCACAGTTTCCCACCAAGACACTTAAACATCTCACTGTCCCTGACCAGCTGGTCAGTGTGAGTGTGAATTAGGCTTGTAGTAGAAAAAGTCTTTGGGGATTGAAGTGGTGCTGAAAAGCATCCCACTGATGGACAAAGCATTAAATCCATTTACTGTAATAGGTAGCACTTTTGGACTACAGGGATCTTTTTCTTAGCTTTTATGATTAGCAGTTCTTCTTGCTTATTTGTGCATCACAAGAACTGCACACAAATTTAGTTCATAGAATTGCTTTGGTCCAAACTAAAAGCTGGCCTTGAGTGAGTACAACCATCTAGTTTTAGTGATTAGACAAAATGCTGCAGCTGTAAGGTGAGTGGTTCAGACAGCACAAGTGTACAAAAATACGAGCCTGAAGACAGTATATATATATATATATATATATATATATATATATATATATATATATTAAAAAAAAAGAAACAAGAAATCCAAAAAGCATGTAAACTACAGTACAGTTTTTGTCAAGCTAATAAACCAAAGCAAACAAATCAAGCCACAATGAAGCCCAGGGTTTACAAAATCAAGATATAATGAAGTTTTTGCAGTTTTTTAAATTTTATCTGTAATCCAAATTGTACCAGTCCAAAAAAAAAAAAAGAATCTGAAGATAATTTAAAGTAAAAACTATATCAGTGGTTTGGTCTAAAAGCAGGGACACAAACGGTGCCCATTTTATTTTACTTTACTGCAGATGCTATTAAAATGAACTTTTCTGTCAAGAGCAGAAAAGCTTACACTGCATATTTCATCTTAGCTTTTGTGTTAATTCAAACTAAGCAAACTCATGGTGGCAACATATTAAACTAGAAATATGCCGAATTTCTTTTCCTGATTAAAAAAAAAAAAAAAAAAAAAAGATACTTCTGTTCAGTATTATTGCTGCAACTTATACTGTAACCAGCAGAACCATGTACTGACCGTTGCTGACTGTCCTCCTGGCGATTTCCCACAACACCAGGCCCAGGGCCCAGATGTCTACTCTTTTGTAAGACTCAAAGCAGTCCATCTGGATGGAGTCGTCAAGAACCTCAGGGGCCATGTAACGCTTTGTGCCAACTTTAGGGTTGTTGCCCACGTCCAACTCATTGGTGTCTTGGAAATGCATGACGGCCAGACCTAGAATGAAAACAAAAAATCATCATCATGAGCAACCCAATACAACATCATGAACATCCCAATACAACATCATGAACATCCCAATACAACAGGGTTATTTAATTAAAACTCAGAGGTCACTAAAATTTCCTCCTAGTAAAATGTCCAAATGAAAGTCCATCGTTTGTCTTTTATGGTCTTGCCTACCCGTATTCACATTCTAACTGTTCAAAAACTGCACTTTATAGTAAACAACTAGCTCTTTTACCATATTTAAAAGTAGTCCCAGGCAAATAAATTTAGGTCCTTTATTTCAGATTGAAACAGAAAGTTCAGAATAAAATACATCTTAAATGTGCAAACAGAGCCTAATAAGTCTTCTTTCTCTTAAATTGAAGAGGTCCAAGAATTGAAGGCTTACCCTTAAAGTAAAAAAGTTAACATCTTTAGAAAACAGAAAACAATTTTAAAAAGTGTCTCTTTTAGTATAAAAATGTGTAAACAGAGCAAGTAAACATTTCTCTTTTTTTTTTTCTTAAACCTAAAAAAAACAAACAAGTTTTCAATTAAAACACATCAGCATATTCAGAAATGGCTCTTTTAGGGGAAAAAGAATAAAGAAAACAGAACATTTAACACCTTTTCTCTTTTGATTATTCTTTATTTTACTTTTCTTGATGAGGGAAATGGTGATGGGATTGTCCTGCCACTATTAAATCTTGGTTGGAGTCAAAGCCATTCTCATGTAGGAAGCTGAGCATCAGTAACATCTGTAGACTCATCAATGGCCACAGAGATGCATCCAGCTGTGCCAGAACATCATCTGCTAATATTTATGATTTTCTGCTTGCTGTTGAAACTGACATCGGGATTTGTTTGATTTTTTTCACACATCTCGTCTTTTCGTTTTCCATCAAAAGTCTCAGCAACAGCATTAGCACTCCTTCAGGACTGTCCCGTCATTAAAATGTTTTTTTTTATGATGCTCCAAAATCCACAATACCTTGAGTGAACATTCATTTGTACGTTGCCTAAAAGTATTTGTGATGAGTAGGGTCTGTCATACTGGGCTTGCAGTTCGGTTTATTTACTGATCTCTGCTCGAACTTCAGAAGATAACGTTGCACAAAAGAGATGAAGAGCGCTTCATGTTGCCACTTTTAATTAATGCGACTGTTTCGGAGCAAACAGGTTTTGAACTGTCTGCCGGAAGAATGAACATAAATGTCTCTGTCCATTCATTTTTAAAACAGCGGTTTTCAGCATCAACTTTTCTTATTTTAGAGCACGACACGTTGTGTCTTCCTCTTTCCTCCTTCTCAACTCGTCTCCGATGAGAGCTCGCTGCACTGGCTGTGCAGGGAAAACAAAAGATTTGATTGGCTCATTAACTGAGTGACACTATTACCGTAACAAGTGAAGTAGGGTGAACCTCCGGAACACACCTCCTGCTTCTCTGCTTGGTTCTGCACCTAAGTGGTCTATCGCTGGAAAAATGCTCCATGAAAATTATCTATTTTCGTGAATTTATCAGATTGGGCACAGGTCCGGACAAAACCATCAATGGGTCCGGATCCGGACCCAGGTCCGCCTATTAGTGACCTATGCAATACAACATCATGAACATCCCAATTTAAGATTTTTTTGGGGGTTTTTTTTACCTTCATTTATACAGGTAGTCTCATTGAGTCACGAGAACTCATTTTCAAGAGAAACCTGTTTTTAGGACCAGATGGTGGGGGTTAAGGGCCTTGATCAGGGGCCCAGAGTGGGGCAAATTAGGGTGGAGGCAGGTGTGGATGTTTCACCTTTTCCACACACATTTTGATGTTGACGGTAACGGGAGTTGAACCTGCAACTTTCTGATCACAGACCCATCTTCTCTAATCTCTGCGCCACCACCCTGCACTGCACAGTGAATGCCCAGCATCATTTCTCGTACTATTTTTGAAAGGAGGGAGGCTTATGCCAGTAGTCCTAAATAGATGCACTGAAGACAACACTCTGGACTCAATCAACTAAATTAAACAACAAAACACTACTTGGTTAGAGCAAGCAGCCCCATTTCCACATACAGGATGTTCTCCAACCTAACACGCTGATGAGACAAACGACTGCTTCCATGTTTGTCGGCACAGCGAAACACGTCAGCCAGAGCAGAATTTATTCCACAGAGCTTGTAAACAGGTGAAGTCTGTCACCAGGTTCTTGCTTTTAAACCAAAATGAGATGTTATTTAAGCATTTTCAAAATGGAACATTGGTGCATTAGATGAAGTGGTTCAAGGTCTTGCAAATGTGTTTTTGGTTAAGGGCTGAGTGATCCATTTAGTATACGTTGTTTTTCTAATTTAACAACAAATACGACAGAGCAGCTGGAGAAATAAAAGTGATAATCCTGCAGATATGCCTCTAATGCAAAACAATAGGCCTTCAGATGATGTCTTTATTTGCAAAGTTTTTAACGCTCTTGTGCACGAGCTTCAAAAAGCTTTATTGAAGGTTAAACTATTAGTGTATCATTAATGAACTACTCACTTTATTAACCAATTTATGAATTTTCTTTTAATTAAACTCAACATAATTTTTATCATAACACATTTGCAACCTGTGTTAGTTGTACACAGTACATTATATATATAAATACACAATTCTTACCAAGGTCTGCAATGCAGCATTGTCCGTTCTTTTTCACCAATACGTTTTTGCTCTTGAGGTCTCGGTGCGCGATGGCCGGCTTGCCCTGTGTGCCAAAGATCTCGACGTGTAAATGTGCAAGGCCACTTGCTATGGACAGTGCCATTCGAAGGCAGCTGGACGCATCGAGGGTGCTGAGCTGAAGGTAATCATACAAGGAGCCCATTTCATGGAAGTGAGTAATGAGCCACAGCTGAGTACTGGAGTTCCTGGAAGTCATGTCGGAGGCGATGAAGCCTGCATCCAGAAACATGTTTAAATTACCAAATATTTCAGGCAAATATGAATTCTTCAGTATGTGCAAAAACTGGACACTGCAGTGAAATTAACAGTTGTAGTGAGATGCAACTGAAAATTTGTCTGAACCCTTTTAAAAACAGAAAGGAAAGGAGTTTCATACTTCCAATAAATTTACCGTAATTAGAAAATATGAACAAATCTAAAACTTGATACCTGTAACACACTTTAGGAAATGTTGAGGAAAAATGTGTTTGTCACCAAAATAAAATTAGATCTAAACAGGAACTTGGGATGAAAATTGTTTCAGTTTTGTAACAACAACCGTTTCAGTTCTTGAACACCAGACTTCAGCAGCTCATCTGTACTTTACAATGTGTAAAGTAATTTAAAAAAGAAAGCTAGTTTGGACGGTGTTCAAAGCCATTCTTTTTCAGAGTTATGTAGACTGAGGTTAATCTTAATAAATTATACACTTTGTTGAATCTTCCAAAACTTGTTTGTGTTGTTTCCTCTCTAGTTTGTTGGGATAAAATTCTGAATTACAGTAGTCCCTCGTTTATCACAGGGATTTCCATTCTCAGCTCCCCTGCGATAAGTGAAAAACTGCGAAGTAGGAAAATAGTTGTACAAGTGGTAAGTACTATATATATATATATATATATATATATATATATATATATATATATAT
>NC_056510.1:19001792-19047252 GCF_014905685.2 Nematolebias whitei
TATATATATATATATATATATATATATATATATATATATATATATATATATATATAAAGGTTTTATAAACCTTTGCCACACTCTTGCAATACAGTTGTCCCTCGCTACTTCACAGTTCGTGTTTTTGCAGATTCACGATATCGCGTTTTTTCAAAATAAGATTGGACAGGACACAATTGGCTGATTGATGGATGAGCCATGGGTTGTTTATTTAAAATAAATTATTTTAAATGATTTTGCACCATGTGTGCAGCCCACAAGTGCAGGGGAAGTTCCCTCCTGCAGCCTGATCAGTCGATCTCCTTCTCTGCCACACACACGTTTCTCCTGCTGCCTCGTTTTTTTATCTTTCAACTTAAAATTCAAAGTATGTCACATTGTAAAATCATCATAATCACAAAATATAAAAGTGTTAAAACTTATTTTTAATTATTTTAGAACTTCTATGTTCAGTTGTTGAAGTGCAATTGATCAAAAAGTACATTTCTGCTCCGTGCTGCAGAGCTATGTGACATCCTTTGATGTCCTGCTGCACTTCTCTTCTCTACAATTTAAATTTAAATACTGTAATATTTTAAAGAAACAATCCATGCATTGTTTATTTAAAATATTACAGTATGTAAATTTACATTGTTTATTTAAGGAGGGAGTAACAGGTGATGAGTGTGATTACAGCCTGGCACGTCATGACAAAGTTTACTGAACTTGAACTGAACTTGGACTACTGTATCCAAACTTGGCACTTTTTCCACTTCGCAGGTGGGCATGGTCCATAAAACCCGCAATAAATGAGGGATTACTATATTCTAAACAATGTTTCTGAACTTTAAACGCTCTAAAAGAACACAGCATGTCATGATCTCTGTTCTCGGCCACGCCCATTTATCCCCTGCACAGCCGAGATCGACATGCTGCAGGAGGGAGCTTCTCCCTGCACCTGTGGACTACACAGAGGTGTAGCAGTTGTTAAACAATTTTAAATAATTTATTTTAAATAAAAAAAAACCATGCTGACCATGCAGCTCATCCATCAATCAGCCAGTTGTGTGTCATGTCCAATCTTACTTTGAAAAACCACGAAACAGCGAGTCCGTGAAAGTCAAATCGCAATGTAGCGAAGGACTACTGTACTCTCAATCTTGTTTTAGAAATAACAAAACTGGTCAGTGAAGACACTAAAATATACTTTCTTCTGTAATAATGAAAAAATGTAAAAAATAAATTTTGCAGCATATAAATACCTGATTTCCCCCCCGCCAAACAAAAAAGCTTTATATATCTTCACTTCTTTAGCCATGTTTGTACCCTAGCAGCTCCCAGAACCTGCATTTGTGCGATCTCTTACATACCCAAGATGTTCTCATGCCTCAGCAGAACAGTGTTGTAGATTTCTGTTTCTCTGAACCAAGACTTCTCGTCTCTGGAGGAGAAGATTTTAACGGCGACGTTCTCCCCCTGCCACTGACCTCTCCACACCTCACCAAAACGACCCTTACCTGAGAGGTGAAGAAAACAGAAGATATCTCTGAACGCAAACATTTACAAATACCCCGGGAAGTAGCTGTCATGCATCCATAGGCGCATGGAGAAACAAACTAAACCTCTCAGAATTGTTTTTGAGGTAGAGTTAAATTTTCAGCAAACGCTGATCAAGAATAAAATAAATACATTAAACATTAATATTAAAGCTATATGAAAAAGAAAATCATAACAGAGCTAAAGATCTTGCTTTAAAACATACTTTTCAGTAAAAAAAATAAATAAAAAATATATATATATATACAGGTCCTTCTCAAAAAATTAGCATGTTGTGATAAAGGTCATTATTTTTCGAAATCAAGCCGCGTCTCTGGAACAGTTTAGAACATCAGGATGATGTCTGTATCAAAACGTTGCCTAAAAAGACAAATCTGAAAATGAAACATTTTAACTAAATATGATTCAACTCCTGGTTTTATGTGATGGGTCACATTTAACAGGATGGAAGTGACAAAACATGTTTAATTCATATCTGAATGTGTCTTGTGTTTACAAGCAAACTACAGTTTGTTAAAACTACTTGAACTTTGTACTCTGGTGGTTTAGAGGAGGCTGTAAAGACTGTTTCTTACTACCCCCTGGTGGCTATCAATTAATTTGTGTACAGTATATTTAATGTTACAGACACAATTAAAAAGATTAATGAACTCATTTCAAGATGAGCCTCTTAGCATTCCGATTGCTTATGTGCTTGTGTGTTTATGCTGCTGGTAGTTTTTCCACTGACACTTGACAGATTACAAACAATCTTTAACCCAAATTGCAAACTTGGCTCAGGGGACTTCACAGCAGGACGGTTGCATATTCACTCTGGCCCAGTTTCTGAAAATCCTCAAAGTGTTTTCCTCTTTCGCAATTCTGAACATGATTTAATATTTTGATTTGTGAGTACTTGAACTGCTAATATCAAATGCTCTGGCTGAACTCGTTGCTCTTTCAAATGAAGGCAAAGTAGGCGAAACAAACCAAGTCGCTTGAAGATGCTATTGTGTTTTTAAGGCATCTATATTTAAACTCGTGATTGAAAATAAATAAAGTTTAAAAAAAAAGTTGAATAAGACTATGTTCACATTTTTTATTTGATTTTGTGTCCCAGTCTGACTGAGGCTCAATTTGAAACCAAGAACAATCGTTACAGCTGGAACTGACCATGTTTTTTTTTGCCACATGCTCCCACGTCAGCACAATCCAGACGGAGTGATGAGGAGGCAGAGTTTCCTTTTCTCTCTTTTTTTTTTTTTTTAAGAGAACTGCATCTGAGCAAACTGCCTTTAACAAAACACTTACCCACACACTCATTGAGCGTGATTTGTCGAGCAACAGTCCTCTGAACAAGAAACGGGAGTCCTGAGCCACTTCCTGAAGTGCAGGAATGATCCAGCAGATCCTGAAAAAACAGAAACATAAAGAGATCGTGTATTTCACTGTAACCCTGTGTAAGGAAGAAAAAAAGCTCCAAAAAGAGCTGAAAATGATGAAACGCAGAGCATCTGGGACTCAGATGGGGATTAACACAAGCAAGCTGTCTTTGATGTGGCACCCACATGAGATGGAGGCTGGCATGATGTGTGTGTCTCAAGATAATGTGTTAGTGTGTGCGTGCTTCTGCTGGAGGTGCAGACTGCAGAGCACCTCCCCGCTGAGTAAACAACAGAGGAGCCACCTCCTCCCTGGTGACCGGTGTGGGCGCTGGGGATTTTATCTAATCCAAGAGCCAGACTCCAAAACAGGCGCAACGCCGCTAAGCCTTTTATTTTTATCTCATCTACGAGACGTGCAGCGACCCGGCGCTGACGCAGGAGGGCAGTGCGCGGCTACAGAGGCAGCTGGGGGAAAACTAAACGACTGGAACGGGAGGGGAGAAAACAGATTGAAAACAGAGACAAGTGATGCCTCAGATAAACAGATGCATAATGCAAGAGATGCCTGAGAGAATATTTGGAATGCAAGACTGAGGCAGAAAAATGAATGATGACTTACTCTGCAGAGAGGTTACAGCCCTCTTTGGCAAAATCGAGGATAGTCTTTTTAGGAGGGTACATCGGGGCCTGGCCTTTAAACGCCAGAATGCAATCATAAATCTGTGCCATCATTATAATCAGAGGGGCAGCAGGCTGCAGAGCTCATGTGTTTCAGTCATTTGTTTTCCATTGTTCCTCATAACTTCTCATTGCACCTTTTAACACATAAAAAGATGGCTCCATATTTGGACCTTTCTGCCTCGTGAACTGAAAGACTCTGGAAAAACACAAGAGTGTCTGCGAATCTACTCGACAGAAATGACTAACAGCTGAACACAATATTTACATAAAAAGAAAAAAATCTGGAATTTTTGAAGAGCTTGGACGAAAACCCCATTTTTACCAGAGAACTTAAAATTACAAAATGGACACCCAACAAGTCGCTCTCTCTCTGAGCCTTTCTGCTGATCTTGATTACACGGCGCGCGAGCCAGCGAATGTGCCGGGCTGTCTTTCAGACGAAACGCTAACCACAAGACTCCACCTAAACTCTGGATTGGTTTAGCAGACCTCAAAACAGAAACCACTTTGTAGAAGACGCTCAACTCATGGCTGAGTGGAGAGAAAATAAATAGTCAAGACATTCCTCTGAGACTGGTGCAAAAAAAACAAGCCTAAAGACTAAAACGATGCAAAGCACCCTTGTGCACAACACTTACACCGTTTCATCTTAAAAGTTCCACTTTTTTTGCCATATCAGGTAGAGAACAATCTTTAGATTGCATTTAGGTGTTTTTTTTTAATGGTTTGCACTAATGAATCAGGTTTGGAGACATTTTACACACTGACCCAACGTCCACACTGCTTAGGCCTAAACATTACCCGTGTGCATCTAGAACTGAAAACCACACGTTAAGGTTTCTTACTAAGAAGCTATAAACAAGAAGATGGTGGTCTTGAAATAAAATTATAGTTTCGACAAAGCATTACAGTGTCAACAAAAGCTTGTTTATTGTGCCGTCACTTCTCTGTTAGCTCCAAGTTTGTGTTCAAACAGTAGGCAAAAGTCCCAACTCATCAAAGTAAATAAAAGTTTATAAGACGTGTAATTATGAAGGGGAATTCAAGTCTTTTGTTTTTCTCTAAATATTTGCACTTCTGATTCAATCCGCCACCCCGATTCAAAAACAGGACCACTCCTGGTGTCAGTCTTTTCCACATTTTGTCAAAAACACACACAAATGAACAAAAACCGTTTGTCAAATTAAGTATCTAAATGCTGCAAAACAAATACTTTCTAATCAGATGAAAATTGCGCAAAATGAAAAGCTTAGATTTATATTTGTGTCTAAAATTATATCTGTACAGTGGGTATAAAATGTTTAAACACTAAACATGCCTCTGGAGTGATTAGTTAAAAAGATCCATCCCGTTACCAATAAGTCTAACATGCATGTTTTTGGTCTGTGGGAGGAAACCGGAGTACCCGGAGAAAACCCACGCATGCACGGAGAGAACATGCAGACTCCACCCAAAAAGGCCCCCCATGGCTGGGATTTGATCCAGCAACCTTCTTGCTGAGAGGCGGCAGCTCTACAAACTGCGCCACCGTCCTGCAGACAATTCTTAACACTCCCTTTTAAAACTTGTTTTTTAATTTTTCCCATTACAGCTGAGCCAAGTTAGTCTGAGAGCACATGTGTACCAGCCATTCTCAGGTCAATGGGTTCAGGACCAGACTTGATCAGGACTTTGTACATCTGTCCCGAAGCATTCCAGTTTCTTCTTGGCCGTGTGTTTCAGGTCGTCATCATGCTAAAACAAAACTTTCACTCTAGCCTGAGCTCCCATAGATTCTGGAAAAGATTTACACTCAGACTGTTATGCATGCCTGGATAAGCATCTTTCTTTTTATATGGACTACTGGTAGTCCTTTATTGCAGAAGAACTTCCATTCAACAATTTCCTGCGCGATCAATAAAGTTCTAACTTATCTTATAAAATAATACTCCAGTTGTACCCATATTTGACCATTTGGATGAGAAGTGTGGACTCCTTCAAACAAGTGGTTGAGAAAAAGAGCTAAATGGTTAAAATTGTTTTCATCTGATCAAAACATTTTGTTTTTCAGTTTCTTGAACAATTCCCACTTTTACCTTTTTCTGAGGTGTGACAACTCAACTGTAAATGCCTGCATCACAACTTTATAAGCAGTTAAACAACAACAGTTTTCAAACTACTGTATTTTTCGCCCTATAAGTCACGTTTTTTTAAATAATTTGCATGCCCTGCAACTTGTAGTCCGAAGCAATGTATTTATGAATTTTTTCCCCCCATATTTATAAGCCAATTTTTGGCTGAGATATGACCGTTTTCATTAATTCTGACTGAAATTTTTTGAATACTACCATTTCCAACCACTAGATGGCAGCAGAGTAGTAAGGCATGCTGTTGCATCATGTAATAGGTAAACGTGGCTATAATGACAAATTCAAAAGTTCAAGACAAAAACAACTGGGCTTTATTTATTATACTTTATACTTTGTTATTTTTGTCTTCCACTTTCGTTCTGCTCGCTGCTTGGAGCAACCGTCAAACCAGCTGCACCGCCCTGGTAAAATGCAGCTAATTTGACCATTAAAGTGCATTTATTAAGTAAAAGTTCAACTGAGACACACCTTTGCTATAATTTCAAGCAAATAAATAATTGTTTTTAGGTGCTTTTCTTGTTAAATTTCGAAGAAACACGCAGCGTTCCTCCTTTTTTCCTTTTTTTTCCGGCTGCGTGCTCCCGGGCAGCGAGTACTTTTGAAATACAGCTGATTTGACCATTAAGGTCCTTTCATTAAGCAAATGTTAGACTGAGACACATCTTTAATATAACGTGGAGCAAACAAATAATTGTTTTTGGGTGCTTATCTTGTTAAATTCTTGTTAAAGTCCTCTCGTGCACGCTCCTGCGGCCGCCATTTGGCAGCGCATTGATTTTTGGCCCAACACAAGCCCACATTTCCAGCGACTTATAGGGTGGTGTGACGTGTACGGTGGAAAATACGGTACTGGAAATAAGACTTAAGAAAAACATGTAAAAAAATTAATTACATGCACATAATTAAAAAAAAAAACTTTTTCCACAAAACATATGCAGTTGGTTTGACTGACTGTTTTGAAATGGAAAAAAAATAACTGAAACATATGAATTTTCTAATTGTTTAATAAAATTTAGGAAATATTTCAATCTTGATTTATACATTTGTATATACTTTATGAAGAATTGTGTTTATGGTGCCTTTTTAACTCCAGAAGCATTTACACGTCATTTTTTTCCACTTTTAGAGGTCCACTCAGTTTTTTATGAACCAACTCAGAATTTACTTATATACCCCATTTTATTTACTGGCTTAGACTTATTTTAAGAAAAGTCATTGTCCTGTTTAAACCCACGCTCAAAGCTCTCACCATCTTCATATTATAAGGCACAAAAATTAAAAATAATGGGAAAGACTGATCTTAAAGTCTGAAAGACCAGCCGATCAAGACTGATTTTGAGCATTGATTTTTCTAACGATTGTCAAATGATCTATTTCTTTGTCAGACGCATAGTATTGGAGTTTGTATCCCTTAAGGTTTGCCGTACTCACCGCCAGCGTGCTTTCCCCCACATTAGAAGCTATAAGTCCATCAATTGTTCCATATTCAGCATCTCGGGATGTGAGCCTTTCCATCTGGTTGCGGTGAATGCGTCTGAACACGAAGATAGCCACGGCAGAGAGGAAGATGAGAACAATGATGGGCGCCACAATGGCAAGTACCAGTGTGGTCATGCTGTAGCTGGACAGCTCATCTATAAAAAACAAACAGAAAATTATCAAAATTAGTTTGACAATAATAAAAAAAAAACATCATCAGTCTTCTGTTCTGATTGAATTTGACTTTTTGAAGCCAAAACATAAACAACCCATATGTCTGCAGCACTCTGAAGACGTTAGGTGAATAAGAGAAATAAAAAAGTGTTGACTCGTGGATATTCAGAGTGGATTTCATCACATAGAAAAAGGCCAACTTGATGAACTGACCATTCACACATTCCAAACATTGCAAGGCAGAGACTGCTCTGCAGCGCCAACAACGTTCCCACTTTTCTCAACTTGCATAACGAACTCCTTCTTCCTCAAAACATGCAACTATCAGTGTTTGGGTGCTCAGTAGACTCGAGCACAGCCTGTTGAAGAGGACGAGTTTAGCTAGAAAACATCTTAAAAGCCGCTCTTTTTATATTTGCGGTAAGAACTGATACAAGTAGTTTTATATTACAGTAAACATACAGCCAGTTGAGAGAAATGTTCCACTTAATTACATCATTACATTTTGACCCAGTACTCACAAGTATTATAAATATTACACAGAGCGCTGCTGTTAAAGGAAATTACAGGTAAAAGTAACAACATGAGACAACAGCTCTGTGTGCAGCTGCCAGTCTTCAACCCCTTAGTGGCCTCACTTTCTGAGCTCTTGTCAGCCAGCTCCGACAGCCACTGAAAGGACAGAGGAAGAAGCAGACCGTGACTAAATAATATTCTAAACCAGGCCAGTTGCCCTCCAACTCCCCCTTATCTGTATTACAAGCTGCCAGGAGTGTGACCACACCGAGGTGCAACAGAACCGCCAGGAGAGATGATTTTAGCTGATGGCAAAAGCATTTCTGTAGAACAGCAGATATAAATACTATGAACACATACACACAAAAACATTTAAATATTAAATGACTGATCCGTTTACAATTATGAAACAGTGGTTAGTATGCACCTTGCTCTAATTAAAGTAAATGAGTACAATTATCCCTCCTGGATGCCTCCACCTGCAAAAGCATTGGAATGATACAGCTAGTTTTATAAACAATTACCGTATTTTCTGGCATATAAGTTGCAGGTTTTTTGCATAGATTTGTCAGTCCTGTAGGTTATACGACGGAACGACATGTAAAGCCGTTTTGACCATTAAATAAATGCATAATAAACGCGACGGGTCAGCAGTGACTCATAATAAATGCAACTTATACGCAGAAGCGACTTATATATTTTTTTCTCTTTAGGATGCTTTTTTTGTGTAGTGAACCAGATGACCTGATGATCTGACCCTTATCTGACCCTGATGACCTCAAATCTACCAGATGGACAGAGACTGTTATTTTCATTGATCTGAATAAGTCTGAGCCATCTGATGACTTTCTTTCTTGAATTAATCAAGCAGAAAAGACAATCCTCTATAATCATTACTGTTTTACAAATGTTTTGATAATCAATTGTGTTAGTTTCACTCAATGCTTACAGGTTGAAAAGAACTACTCATTTTTATTTTACATAAACAGTAAGTAATGATTTTTATTCCTCATTCAAAGAAGAAATCACCTGAATATGCATTTCTTGATTTTCTGTCTGAAATGAGTCAAGTCGTAAGTATGTGAAAGGTTGGTTTTCGGTCAACTAAAATGTTTACCGAGAAAGATGTCATGTTTAAACTTTTTCAGAAGATTACCAAGAGTTGACTCCACGAAGTCTGCTCTCCTGCAATAATCTCTCTGTCAGTTGTTAAAACAATCTCATTCTCTGACCTTGGCTTAGATAACATCTTACGTCACAAAACCACTCCTCTTTCTGGTCCATCCACGAATCAGAAAGCTCTGAAGTAAACTCGGAAGTAAACTCATTTAAAATGTGACAACTTCCCGGTTCTGGGAGAGAGTTGGAATGGTGAAGAGTGCAGTAGATTCCATGGAGTGCAGTCGGTTCCAAGAGATTCCAGAGTTAGAGTTATGGAGAGTTTTGGAGTTGGAGTCTGAGAAGATCTGAAAGAGTCTGAGAGCTGCTGACAATGAAGAGTCAGAGTTGCCGAGAATCCAGAGACGTTTGGGATTATAATTCTGTTTTGAGCTAACCACGCACGACTCTCCAAGGATTTTAGCTGTTCTCAACGGAGACGCTGATATCAGTCTGAAGGTTCTTACTGAGGTGATCTATCGTCAACAAGGTAACGGTTTCTTCTTCGACTAAAGTGTACCTGGGATAAGCTGAGATACCTGATGGGAGCGTGCAATTTCTGGTCAAACAGATTAAATTCCCTCACATATTCCTCTGTAAGATAAATCTCAATTTCCTCTTAAACTCACCTCTCTCTCATAAATCAGTACAGATATTTTTAGAAATATCTGAAGCAAAGTCCTCAAATCACCGCCGAGTGATTTGAAGTTCATTATTTGTGAAACTGTCTGTTATTATTTTCATATTTTGCCAAATTAATGTAAATGTTTGATGTTAAACTTTGATTCTGAAAATAAATGACTCCATTCATTTGATGGGTCAAAGGTAATAACGTCTCTCGTTCGCATTTCTGTTAAAATTCAATGCACGACATTACAGTCAGAAAAATGAAGAACTCGTGAAAAGTATGCATAAATATATACCACATATATTTGTCATACAACAAGTGACACGTACCCACGTGACTCACTACATTTGACGGATGCGACTTATACTCCGGAGCAACTTATACGCCAGAAAATACGATAGAATATTTTCACCTAAATTCTGATGGTATGTTTGGTGCAAAAAAGTACAGCACTATGAATATCTTATTTATTCATAGTAGCTGTGAAGCATAGTGGTGGCAGTATTGTGCTTTGGGACTGCTTTTGTTGGAAAAGCCTGTAACTTTAGTTTTGGTGGCGGGATTAAAATGCTAAAAACTAGTCAGCTTTGGGGAAAAAGCTGATAGAAAGTCAAAATTGAAGAGGAATTTTGTCTGTTTGACAGTCATGCTAAGTATATTTTCAAATCAACAAGGATTAATCAAGGAGTCAAAATACTGAAGAGTAAACCAGAACCCAGATTTGACTCCATTTGAAAAACTGGGTTGATTTAAAGAAAGCTGTACACGGACGATAAGTTTGAAATACTAGTACAATATATAATTTAGAGACTTTTTGCACAAACAGGCGGAAAAAATGACTATGAATGTTAATGTATTATAATGTATTACATTAAAAAATTATTTTAAGGCCTTTATAGCTACGATTCAGAGAAATAAGTGACAGCATTTAATCATCGGTCTGTGAAAAGTAAAGTTGCTCACTGTGTGTGTGTGGGATATTTGAAACTCCTGTGAGTTTACACAGCACATGTAGTCAGGAAGCCTAAATCCCATTTTAAGGTTTGCACAGATTCTAATTGTTTACCATCTATATATCATTATATCATAATATGACAGTAGCCAAGTGTCTAAAAGCTCTTTGAAACATACCAACAGCAATGAGAAGCAGCTAAATCATTTTCACATGGTGGAACTTGTTAAACAGAGCTATATTTGAGAGGAACTGCACCACTCCAACAGCATAGCTGTTATATTCACAAGAAAAAAAATGTTTACTTAATCTGAAGACACCATCTTTATTGTGACTGGCATTTGTCAAATCAGAAGATGAACCATCAATAAAAAACAACTTTAAGTCCTTTACAGCCTTTTCATTGCATTTATTTATCAAGCTGACCAGTACGCTGAACTGTGTTAATCAAAGAGACAGGAAAAGTTGAAAAAAAAATATTAGAGCCACACCTTTAGTAGTTTTGTGAACTTCTAATGTATTCCAGACATTATTGTGCTGTACCTCTGATGGGAAGCTCCACAGTGCTGTTCAAGTTACACAGGTGACCTTGGCAACACTCGACAATCTGATCTCTGGATGGCGGGGTCTTGCAAGTCAATGTGCTCTGCTCATACACCTTAAAGCAGCCTTTCTGATACACTGGGGAGCCGGCATTGACTGTCAGGGATGAGAAACACTGATGGCCTGTGCAGCGATTCCCTGTTACACACGAGATGCCCTCGCACACACACTCGTGCTCATCTACGATCAGGGACTTCATATCTCCTTCTGTAAAAGATTCAGCAAGAAAACAAGCTTGAAAATAATTAGTTTATACTTTTTTTTTTTTTTTTAAAGACTCATGAATTAGTGTTATTTAAACGTACAGATATTCTGAGCCAAAGTTATGTGACAGAAGCCAACTCAAATTTGTACAGTGCACACAAAGTCACCTTTCGCAGGAACTTGCACAGTAACGTTCATGTTACACAGATGGCCCTGGCAGCACTTGACAACATGAAGCGATGAGTGTGGCGTGGCACAGGTGGTTCTGCCCTCGTTGTCGTCCCTCAGGCAGCCCTTCTGTTGGACGGCTGCCCCGTCGACCATTTTCACAGAAGAAAAGCACTGCTGGCCTGTGCAGCGATGGTCAAGTGCACACAAATCTCCCTCACATACACACTCCTGGTCTCTGAGGACTGGTCTGCCTGCCGACTGTTCGACATCTGATGCAGAGATATGGAGAAAAAAACCCATTAGACCAACACCATTAATCCTTTAAATTAAATAGCATTCACTCACGTCAAACATGTAGGTGGAAAACATCATTTTACTGGTCAGCCACTACAGAAGCCGCAGACGTTTAAATTTGTTTTCCTTTTTGAAATCCAACACCTGCTACTATAAAATGGATTTCTGGCCAACACCATCCGCCTTTCAAAAATAAATTCAGACTGAAACAATATCCTGCACTACTTTAAAACTTGTGCATTCCTGTTCTTTAAATAACTCACTCCAGGAAAATATGTTAACGATTAATATATACACACTTCGTCAACTGTTCGTGATAGTGACCAAAACCTTTTAGATATATTGGAAGAATCTGCCGCACAAGGACGTTCAAATAGTGCGTTTCCAGTTGCGAGAATGGGGTTCAGAAGCTGAAAGTTAAAGCCACTGAAAGAGATTCATGATTCATGCAGTTTTCCATCTTTCTTCTATAAGTTCAAATATATATGTTTGTTTTCCCCCACTTTGTTTGGCTTCAACAAGTTATTTGAGATTTAAAGAAATGTCATATTACACCGTGATTGACAGTATGACAGCCTGTTAGTGAAGGAGGCTGTGTAGGCGGGACTTTTGTATCAAGGGTGCAGCCCCACATCCCGCAGTGGGCAGACTGACTTCAAAAACATAACATGGTAGCTCTCAAAGTACCGTAACTACCGTTCTACAAGCCACTACTTTTGTCTCACGCGTTGTACCCCATGGTTTATATGCAGGAGCATCTTATTCATGTATTTGTTTCATAATTATCAAAATTTATATTTTTATATTTTATTTTGAAGAACTTCCTGCTGTCCCTCGATAGCTTCCTGCCACTGACTAACTTTCCTTTGACAGAGCTGGGCGCTCTGGCTCCCAGCACCCTGCCCCTCATGGAGGCAGGCGTTTGTGACACAGACATAATGCCCTCAGGTAATCAGATGTACAAGGACTTTTGCTCACGTTTTCAAATACCCAACCATAACTCCACCCACTCCGTCATCATGTGACCAGAAGTCTAACCTGAACGACAAACGAGGTACTCTCGAAGACCAGGCCCCAAGAAAGACGTGACTTCATTTCTTCAGATCGTTCCAGTGTTGTTTATCGTATTTTGCGTTTCATGTACAGACCTGTTCATTTGTTCAGCGATAATAGAAAACGCACGGAAAATTTCTTATGACGCAGCTTTCATGTTAAAAGCGATCGATCGGCTGTCGGAGGAAACGGCTTGCAGCCCGTAAGCTGCATCAACGTGTGTCGATGGTCGGGCATTGGAGACGCAAAGCAGTCAAGTCTGGTACATGTTTTAATAAAAGTTTTTAAATTCTTTCGTGCGACATCTTTCTGTGTCGGTAAATATGCATTTATATACCGGGATCTCGTTTTAAACTCACATCTGAACACGAAGCGGAGATTCAGAAGGAGTCTTCCCCCCTCCCCTTCCATCTAAGAGAGCTCAATGGTGGACAAGTCATCAGATTTATTTTTAAAGCGTCAGTCAAGCTTGGTACATATTTCAATAAAAAAATTTTAATAAAATCTTCCTGTGTATGGTAAATATATGTTTAAATAAAAGTGTTTACCAAAAAAAAAAAAATAAATAAATAAATCAATGGTACTAATTTAATTAATATTTACTGCATTCTACCGGTACTATTTGACTTTAGGTCACATGACCTTGATAAAACTGTGTAAACCGGCAAATAATTTTTAAATAATTTCAGTTACCTAGGTGTTGGCACTGCTCTGTCCAGTGATTATGCTTATTGTATTCATTTTGAAGGTATAATGGTTTGAACCATGAGTCACACAGCGAAGCTTCATGACAATCTTGCAGTCTGAGAAACATGTTGAAAGTAAGCTATATTCTGTGAAACTCCATTTCCATGGCTGATTCTTGTACTACAACAATAAAGCTGCAAATAGCCGGAGCAGTCTGGGGTCACAGTTCCTGACAAACGATGGATGCCCGCGGCTAAATATCCGGAGCGTCTTATTTATGTACAAAATTATGATTTATCTTATATTTAACAAGTGCGGGTTAGAGACAGGCGCGTTCTAAAGCCCGACAATTACGGTACAGACATTTTGGCTTCAAGTCTGAGCAAAGGGAGAATACGGAGCTGATTTGTTCATCTTTGATAATGTGAATGGTCAAAACCATTTGGATAAAGACACATAAAGCATATGTTATAGAATCTGCACTCAAGGCGAAGCAGATGGCCACTTGTCCTGAGCCTGGTTCTGCTGGAGGTTCCTTCCTCATGAGGGAGTTTTTCCTTTCCACTGTTGCCTTCATGCTTGCTCAAGATGAGAGTCTGCGACGAAGTGAAGACTCAAAGCAATCTTCTGGCTCCTCACATAAATAATATAATCAACTTACTTTTTATGTATGAATGTTTCTGTTCAGTGCCCTGAGATGACTTATGTTGTGATTTGTCACTATATAAATAAATTGAATTGAACTGAAGTGCAATGCAATTGACAAGTAACAAGAAGTACATTAAAATGTTTATTTTAAGTCAAATCATCCCTGCGTTGGAAACTTTTGAAGCAACAATGAATTCATCTTCCACAGATGCTTTCTATCCTTTCTGAAGCCTAAAGAGAGAACAACTCTTCCACTGCCTAAATAATTGTAACTTCATCCATCCATCCATTATCTTTACCCGTTTATTTCATTTTGGGTCACGGGGGTCGCTGGTGCCCATGTCCAGCAATCACTGTGCGAGGGGCGAGGTACACCCTGGACGGGTCGCAAGTCCATCACAGGGCCACATAGAGACAAACGAGACAAACAACCATTCACTCTCTCAGTCACACCTAGGGACAATTTAGAGTTACCAATCAGCCTAACATGCATGTTTTTGGTCTGTGGGAGGAAACCGGAGTACCCGGAGGAAACCCATGCATGCACGGAGAGAACATGCAAACTCCACCCAGAAAAGCCCCTGGACCGGGGTTTGAACCAAGGACCTGCTCGCTGAGTGGCAGCAGCTCTACCAGTTGCGCCACCGTGCTGCCCCATAATTGTAACTTGAATTGCACATTTAACTCTTTATAAGGGGTCTACACAGAGAAATTCTCAACGTGTTGAAAACACAGATAGCATGTTATGTGGTCAACAAAAGGCTGAATGTTAATAGTTAAAACCTCATGTCTATTTGCAGACCACTCACCTTTTACTGGGGACTGCAGGGAGATGTTCATGTTGCACAAATGCCCAACACAGCATTTCACCACCAGCTCAGGAGTTGGTGGGTTTCCACAGCGCATGGGACCATCTTCAGTACCCACAATGCATCCCCTCTGAAAAACTGACGTCCCGTTCAGAACAGAGAGAGAAGTAAAGCACTGTTGGCCATAACATCTATCCCTGTTGCTGCAGGATGGTCCGTCGCACAAACATTCATTTTTTATACTTTCTTCCTCTGAAAAAGAAAATTGAAAGCAAATCAGAATCCCCCTATAGAAAACACAAATCCTGCAATGAAAGACCCTTTCTTTATGCAAGGGAGACAATAATCACAGTTTGCTTTTTTCTATACATATGGGGGAAAGGTGTGGATGCCACTGTGAAAAGCACTTTCCATTGCAATCCACCATCACTGCAGCTGTTTAAAATAACAGTGCCAGACAGCAGATGAGAGGGAGACAGACTGAGGAAGGGGTAGTGAAAGGGAAAAAAGTGTGATTTTTGTCTACGCATGCAAGACACAAGAAGGGAGGCAGGAAAGGCTTGAGATGCACCATACTGACTGAACTGAAAAAGAAAAGATGAATCATGAATGTCTGGCAAACACCTTTTCAGTGGGTTAATATATATTTAGTGAACATGAGTGTCATACATTAATTATAGAGTTTGAATTAGTAAGCTGATGGTTAACAGTAAACACAGAAGAAGCATTACATCCTATGCTTGGAGAAACCCTACCCCATTTAGCTAAAGTTTCATATTATTAGGTCTCCTGTGATAAGTTTTGCTTTGTGACTAAATGCTTACCCTTTATGCTGGAACACGGTAGAACCAGTGTGAACAGAACCCAGAAAAAGGCTTTAGTCATCATTGTATACCTGAAAGAAAAAAAAAAAAGCAGATAAATACTAAATGAGAGACATCTTTCAAGCGTTATAAACAGAATGAAAATGAGCACGAAAAAAGTTTGTGTACATTGGAAAATAATTTTCTGTACTCCACTCAGTAAGAAAGTGAGATGAACGAAGATGGTACAATTTGCCATCCACCTCAAGGTGCTGGAGGGCACAACTTTACAAATAGAGACTTTCTCATTACAAAAAAACTAAGTAAAGTGGGTCTCATGTCTTCCTGTTGTCCTGGCAACAAGGCATTGAGTGGCATGCAATGGGGAAACTGGTGCTCTCATTGGCTGGCTGTGTGAGAGTGACTGTGTTGATGTACGTGTGTTGGAGGGACAGAGTGCTTGGCAAATGAGGGAAGAGGAGCAGACAGACATTAGGAGGAAGAGGAAGAGAAGAGGGTACAGGACAGTAAATAGAACAGCCAAGTTATCCTCAATACAGTACTATTATTTACACACCTGGAACATTGAGATAGAAATTGTAAAGCACATGTCTAAATGACAGATACTTGGCAACAAACTAGTTCAACTATCAAAGCAAACTGAAAAATGAAGAAAAAAAAATACAATTTTTAACAATATTATTTAAGTTTTCTAAAGACATAGCCTGGAGTGTTCCCTGTTCCTGTTAAACCGAGCACGAGGAACATTATCTTGGCAGCGTGAGCGTCTGAGTGCATCTGTGCCGCTGATAAATACCCCAACACCACCTACCTCAACACCCCCCACCCCACCCCCCACCCCCAAGCCTTTGTGCCCATCTCCCAGACATAAATGATTAAGCATGTAATGTTAGCATTAGCCCAACGGCAGCGTCTGTACAGTGACGCTCAAACAGACCACATGCTGCTCCTTTAATCAGGGCACAAAACAGAGGCTGCCACACAGAGATAATCAGGAGCTGTGTCTGCTCCCTTGGGACGAGAGGGGTGGAGGAACGGTAGTCGGTGCAGAGAATGGGCACGAGGGCATGTGGAGGCATTGCTTGGGTGCGACTGGGGGGCAGTAGGTCAAAGAGAGGAGTAAGAAGGACTGCTACAGTGATGTGTAAGTCTAGTGTCAACACCCATAGGACGGGGGGGGGGGGGGGGGACTGTGAAGTGAAGGATGGTGGTGTCTGTATAAATTTATGTGTAAAGAACTATAACATAAATACTAGTGTTCTGCAAAACTTTGCCCACTTATTTTATAGTGACGCATTAACCAGTCATTCAAAACCAACACAGTAATTACCTCACCTCAATTAGCAGAGCAGAACACGTCTTGTGGTTTTACTTAATTACTTCAAACAGCTAATGATTTGCTGTATTCCTATTTAAATTTACTGCCAAAAACCCATAGGAAAAATCATCTACCTCACATTGTGAAAAATACTCTCCAAGAAGTAAGCACCCCAACCATCCAGCCCAACCAATTATGTGTTTATACAGGTTGTATGCTGTTTATCAGACTGTAGGGATACAGCACTTAATCAAGCCTTTGTATCAAGGATCAAATGACATTTCGGGTCACCGTGTCTCCATCATGTTTACAGCTGGTCTCCTCATAATGCAGCATGATAGATAACAATTTAAACAGAGTACCAAAGTTGTATTTTTTATGTAGCAATACATTACAAGTTTACATGCATGCAAAAGTTAATTATATACAGTATTTACTTTACACACACACACAAAGGACAAAATAAATAAAGCCTCATCCACACTCCGAGGCATGAAGAAACATGAAGCTGCCTAACGGCTTTTGGAGTCCTGATACTGGAAACCTCAGAATGGATTCTTGGGAAGGAGCAAGGCAGGTCTAGCATCTGCAGAACTGATTGCGATCTGAGTACACAGTTTTGTGGAGCTCCGGGAGTGTGTATTGCAGCCCTCTTCTCCCGTGTATTGAATTCTTTGGCCGTGTTGTGTAGCGACGAGCGCTCACAAAACTGACATGCAGCCAAGGGTGTGCTCTCAACCCCTCTTGTTCTCCGATTCAGTGTCGTTTTAGGAAACTAGATTGAATTCCAGATGGTTTTTTTATAGCTTTCGATAAGCCTTTTAATTTCTTGCATTTGATACCAATAAACCTAGCAAGAAAAAAAAATACATTACAAAAAGAAGGGACCAAATAATATTGATGCAATACTAGTGAATTTTAAAAAGATCAAGTGAAAGGGATTTTTTTTATGTGCAAAATGTCTGTTAAGTATATAACAGTGTTTAAAGAGATATTTTTGTTTATTACATGTTCATTCTTTTATTTTGAAGGACACAGTAACGGGGTCAGAAGTTGCGCTGTAAAGGCGAGATGAAAGGGAAAATAAATAAATAGCGGAGACACCGTTCGTTGTATTGATCATTTTATCTACTACTAAATGTGTTTAACAATAAAAATAAATGGTACAAATTTAATGAATATTTACCATATTTTACAGGTATTATTTGACTTCTGGTCACATGACCTCGATAACAATGCTGGGTAAAATTGACAGGTGTATAATTTTTAAATAATTTGGGTTACGTAGGTGTTTGGCACTGTTCTTCCAGTGATTATGCTTAGATAGTTCTTGTGTTCATTTTGTACGTTGAATGGTTTTAACCACGAGTCAGAGAGTGAAACATCATGAAGACTTATGGCGGCGATCGTTCAGTCTGAATGTGTTGAAAGAAAGCTATGGTCTATGAAACGCCAGCAGACGGCTGATTCTTGTACTACAACAAGAAAGATGCACGTTATGCCAGAGATGGCTGGGCACAGATGAGCGGTGGGTGCCCCCGGCTTAATAACTGGCGCGTCTTATTTATGTACAAAATTATGATTTATCTTATATTTACTATGCACGGCTTAGAAACAGTTGTGTTCTACAGCCTGAGAATTATGGTAGTGTCCAGCAGATGTGTTGCTGGTGACTTTGAGTAACTTCCTGTGGATCAAAAGTCTGTCTTCATTCATCCATGCATTATCTTTTACCCCGCTTCTTTTTTTTCAGGTCGTGGGCGTTGCTGGTGCCCATGTCTAGCAGTCACTGTATGAGAGGTGTGGCACACCCTGGACAGGTCGCAAGTCCATCACAGGGCCACAGAGACAAGACAATCAACAAGTTACACTCTCACAACTAGAGCCCATTGTAGAATTACCTGTAAGCCTAACATGCATGTTTTTGGTCTGTGGGAGGAAACCAGAGTGTCTGGAGAAAACCAGCACACGCACTGAGAAAACATGCAAACTCCACCCAGAAGGGTCTCTGGCTGGGATTAGGCCCGGCAACCTTTTTGCCAAAAAGCGACAGCTCTACTAACTGAGCCACCGTGCCGTTGCCTTTGTTCATATCGAATTTAAATTTGTTAATGACGTGAAGACTATTTGTTTCTTATGCATTGTAAAGTTTTGTTCTCAGCAAAGATAAAGAAAAAACAAATCTAGAAAGCAAAGTTTAATTTTGAGCAGTATCTGGTTCTGGTAGATTTTGTAACTGAAAAACTGAAACAAGACTAGAGTAGAAATGCTTCACTTTGTACTTCAACAGTATTAAGGCTATACCACTTAAGTTATTTGGTTTAAATGAAATTCAAAGTGCAGGGGTAATCCTTTAAACATATTACTTCTGCTTAAGGAATCAATATTTTTTTCCACAGTATCCCTTATGATGATTTCTGAACCTTTGCAACCTTCTACATGAAGGGATAAAAGACCACATTTGAGCTGAACACAAATCAACCAAAGTGTGCACAACCTAAAAGAAATCTCTAAAACAGACATGGCCTAGTGAAAAGTGTGTTAGGCTTGACTCCTGCTGAGTGCTACTGGAGACACATAAAAGCAAACCTTCCTATCATGGCTCACATTTTTTGACGGCACATTTCCTACTCGACTCTTTCCCTAGATCCCACTCTAGAGAGCTATCTGGACTACTCTTAAGAGGTTGAGAAGAGCTTAAAGTGATTATGTAGAGATGATTACATATGCTTTTCACGTTCCGTTAATACAACTGAACCCTAAAAATGCCTGCAGCCAGTTATGATGATTGAGAAACCATCTTAAAAGTTGGTACACTGAAAAAGATTAAAAATTTCTACTATTATGCTGAAAATGTTATGATTCATTATCTCAAACTGACTGCTGAAACAGCTTTCCACAGCAACTAAAGCATGTGTGCCTGGATGCTTTAATATTTTTGGTCTATTTTGTATGCAGGTCAGGTAAACGAGAGAATGAGAAAACACTACTTTGTCTGATGAGCATGGCGCATCACTGAGGTTGAAGACGAAGGTTTGCTGAAGCTGTACAGGAGCTGCTGAGTCATCATACTGGCAAAAAGGCAAAAAGGGAGATAAGATGTGGAATCAGTGTCTGAGCTGGCAGGCTGGCATGGTTACCATGGCACAAACAGCCTAGGCACTGAGGAAACTGCAGCAAACTGCAGGACGGCGAGTGGAAGAAACAGCCCGAGAGTGAGGCAATGCAAAGCCCTGTTCGTGTCCCTGTTACTCTCCCTGACCTGCAACCAGACAGCCAAAGAGCCAGCATGCCATCAGGGACACAGATGGTTTGCTCCTAGGTGGATGCGAGTTTAATGCAGACCTAAGGGCAATAGCTATGCTTTTTACTGCAGCCCAAATTCAAATTTACACAACAGCATGGCAGATCAACACGCTCACCTTTCTATGCCAAATAAAATATATGTAGAAAGACAAAAAAATGCACAATCGTATCCTAAATCCTAAAACGATAGGAGACACTCGAAGCAAAGCAGACCTTAAAAATATTATAAAGGAAATTAAAATCAAGTCAAGATTCTTTATTGTCATTCACACCACATGCGGTACATACGGTGGAACGAAACTGTGTACACATGGTCCCAGTTACATCCAACAAAAGTATAAATTGTCAAGAAAAACAGTAGTAAGATCTAAGATATGAACTAAGAAATATGCTAAAATTGAGGCTACAGTAAGCACAAATAGTACAAAAACAATATGCCGAACAACAGCAGCACGAACATGAGTCTGTGTGAGCAGAGGAGTACGAATGAATGAATGCATGGAGATAAAATATACCTTAAAGCACATAAATGGGCCAAACGTCAAAATTAAAATTGATCTTATCCATTTACATGTGGAAAGACAATATAGATAAACTCTCAAGCTTCCAAAGAATCTTGTGTTTCCATAATTTCCACAAAACACAAGCAACACATGTATAAAGTGGCAATGGTCTCAACAAATGTGCCATGTGAAGAAACATGAATCATAATGTTTTAATTCATGCTCAATAATACATCCATACATCAATACATCCATCCTCTTCTGCTTATTTCAAAGTTAGGTAGCGGGGCAGCAGTTTGAGCAGGAAGGCCCAGACATCTCTTTACACATCCACCTCTTCTGGGAGGATTCTAAGGCGTTCCCAAGCCAACCAAGAGATTTATGTTGTTTTTTCCATTGGTAACGGTACAGCACGGTTCGACTCGACTCAACCCGTCAATCAAGATAGTAGGCATGTAAGCAAATGACCAATCGGTGAACTCATTTTGTCTCGGTAAAAGTCCCTTGCCTGCGGAGCTGACTGCAGCCGATCGAGTGTACGCTCGAGTAGGAAGTCTCAACCATCTGTGGACAGTGTGCGCAGTTTCCACGCGGCTGACAGTCCGCCCGAGTCTGTGGGAACTTTCAGAGTGTGGGGGTGGAGTTTTAAAGCAGCGCTAAACTAGATCCATATGCAGATTGCCCTATCAGTTCTCACAGTAGGGGTTCATTAGGGTCTTTGTTAGTTTGACTCACAGTGGAGCCACTCTGGTGACATTCCTGATAGGTGTGAGTGAAAATGACTTCGTATCAGACCTAAAACAGTTTAATTGTTTGCATTCATATCGTTCAGATTATGAATCACCATAAACCACGCATCTCATTCTGATTACAAATTCTTTCGGAAGGAGCTGAATCAACAAAAAATAATCCGAATAGGGTGTTTACAGGAAGCATTTTTTATTCCGAATGGCTGTTTAATCAGATTACTTATGTCCATGTAAACATAGCTACGGTCTGTTAAAACAATTCCAAGCCAGTTAGAATTCCTTGCAGTAAACATTACTTTGCAAGGAGACCAGATCTTATCTGTTGGGCTGTTATCGCCCCCCACCCCACCCTCAGCAACCCCTGAGGCTCTGTTCTCTTTGTCATACTTTCTAGCCAATTAACAGTGTTGATTGGAGTACTCAAGAGCCCACTCTGTAGCTATGTTTACATGTGCAAAATGTTTTGACCGGATTGAAATGTTTTCAGATAAAATAATTCAAATGTATCGTTTACATGGGCACAAGCTTCGCCAACATGCTAATATTATTAGCATTAGCCAGGCGGAAATGGCATAGTCGCACATGCGCAGTCAGGTCATTTTTTCACGATCAGAAAAAAATGAACGGATCAAGCGTTTACATGCGCACCGTTCAGGTTATGAATCGGCGTAAACCACCCGTTTCGTTCTGATCACAAATTATTTCGGATCACGCTGAATAGACAAAAAATAACCCGAACGGGGTGTTTACATGACGCGTTTTTATTCCGAACGGCTGTTTGATCCGATTACTTATGTCCATGTAAACATAGCTTGTTGTGATAAAGTCAAAGAATGTTGCGTGTCACTTAATCTGACCTAAATCATTGACACCCCCAACAGACCTAACAAGCGTTGTCCTGAAAAATCTTTCATTTTAGGGCCGTTTACATGGTGCATATTTTAAGTGAAACCGCACCTTTTTCTCTGTGGTTCTTCTGTTTATTTACATAAATACTAATATATATATATATATATATATATATATATATATATATACTAGTAGCCCCCCTCTTTGAATCCTAAGGTTTCTCAACCCACCTTTCAGAGTGGAGGTTTTCAGGAGGCCTCCAGCTGATAATGTGCACATCTCCCGCAGAGGTTTAAACCACATGCGCACTACAGGCATATCTTTCCCGCACGCAAGGACCGACGGCTTATTTCTATCAACAATGGCGGCATAGTAACATATCAACATCTGAGCCACGACTGATGAAATATATTTTGAGTCTCATAGTTAATCTATGCCAGAATGTAGCTGCTGTGACCAACATCAGTGTTGGGAAGAGACGCCAGTCTGATCTAGTTCTAATATCGCCATTTATTAAATGAGCCTGTCGAGACAGGTGGATATTTCATGTGTCACGCTACACTATAACATACTAAATGTGCTAAAAAAAATAACTAACAAGAATAAACAGCATTTATGTTAATGATAGGAGATATAATGGAGCTATCTGAGCTAAATGCTGGTGAAGATTCTCATTTTTTGAATCTGAGCTAAATGGAGCTATCTGGATATTATGTAATTCATGTTACGATATGTAATTTAAACCATGCAAAACTTATTGCGTGTTATTAAAGTTGAAAATGAATACAACAGGTTTAATTTTTATTTATTTATTCAACACCACACAATGTACGTTACACAAACACCGATAAAAAAAAACTGAACACTATTAAAAATACGTTAACTGAACTGTAAACTACATTAATGAACTGGACCCTTCCTCTCAGTTGTCATCCTAGGTACTGACACCATGTTGTTTATCTGGCTTGTTCAGGCAGTCACTCCTTTAAACAACGTGTGAGGGTAAACTAATGCTAATTTGCTATATCTAGTGGGAGCCGAGTGTAAAAGTACATAAATGTCAATTAAATATGGTTTAGTAATACATGCTGTGTGTGTTTCAGCTGATTCTCCAGCAAAATAATTGCAGCAGACCTACAGTCCGTTTACGTCCAGCCTTGGCCGATATCCGATATGCCGATATGTTAAAACTTATTTGGCCGATAACCAATATTGATATTTTATATACTTTCCTTTGTCAGAACATAGCCCTCTTATTTAGGCTTATTTGCTACAAAAAATTGTGCAACAGCTGTAAAAGCTGGTGACATATGTAGTGGACTAAGCCTACGTCGAAACCCAGTCTAAGGTCAAAACTCTTGACCTTTAGAACCTTGTGGGACAGAAGCTGTCATTTCATGTATTTGACTCCATAAATACAGGTTCACCCATCCTGAGACTTTCTTTCTTGAAGATTCAAGTGAAAAGAACACTCTCTTTTTATTATCATTACTATCTTACAAATGTTGATAATCAAAGTGTCTTAGTTCAAACCATTTTAGATGTTGCAGTGAACTAATCAATTTTATTAACTGAGTAATGATTTTATTCTCATGTTAAAAGCTGTGCAGAGTTTATGCATTTTTCTGATTTCTGCTTTTGAATGAGCAAGTGTGTGCGTTTACAAGGTTACAGTCAAACGAAAAACAAGTTGTTATGTAGAAACTGTCATGTTTTAGAATCCTCTCAGACGTAAATAGAGATGTTTTGCACCTGTTTCTTAAGGCACGCCAAAACAGAACCCTCTCGGTCTGTGAGAACGTTTCTGAGCTGTCTCATAACAATTCTCGCTGTCTCTAACCTCTTACGTCACAAAAACACACCCCTTCTGGTCGTTTCTGACCAATGAAAAATCCCAAAAAGTGAACCGGGAAAGAGCCTTTAAAATGTCAGTACTTCCTGGTCTACACAGACTCACAGGGACACGGAGAGACTCACAGGTACCCAGAGTGACTTACGACTCACGGAGTTACAGAGTTCTGGAGTTCTGATGGAGTGCTGTTGGAGTTCCTGACATGACAACGAAGCTCTTCCGAGTTCCATGGGATTATAACATTTTCCACTGAGGTGAATGTGTGTCGAACAGAGCCTCGCCACTACTTCTGACGGGCAACAGCCATTCTAAGGAGACGCTGGACCGGTAGCGTTAACGGAACACCATATCTGCTGATTATCATCAGAGAGGTAATGGGTCAAGTTTCCTACCAAGCGTACCGAGGCGAGCTGGGCTTCTGATGGAGAGTGTCGGTTCTGGAGAACACTTAATTTCCCTCACATTCAATCTTACTCCCTTTAAACTTCTTCCCATCTTTAAACTTTTCTATCAAGTAGAAATTCTTCCAGATATTTAGAAATGTCTGTGTAAAATGCTCACCCACATTCATGTGGGTAAAAGATCATAGTTGTACAGTTTTATAAATGTCTGTTGGTGCAGCAACGGAGAAATCATGGCCGTATGATTTTTCCTGATTGATTGCTTTGTTGTTATTTTCATAATTTGCCAAATTAATGTAAATGTTTGATGTTAAATTTGATTCTGTAAATAAATGACCGCATTCATTTTGATGGGTCAAATTTAAATGACGTCTCACGTTTGCATTTCCTCTAATTCAATGCACGTTTTATTCAGTCCAGAAAAATGAGGAACTCGCGTTAAATGATGAATACATCCCAGCATCTGTTCATCTACACATATATTTAATAACAGCCATATGATATGCATAGCACTTTAACTTATCTGTTAAATGTTATTTATTACCATTAGTCACATGCAATGCTGATCACTTGTGGAGGCTTGTTCCAGGTTCCTAGCTGCAGTGTGGGATCCTCTGCACTCTTGTGCATGAAGGACAGCCTTTTTAAGTTCAAAGTTTTTGTCTATCCATTGTGCTGTAAGACTAATCATGCTAACGGAGCTAGCACAACATCCAAATGTCTGTGGTAAAACTCACCCAAGTCGTGCTATCGGCTATTAGCTTCTCAATGACATCGGAAATGACGACTTGTAACTCAAGTAACGTTACGTCAGAAAAATACAGTGAGGAAAATAAGTATTTGAACACCCTGCGACTTTGCAAGTTCTCCCACTTAGAAATCATGAAGGGGTCTGAAATTTTCATCTTAGGTGCATGTCCATTGTGAGAGACATAACGTAAAAAAATGAAAAATCCAGAAATCACAATGTATGATTTTTTAATAATTTATTTGTGTTACTGCTGCAAATCAGAATTTGAACACCTGTGAAAATCGATGTTAATATTTGGTACAGTAGCCTTTGTTTGCAATTACAGGTCAAACGTTTCCTGTAGTTTTTCACCAGGTTTGCAGACACTGCAGCAGGGATTTTAGCCTATTCCTCCACACAGATCTTCTCTAGATCAGCCAGGTTTCTGGGCTGTTGCTGAGAAACATCGAGTTTGAGCTCCCTCCAAAGATTTTCTATAGGGTTTAGGTCTGGAGACTGGCTAGGCCACTCCAGAAACTTGATATGCTTCTTACGGAGCCACTACTTGGTTATCCTAAGAATGGGTTCGGTTCTATGAAACATTGATAGTGGAAAAAGGCTTAGAACCGTACCGAGCCGAGTCGAACCATGCTGAAGAGGGGCTATGGAAAAGGAGCATAAGAATCCTCGAGTTTGAAATGTACTGGGATGTTATGTTTACTTAGACTTAAGACTTAAACAACAGGACCAGCTTCACCCCAGACCAGATCTGCACCCTGTTAGACCTCTGCCTTTCCAACACTTATTTCAAGTATAACATTTTTTACAGACTGAAGCATGGTTGTGCAATGGGATCTCCAGTGTCACTCATTGTGGCCAATCTCTACATGGAGGAAGTGGAACTGGAACTTGGTGCAACTAACTGAATGAAGAGTGCCACAAAATGGTTACACCGTATATTGTGAAAAGGTGCATCCCTTTTCAGATGTGGAATCACCAACATTTAAGTTAGTTAGGCAATAACAATAGATATAAGCTAATTAAAAGCACATCCTAAGCTAATGTTACAATGACAGTGACATTACACATTTGTTTATATGTTTGCAGGGACAAGGTGAAAACCATCAACCCAAGTACACACCACTTTCCATGTACCACTTGTCAAATAAGTAAATCCCATCATGGTATATGGCGGAGAAGTCCACTGTAACTACAGAGCTGCTCTGCACTTTAAACAGAAGATGGATGACTGTCTCAGTCAGAGCAAATTCAGAGAAAGCTGATTGAGCAGGTGAAATGTAATTCATGCACAACTGTCCTTTTCAGTTATTAAAATCTGAAATCTAAATGTTAGTAATGTTCTTTGTAGTCAACAGAGGAAGACTGGAGATGATGGGGTCACCATGCAATCTTAGGAAAGGCCTGAGAATGAGGGCGTGGAGGAGTGTATGATAGCTGACATTATATACGTTCTCAACCTTAATAATGATCAAGCCTTTAATGATCCCTTTTTAGTGATAATAGTGATGAACTGTTGTAATGAGGTGTACATTTTTAACAGCCCTAAACCTTTAACAAAAAGTATTTAAAAACAAGTCTTAAAAATGGCTTCAGACTTGTATGCCAGTAGGGAAAAAAACTAAACTACCTACCTTCACGGCATCTTTCACTACTACTCAACAAAATACACCAATAACTAAATGACATATTTAATTTTATTTTCCATGATTCAAGTAAGTAAAGCCTAATAAGATTACCATATAGTTGAATAACTGAATATCAAAGTCTGGGATAAGCCTCTTGATAAAATGATCTTTGAACATGACACCTTCTTAGTTTTGCATATTACAGATTTAAATTCACCCTTCTACAGAAAACAACTTACAAGCTCAAAGTACACGTTCAGAATGGCATGTTTTGTACCAAATATTTGGATTTTGCTGTAGACCTGCTTTGTTGTTTTGCTGAATAATTATAAAGATTCACAAACACAATATTCACAATATTATGTGCCTTTCCAAAAAATGTTTCCACATATTTTAGAGGCATTGCAGTTAAGATATATGTAAGCCATCTTAATTGAGACAATGGTAGTCTGGCTGTATCCTTTAAAAAAATATGCCAAGTATCATTATTTATAGATTATAATTAAAGAAATTAAAATCAAAGAACAAAAAATTCATCCCAAGCCAAGAAACAGTACTAGTTACTGCTTTGTAAAAGCTCATTTTTATGCAGGCAAGCTACAAAAATTCAGACTCCTCCACAGAGCTGTTACAGTGTGGGCTGACTAGTCAATATCCCGTGGCATACACAGCTGGTGTGGGTGACAGATGCATCACTGGGCCAATTGAAAAGTGAAGCACTTTAACCTCTGAAAACCCATGCTCCCTGGCTAAGACCCCCCTCAAGTAGGAGATGAAAGAGGGACTTTAGTGCTTTTGGAATTTGCAGAGCCCTATCAGGGCCAGTCAGGCTCCATCTCTAAAGTCTGTCAGTATCTCAGCAGCAGACCCCTTTTCACAATGGGAGGAATGTGATCAAATGCAAATGACCCCCTACTTATATCCAATTGTCACTTGTGCATTAATTGTAGTCGGCAGCAGCATAGCAGTTCTTGTTCCTTGGATACACACTTACCCAGACTGTATACACACATACGCAACTTGTCCTAGATAAAATGCATTCAGAGACAATAAGTGGCTTTTCTCCATGATGGCCCCCACCCAGCGCTCCACCTCTGCAACAACAAAAGATTGTTTTTAACCAACCGATTAGACGAAAAGTCTCATGTCGAAGTAACAAGAATATTCATTCAACCTTTATTTAGACAGGTAAATCCCATTGAGCCCCGAGGACTCATTTACAAGAGAGACCTGATTTATATGAATGATTTATATGACCTGAATATGTGTACTTAAAAGACTGTAAAAGTCCAGCACATAATAGTCATAAGCAAATGTGTTTAAGTTCATACACAAACTGTATTTTTGGTTTTCTTTTTGCACTATGGCTTCTTGCGTGGTCTTGTGAGACGCAGCTTTGAAGGTTGGACACCTAACAAGCCTTCTACGCAATTGTCACCATAGCAATTAGACTTTCATTTTCAGTCTTCAAAACATCTAAAGCAGCCTATTCAAAATGTGGCTTTATGGCCGTAAGCCATGTTTGCTAACAGGGGAATGCAAACATTCACTCTCCAAACGAACATCTTACAAAGTTCATCAGTCTACCCCTAAAAGAACACCTTGATTTATGCCAAGGTGCGCTCTTTAAACACATTTTTTCTCCTCTGAAACGAGTCAGAGAAACCGACCACAGAACTCAAAGCGTTACAAATATTTAATATTAACTGATGTTGGTTCCTACCTGGTGATAAAGGTCAGAAAGCTAACATGGTGACACACAATGTGGATAATCAGTTAGCAAACAGCTTGCAACAATACTATAACTGTGTTTACAACACTAGCTATGTTTACATGCGCAGAATTCTCTGACCGGATTGAAATGTGTTCTGTTTGAATAATTCAAATGTATTGTTTACATGGGCACAATCTGTTCATGATGAGCGTTTACATGCAGCGGGCTTTGTTCTGAACAGCAGTACTGACATGCGCAGTGTGGTAAACTCTCCTTAAAAAAACCACCGAAGAAGAAGTTCTACTTCCGGGTGAACGTAAACAAACCTGAGCACCCAAAATGGACCCGCGACAGGTTTTAATGATGTTGGAGACGTTATTGCACTCCCTGACTGAGCTACAGGTAATAGAAATCATTTTGAGCTCTTTAAAAGTTTCTAGTAGAAATGTTGTGTCGCTCACCGACCAGTTTTACTTCCCTGACATGCTAATATTATTAGCGTTAGCCAGGCGGAAATGGCAAAGTCGCACATGCGCAGTCAGGTCAGTTTTTCACCATCAGATAAAAATGATCAGATCAAGCGTTTACATGCGCACCGATCGGGTTTCGGATCGGCGTAAACCACCCGTTTCGTTCTGATCAGAAATTATAACGGATCGCGCCGAATACACAAAAAATAACCCGAACGGAGTGTTTACATGACACACTTTTATTCCGACCGGCTATTTGATCCGGTTACTTTTGTCCATGTAAACATACCCACTGTTCCATGGTGCAACTGAACCTACCGGTACTATCCCTGACATCCTACTGTTAATCAGGTCTTTTTGGACTTTAGTGTCCTGGCCTGCGAGAGCAAAGACCTTTAAGGGATCAAAACAGCAGTAAACACGTTTTAATGCTGTTTTCACACATGCTATGAAGTCCTGAACATTTACGTGCATTTTCAAATAAATAAATAAAACAATGTGGTAATGAAAAGGTCTACACTACAGCTGTCCGGACACATCTTGTGTGGTATTTGCACAACCTGACTCTCAACTATAAAGTCCAAAATAATATCCAAATTAAACTACATAAATCATGTCGAGTAAAAAACAATTTTGCTTATCATGTGATGCATGAACTGATGATTATTTTTCGCCTTTGTACTTTTGCCAGTATGCTGGCTGTCTCCGTTTGGTCAACTCTTATTGCTGTGCCAGGACATACATTTTATTGCTTTAAACATAAACATCCACCCGTACAGATTAAAGGGGAGATTTGTCTGCTGTAATAGCTATACTGTAACCAAAACATATGTTTGCCACATGTACTGCCACCCTTGAATTACTTAAGTATTTCCAGCTTTCATAAGGTATATTATAAACAGCCTTCTGCAAAATAACAGAGGCTACAATATCATGTCAGACATTTACCAGGTCTCTAAACAAATACAAATACACAAATTGATCTTGTTGATGTTATGATGTGCTATTCAACACTATTTTAACAGTGTTTACAGAATGATTCACTTGACATGCAGAAATATCTAATATTACCACTAGGGCTTTGATGTGTTGCGAGATTTTCCAATTACAATGATTAAAATGGCTTTATCACAATCATCGATTATTATTACACTTGAATATCCATGTAGTTCTTTTTCCCGTCTGCGCCTCCAACTTCACACAGGCCCCTTCTTTCTCCCTCTCTAAGGCCCTGTACACACGTAGCCGGATATCAGGAAAACCGAATAGTTTATCATGCGGTGTGGCCTTTCATCCACACGTGAACTCCGGTTGATGTAACTATAAACGAATAATAACAAAAACTCCGACCAAAGTGGAGATTTGAGAAATCTCCTCTTTCGGGTTTGCGTGTGGACTTTCGGAACCGGAGATATGCGCATTATGTCTGCGACAGATGGTGCAGCGCGGCGCTGACGTCACATGTGCGACAATTGTTTTTGTTTGCCCATTCATTCGGAGGGAAAATGACTGCGTTTAGGGAAGTACTAATTGTAACGCTGGTTCAGGCAATTTTTGCTTGCTTGTTTTTACAAGCACAACTGCTCCAACAGATGGAATTACAAAGGAGAAAAAGCGTTTGGCGTTCAGCTCTTTTACAGCAACTATCCCTACCGATACGGAGGCACAATACCGCCATTCAGCGTCGCCGTCGCCGGTTTTGGATCAGACCTGGACGCACTGCTGGCTGGTGGGAAAACTTTGAGAAGGAAATTGTTCTCCCACAGGAATGGCGTGAGAACTTCAGAATGTCACGGTCGTCATTACTGTCGCTCTCGGAGTTACTCCTTCCTTACATTCAAGGGAAGAGTACTGTAATGCGATCTCCAGTCTGTGTGGTCAAAAAAGTTGCATGCACGCTATATTATTTGGCTGACGAGGGAAGACTGCGTAAAACGGCCAATGCATTTGGCTTATCAAGACAAGTAGTCTCAAACATAATTAGAGAGGTGTGTAAGGCTATAACTGTGTACTTGGGACCATCTTACATAAAAATGCCAACAACAGAGACTGCTGTGCGTGCACTTGTTGAGGGATTTGAGCAGGCTTATGGTCTCCCTCAGTGCCTTGGAGCTGTGGATGGGACTCATGTGGAGATAAAGCAGCCATCAGCTAATTCTACAGAGTACCTAAATAGGAAGGGGAGGTTTTCTCTTAACATACAAGCCACCTGTGATTACAAGTACAGCTTTATTGATGTAGTTGTGAAATGGCCAGGGAGTGTGCATGATGCCAGAGTTTTTGCTAACTCCACAATAAACACAAATCTGAAAAACATGAAGATTCCCCCCTGTCCAAGACAAATTGTGGAGAACGAAGACGCTATACCCATTTACATACTGGGTGACCCTGCATACCCACTTCTACCTTACCTGATGAAAGAATATGCTAACGGAGGAAGCAATGTTCAGGAGCAGTACTTTGGACTTTCGTTGTGCCGAGCTAGAATGGTGATTGAATGTGCATTTGGAAGACTAAAAGCCCGATTTGGAGCCCTGAGGAGAGCCATGGACATCAATATGAACGATCTTCCATTTGTTATATATGCATGTTTTGTGTTGCACAATTTTTGTGAGGCATCAAAAGACACTGTGGATGAAAACAGAATAACTGAAGCTATTCAACATGACAGGAACAATCAACCGGACACACAGCCAGTGGTCAGAGGAGACAGCTTGGCAGCAGAAGGAAAGCGGGTCAGGAGAGTCCTCACTCAGTGTCTGGATCCATAAACACAAAAACCTGTGAACTATTTAGCAGACTGCGTTGTTTTTTCATAAAAAAACGTTATAGTTAGCACCATGTATGTTAGAGAATTTTTAAATTGTTTTGTGCAATGTTATTGCATTTCATTCTATTAATGCATGAAAAGCTACCACCCAGGATTTAGATACATTATATAATAGTTTGTAGCTCATTAGACAGACTTTTAAGTGAAATGATTTTACTTTTCTCTCTTAAAATTGGACCTGTAGTGTATTAAATAGTGCTGCCAATACTTTCTGATGAACATGACTGTATTTGTAACTGATAAATGTCATATTCACAAAAATTCACATAAAGAAACTTGCTTTTAAAATGTTTGTCAATTTATTCAAACGAACACACTTAACATGTTCTTATTTTGTGTTTCATTTATGAACAGATCAGATTATAACAGATCTACAACAGATAAAGCTTTTTAAACATGGGAGAAAAGCAGCACAGTTACTGTACACTTTTAAATCAGTGATGCCCAAGTCCATAACTTGGGAGCTACCACAGGTACATTTCAGCTGCATTTTCTTCAACAAACCAGTATGAAATAGCTGATTTCAATCATCAGTATGTATTTGATAGTGGTGTTTTGGAGAAATACATCTAAGTAGCAGTAGCTCCCAAGGACTGGACTAGATCACCACTCTTATAAAGATTCACGTAACAAAAATGTAAATAGTTAAAGTATTGTGCAATTGCTACATTTTAAGCTTTTCACAGTATGTATAAAAAGATAGCAAACAGAAAAAAAACACTGTCAGAGTAAATAACACTGTGATTAACAACCTGACATGTGTGCAACCTTGTGCAAAAGTGGAACTTGTATATACTTAACTGTACCAGACTTGTTTCGATGTATAAAACAGTACTCTACTGGTCATTAAAAAGGGCCTGACTGAATGAAAATTGGTCAGTGGCTTCAGCAGGTGTGTGGAACACAGCTTCAGTGTTCATAGTGTTTCCTGGTCTTGTGTTTTGACGTGTTCTGTCAGAAGTGGAGTTGTTTGGGTATGGGTAATTTGCTGAGTTTTGGTGGACAGAATGGTGGGCCATTGTGTGCGAATACATCGGACCTCTTGGCTCATATGGCATGTAGTGTGGTGGTTGTGCAGGTGCATGAATGACCTGTTTCAGAAGAGAAAACCCATCAACAATCGATGTGGTAAGTCTTTCCAGTGTATTGGACATTTTTGAATAGTTTTCGGATGCTTTTTGTTCTGATGTCTCAATGATTTCCACCAGTCTCTTTTTCACACGCTGGTCTTCCTCAAGAGCATTCAGCCACTGGGTCTCAGCAGGCAGCTTTCTCCTCAGACGGTCGTGTCTGTGTCCTTTTAGTTTTGCCTTCAAAAGAGAAATGAAAATCATCACAATTAAACATAAAAAAGTAAACCTGGATCATGTTGATGTTGTACTTTTCACATCACTTCTACATAACAATATGTAATAACAGCGTATCCAATGTTTGCTATATGTCTTAAAGTGTATTTTGTACCCACCACCCCATCAAACTAATGAATATGTAGGCCTAACATAATATGAGATGAGTAAGAGCATGATGGTGTCATTTCTTTTTTGCAATAATAATAAAAATAAATCAGCAACCCGTACACAGTAAAATATAAAAAACATCACATTCCAGCCTCCACTACACACCTCAACTCTTGCATAATTTTTAACACACATATTGCCTTAACTGTATTTTTAATAGCAACACAATTCAACAAACCTGTTCCGTGAATTATAGTACATCCAACAGATGAACATTTACAGCAAAAGTACTTTTATTTATGAGGAATGGACAGAAAAATATACGTACATCAAGCAGGTCTCTCCTCTCCTTTGAAGTAGGACCCACACTGCTTTCATTATCAGACCCTGTGTCTGCTACATCCATGGTAGTGGAGGAAGAAGATGTGGATGGTGAGGGTAGGGTCCGAGAATGATCCAGGTCAGCTGTTTCAATACCGGAGGATATGGTAGTACTAGCTGGAGAGCCACCCCAGATTTGTTCGCACAGTTCGAAGTACAGAAGAACCACTCGACCGTGTCCACTCCTGCGTCCTGTATCAACAGCATGGCGATATTTACCTCGGACTGCTTTCATTTTTGTTGTTAAATTCCCGCGCGTGATGTCGGCATGTGAATGGGGAAACTCGTCGGAGGACTCCGTTGGGTAATGCTCTAAAAAAAGCGCTAAAATATCAACATACTTGTTCTGACAGGATTCCCAGTCGACATTTTCCTGAGTTTTATTAACTTTGTACTCCAACACGGTATTTAATAGTAGTTCAACCTCGCGGTCTGTCCACACAAACGAACCTCCAGGCGCCATGATTCAATACTAACAGGAAGTTGTGGTTGCTTTGAAGGGTTGTGATTTGCTGATATACGTTTCACCTTTGCACTACACTGCCTCCTATGGGTTGGGCATATTCTTTACAACGCTCTGTGGTGAACATCACCGGGTTCATGTAGACGATCATTTTCTCTATCCGAACATGTATGTACGGCGATATTTTTTTGCGCGGATATTCGTTTTTTCAAACACCAGGCTACGTGTGTACAGGGCCTAAATACAAACAGCACCTCACCCATGCTACCCCCGCCTTCTGCTTCACCAGGTGGGGGAGGAGTTAGAGCAGCTTAGATGCTGGGCAAAAAGAAAAACAATGGCTGCTATTTGAAGGAGGTTTGGATTTAAATTGTCAGATGAGCAGCAGAAAAATGTTTTCTGTTGACAATGCTGAAAACAAGTCCCAACAAATGTCAGAACTACTAATCTTTTTCACCATTTAAAACAGCGCTATAAGTTAAGTTATATGCTACAGCTCCGAATGCGTTTTCAAGACTCCTTTCCTGAGACAAACCACGGGTCAAAACTCATTTATTAGCCGTGCTGTGCCTTATGAGAGGAACAATGGAGAGATGTCGCAACATTAATAAATCAGCAGCTTATATCAAAAACACGGTCCTTAGCGGCTGTATACTGCCGCGTACGTCCCTTCACGCATACGTACGGTACGCGTGTACTGTACGCAGAGGGTTCAGTCAATAAACTCCAGCGTACACCCCGAGCAGCTGCAGAGCAGCTTCACAGACAAGGGGCGTTTACCTTCGGGACAAATTGAGGTTGTCGATTGGTCATTTGCTGACACACCTACTGGATTGATTGACAGGTCGGAAAAAAGAAAAAAGGCGAGCGCTGGCAGCCTCAGCCGCAGCGGTGTTCTGTGTTTATGTTCATAAAAAGATCTAAAAATTTTTTAAAACTGAGAGCGCTGGCTCTACAGCTCACACATCAGATCAGCCCACCAGGAAATCTCCAGACCCTCCCACAGCCACGCTGGACCCGAGTTTAATTCGCTTGTGACAAATTCCTCCATTTCTCACCATGTCAGTCATGGCATCAACGGAGGAGGAAGAGATCACTGCCTCTTGGCAAAAAAACAAAAGAAAAGGCCAGATCAGGGATGAAGAAGGGGAATTTAATACATTGGTGTTGCATACAAAACAGTCCGTCGCTGGGCAGCTTATTGTGCGACACAGAGTACGCGTATGTGGTCATAAAAATTTGAGCTTTGCACGGACATGCCCTGGGGGGTACGCTCGTACCTCTGCGTATGGACGTACACGGCAGTATACTGGGGGCTTTAGACGTCTTGTTAGCCGCTAAGGACCGCGTCTTAGCGATGTTTCACGTGTCGCTTCACACATGCTTCCTAACGTGAAGGCAGAGCAGCTGAAGAGGATTATTATTTAATATTCATCCATCCATCATCTTTACCCGCTTATTCCATTTTGGGTCACGGGGGTCGCCGGTGCTCATGTCCAGCAATCACTGTGCGAGGGGCGGGGTACACCCTGGACAGGTCGCAAGTCCATCACAGGGCCACATAGAGACAAACGAGACAAACAACCATTCACTTTCTCACTCACACCTAGGGACCATTTAGAGTTACCAATCAGCCTAACATGCATGTTTTTGGTCTGTGGAGGAAACCGGAGTACCCAGAGAAAACCCATGCATGCACGGAGAGAACATGCAACTCCACCCAGAAAGGCCCCTGGACCGGGATTTGAACCAAGGACCTGCTCGCTGAGAGGCAGCAGCTCTACCAGTTGTGCCACCGTGCTGCCTTATTATTTAATATACGTACAGTAAATAGTTTATTTTTCAGACATTTAGTAGAGTTACAGCTGTTTATTAATAAATGTGCCTGTGTGAAAATTGGGACAAAGCATTGACTCAGAAATATATTTTTGTTATTATTTTACGGAAAGAAATTTTTTTTAATTCATTCAACCTTTATTCATACAGGTTAGTCTCACTGAGCCGTGGACTCATTTACAAAAGAGACCTGTTTTTAACATTGATGTCAATAGTAGACAATCATAAAATAAAGCATATGAATTGAAAAAATAAATGGAAGAAAATTATATTAAAAAAACGAAACAAAAACAGCGACATTATAAAGCGATGTAATATACTAAAAACAGGGACATGTCTGCATTGGTTTGTGACATGAACTTAGCAGATGTTTGAATATTGAGATATACATAGTATATTGCGATTTATCTTATCAAGATATTAATTTTGGTCCACATTGTCCAGCCCTAATTACCAGTATAAAAATGCTCTATAAACAGTAACAGCAAATTACCCATAACCAAACTGCATGAATATAGCCAGTGATGGCAAGATGAAGGATTATTCTCAAATTGTAGACAAAATGCCCGCACCAAACAAGCTCCCCAGTCCATGCCTGTGAATGAGATCAGAGAGATGTTGCAGCTAACACAAAACCATAACTTTGCCCCGACAGCTGAGCGATAAGACAGGAGCACTGGAGCGGGTAAGGGCTTATAAAATGTGTATGGCAGACTGTCTCCAGTGCAGTCTGAGGTTAGTGTAGAGAGGAGCGGAGCCACAAGAACTACAAATCTATGCGGGCGTGCATCTGTGCAGACAACAGTGTCTCGCCTCCCTTCTCTGTCTCCACTGCTCTTCATCCACATTTGAACACAGAATAGGAGGAATCAATAAGTCTGTTCAGAGCCACCAGACTAAAAGGAGGGTGAGCTCCCAAACAGTAAGCACTGAAACAAGTCTAAAATCTGGCAGGTACACACGTAGCCTTTTATCCCATTCTCTTTTTTCCCCTCTAACTTCCTGCGTCCTGCTGAGACTGCAGAACCCGCAAGGCCCAGACAGCTCCCTTCATCGTGATGCGTTTGGGCTACATAAGGCTGATGATTATTAAAAGGCTCAAGGACTTTTTTGACTAAAAATAACACTGCAGACATAGAGGGCCTCTTTCTAAAAAGCTGGACACAAGGAGCAAATCCAACCCACATGCTGCGTTTCTCTGCAGTCTGCTGCCTCATCTGATGCCAGGTCTGTTGTCAAGTCAAACTTTCGAGGAAGTCAGCACATGCACACAAAACCAGGACAAAAAGTAAAGCAAGGCCACCATTATGATGCCAGACTTAAAGCCAAACCCTGCTCCCTGTTTTACACCCGAGCCTCCACCTCCCACCTACATAAACCTCATACCACCTACATTAAAGCGTGACGATCCCCCGGCTCGTGCTCAGACTTGAAGAAGCCCATCTTGGTTTCATAACAGCAGTTTTCTTGTTAATAACAGACTGTTTAACCCGATTCTACACACACAAGAATATACACACTCGCACCTTCTCACAGGTTTTTAAAACTAGCCCTCGGCCGTCGCCACACTTATACATTGCTCCAGCCGGTAATGACAAATTATTGAGCAGAGAAATTATTGTTACCCAAGCTCTGTCCCCCACTCCAAAAATAAAAATATACTGCCCCAATGTTGTGATTTTAAATGCTCAGACCACCATTAGACATGTTTTAATCTATTACAATAACTAAACTGAGCATCTGCAGAAGTGAAGGAGACAATAAGGACTCTACAGCAGATGTGAAAATTAAAATACATTTTCAAATCAAGCAGAAAGAAAAAAATAATAATCACATGTAAAACTGAAAAAGTGAGACGTTACCAACTATGATCTAGTTGAAACAATAAAAGCTAATCAAACAAAAAAAAATCATACTACTTTGCAACTAATTTATATTAAATTAGCGATAGCAAACTATTTAGGACATTTTTAGAAGTGCAAAACACCAAAAGGGTAAAAAGTAGGGATCCCATTTGATAGTTTCACCTACTTTGCCTTTTGAATTTTCCATAAGTCTTAAGTCAATGTGTAGTTGTATCTAGTATAAACTCTATTATAGATATTAAAAAAAAAGATTTGTCAGGTTTATTTTTTAGACATTAAAAATCAGTGGTGTGATGAATGTCCAAAATGTAGAAGTAAAACTAGGAGGCAGGGAGAATACAGACACTTTCACCTAATCATTTATAAGTTGCAAGTGGCTTATTGATCTATTTTATTGATCAACTAACCATTTAATTCAGTACAAATTCCATGACTTATCAAACCATTCAAAACCTTGTAGAGCCTCACTACTGGTTTTCTTGGCAGACTCCAATTTGAAAGTAATTCCTTAAGACATCTTTATCTAAAGTTGTTGGTTTGTGTATGTAGGGGGGCGGGGGTGTTGAGGAAAAATAAGCCTCAAACAACATTTACCAGTTTGGTAAAGGCTCCAGTATATTCGCGTGGACATTTTTCCGCGCAGACTCGACGTGCACTGTCCGTAGAGGGTTGAGACTTCATACTCAAGCGTCCACGCTGCACCTGATTTTAATTCGCTCGTGACAAACTCCTTCATTTATCACCATTTCCGTCATGGCGTCAACAGAGAAAGAGGAAGAGATTGCTTGCCTTTTGGCAAAAACAAAAAAAAAAAAAAAAAAGAAAAAGCCATTAAACCAGATCAGGGACCAGGGATGAAGAAGGGGTATTTAATAATTGTACTGGCCTACGTACTAAATGGGATACATATACAATGTTTTACAAAGTGACCTCAGTCTGAACGGTCATGTCGCATTTCATCTGACTTTTACGTCTGTGAGATAGTCTGAGACACACCTTTACTATCATTTTGATCAAACAAATAATTGTTTAGGTGGTTATCTTCTTAAATTTCGAAGAAATGCATGGCGAGTCCTCCCGTGCACACGCCTACTTCCGCGTATCGGCTTTTGAAATGCAGCTGATTTGGCCATCAAAGTGCATTTATTAAGGAAAAGTCACACTGAGACATACCTTTGCTATAATTTCGAGCAAACAAATAATTGTTTTTAAGTGTTAATCTTGTTAAATTCTTGTTAAAAGTCCTCCCGTGCATGCTCCCGCCATTTGGCAGCCAATCGATTTTCGGCACGACACCGACCCACATTTCCGGGTCGTCAGCGGTGAAGCATAATAGATGCGATGTATACGGTGAAGTGACGCATTTGTGGATTTTTCCACTTTATTAGACATATTTGGTCTGATGCGACTTATGGGGCGGTGCGACGTGTACGGCGGAAAATACAGTATTTACTGAAGAACCTGACATTTAGTTTCTGACTAGTCGATTAATCGCCAGAATAATAGACAGATTACTCAATTACTAAAATAATGTTTACAACAGCCCTAGACCTTATTAAAAGTACACAATATACTAAGTACATGACCTTAGTAAAAGTACACAGTATAGTGTTCTCTCAAGTAGCAATGAAGCTGCAAGACTTTAACCTGCAGCATCAAGACCAGTGGCATTCTGAAGGAAGAGAGGGGTTTAAAACTTTTCTGCAGTTTACTTTTGTCATTTGTTTTCAATTGAGGGGTTGTCAGAAGTGTTTAAAAAAATTACAGAACAGAAAGTCCTTTACGGAGTATAAATTTTAAAATGGCTTCTTTTTTTTTTTTTTTTTTTTTTTTGCCAAAATGACTATTATGTTTACAGGATTTCAACTCATGTAATCATTTAATATTGTTTATTTTTCACATTTGATCATTTAATAAATTGCATGTATCCCAGTACAGTTACCTCTCTGTATGATCGTAAACATAAACAAGTTTAGCTCATCCGATAAGTCACAACACCTTGTTATTCCGAAAACACCATCCATCCATTATCTTTTACCGGCTTCTTCCTTTTCAAGTCGCGGGGTCACTGGTGCCCATATCCAGCAGTCACTGTGCAAGAGGTGTGATACAGTCTGTGGACATGTCTCCAGTCCATCACAGGGACACATGGAGACAAAAGACCATTCACACACACTCACATCTAGGGACAATTTAGTTACCAATCAGCCTAACATGCATGTTTTTGGTCTGTGGGAAGAAACTGGAGTACCTGGAGAAAACCCACGCATGCACGGAGAGTTTTAATATTGTTTAATTCTAAGAACTAGCGCAGCAGACGCAGTCTCTCTCACCGTGAGACACACAAACAGGCCACGCTCGCCCCCGCGGTGGCACACTCTCTCGGACCTGGAGCTTGGTCATGCTCAAGTTTGATCATATAAAGTTGTGCGATGATGACGACACTCAGAACACGATACCGTTTACTACAAAGTTAGATTTTAGATACAAAAGTCCCGGGGAGGTTGGGGGGCGCGGTGCAAGGTTGATGATGCATCAGTTCCCTCATCACGAACACAGATTGGTGCGCTCACCTCAACGTGTATCACACAATACGACTTGCTCTTCTCTGATCAAACTGTGGTTCTGGTTCTCTTTATTTGTTCAAAGCAGCATTAGTTTAATCCCTGTATTATCATTAGATTGAATGGCTTTTAAAAAGACTACAACAAAAAGCATGGTTCCCCCCGTTCACGTTACATTGAAGGCAATCCATTGTGACAACGGAAAACTTTAATCCATGTTTCTTTCATTTGGTTGTACACCGGACAACCTCACAGTGAAATCTCATGGTCCAATACAAACACAGGTCGTCTTGGACAAGCAGAAACCGCTTATGACCCCTGTAATGTGAACAGCCACGCAAAAAAAATATTGGAATTGAGCATTAAGTCCTGCGGCGTGAACACAGCCTGTAAGTCCAAACTTTTGTTTTGTGAAAGTCCCTTGTGCTCGACTGTTGTCGTCTTTGTTCACTCATCTTATAAAATTGTCACAGCTCAGAGGATGACTTGTATTGATGAAAACTAGACTGATGCACAGTCACATTTCTTAAACTAAAAATGGTAATTCAAAAAAAAATTATACAAATATTACTTATCGATCATAGACATTTGGCTGATAAAGTTGAAAAAGTCCAGTCACAGGTGGTCATTTGTTGTAGATTTGTAACTTGACATTATGCCGTTTCTGAAATAAGAAGGAAATCAGACAAGTTGTTGATCTGTCAATCATTAGCCAACAGTCATTAAATTTAAGTATCCCGGAGCTCATTTAGAACAAGTTTTTCAAACAGAAATGCCTGCGAGGGTGTTTTTGCTCTTATTTAAAAGAAAGGAATAGCCTCCAGTGCATTGCGAAGGCTGCAGAGCATTTCAGCAAACCTTTTCATGAAACATTAACCTTGTTCTACTCATAACCTTTAAAAAAACAAACACTACGTAGATTTTAGTCTGATTTTCAGATCACAAAAAAATGATGGGGGGGGGGGGGGGGGTGTAGATAAATGGTCAGGGTGGCAAATTGGCATTCAATCGGCAGCTCTTAAGTTTTAAGGCTTCAATACACTTTCTTCATTCAGAGCAGTCCAAAGCAATAACACAAGCTGGAGGAGTTTTTAGAGCTATGGATCTACGTCCATATTCTGTTGCTGATGCGCCGGCTTTAAAGTTTTTGAGCCCCGCTACGACATCCCATCACGCCAACACTTCGGCCAAAAAGTTGTAGCAGCACTTTATAAAAAAAGCCAAAACTGATATTGTCAACATGCCCAGGAGTCCAGATTTACAGCCCTGCCCAGAAGATGATGAGCGAGAGAGAACAGAAATGATGACCGTGCAAGAAGAGGTAATGTTATTGTATTATTGTGACCTAATGAACTTTTTATTTAAAATTATAATCTTATTAACTCAATGTTTTAAAATCTTTGTGCTGTTTGCAGTCTGAGGATGTCAACGAGATAGAGCCGAGTCTTCTTCATCCACCAGATCACCTCCAGCTAAGAAGTCTGTAATGACTGAACTTGTTTACTTGGCATATTTTCAAAATAAACATTTTGTAAGTCTTTATTTTGGCCTTTTTTTGTACTGAAATTGAACCGAAATGTGATTTTAGTGTACTGTTACACCCCTAGTAAGTAGTAGTATATATACAGGTATATGTTTCTAAACTCTAAACGCTCTAAAAGAGCACAGAATGTCATGATTTCAGCTCTGCCTCCTGCTCCGCTGCCACCTGTTGGCCACACCCACTTCTCCACTGCAGTCCACTGCCACCTGTTGGCCACACCCACTTCTCCACTGCAGAGCAGAGATCAGCTGATCATCTGCAGGAGGAAGCTTCTCCTGCAGCTGTGGGCTGCACACAGATACTAAATAATTTAAAATAAATTTATTTTAAATAAAAATGCCATGCTGATCGTGCAGCTCATCCATCATCAGCCACCTGTGTGTCATGTCCGATCTTAATTTGAAAAGCTGCGATAGATCCGAGTCTGCAAAAAACAAAACTCCAAGTAGCGAAGGACTACCGTATTTGGTAATACTTTAATGACAGAGGCAAAAAAAACTGTCCACAAAGTGCTGGCCTGTCTGCATGCTAACATCACTCAGATGAGTGGGGAATTAGATCTGGTGATCTAGCTCAGACTGTCTGACGTCCTAACATCTGACCACTGCCTGCCAGACCCCACACTGCAAGTCTGAGGACACCACAGCTCAGAAAACTGGTCAGTGACCAAGTTGCATTCAAACGCGCAGCCACCAAGTGCAACTTAACACAGCCACAGACGACAAAAAAGAAAACTCCCCTGGATAGTGAGCCCTCAAATCAGCCTTCTCTGACCAGTGCGTTTCCAGTTCTCCCACTCTGTAAAATGAAAAGCCTGAGAACGCATTACTTTTTAAGCTCAACTGCACTCGCATCGTTTTGGTTTTCATCAATACACAACAGACACTTCTTTCAAACACTTCGGATCATTAATTTAAATTGGGTCAGACAGTCCAGGTGTTTCACCTTGAATACATCCCACAATTAGCCAGGTGTTGATTACAACCAGAGCAGAATATATAATGCCTGTCCGCTCACTTTCAAAGCCAATAAACTATTAGCGAGGAATGAACTGATAAGATACCTGAATGGATGTTTTTGTGGAGTTGTGTGGAAAACAATTCACACAGGAGTTCAAACAGGAGTTGCCTCTTGGGGGGGGGGGGGGGGGTCTTCAGCCAGCTTAACACCTCTGTAATGAAGCCTACACCCTCTCATCAGCAAGTCTTTGCTTCAACATTAAAATAACATTTCCTGTTTGGTCTTTTTCCACAGTGGGGTTAAAGCACACCAAACCTCTTGTGATGTTTAAGACTTTTGGTGCCAACTGGAAACCCCACGCTGTGATTTTGGCTCTCCCTCCTGCTGGATTTAGATTGTGATGTTAATGATGCACCAATATGCAATGATGGGACAAGAAAGGCCCCCAAAAAAAGGGCCTGATCTTCTGCAGCTGGGAGCCAGACAATGTAATGTTCTTCCTTTGGGCCTGACATTCATCACTGTCAGCAAAAAACATCTGCCCGCGGCGGCCACTTCAGGTGACGGGGCTGAGAGGCGGAAAACGCAGCATTGTCGCGAAAATGAGACATGAAGTCATTGATAGTTGACGGGAAAAGCAAAGCTCCGCGTGTACGTGAGAGTGCACATCACGAAACCTTCCCCTGCAAACTTTTCCACGTCGCATTTTCTACAACACACATTAGCATCAACTTGTGCATTTCAAAGGCGTTACAATTAAACTTACCTTGCGGGGTTTTTTTTTTTTTTTTTTAATCCTCCTCAAACCGTGCTTTATTTAGGCTCGGTAACACGCGCAGGGCGAACTATTCTGCCATCTCCCGAGAATTCACCGACAAGACCAGATTTTTTTCCAAACTAGTCTGAAAAGCAGAGCCTTCATGACGCCAACCTTATCGTCTGTCGGTCGCTTGGTGGGAATTTAAAAAGGGGCGACTTTTACTCGATGCTAGCTTTAAAAACGGAGTAAAACTGAAGACGTATGTTGTTGTTTTTTTTATCTTCATTCAAAGATTAACAACGTCCAGGAGCTTTACAAGTCTTAGCAGCTTGGCGGTGGCGTCTCGGAAAGCAAAAAGCCAGGATTGGTGAAGGAAGTTACCTTACAGCGACTTACTACTGTACGCAGAGCGGCGTCAAGTGAGATGACGCACGTAGCAATGTCCGGTTTGGCGTTTCAAAATAAAACTAAAACGCTATGCAGTCGAATAAACAAAGTTCCCCACTGACATTTAAAATGTGACAAACGTGAAACAAAACAATTCATAATTTCTTTGGGTTTCGTTCTTATTATCGTTCATACTCTACAAGAAGGAGGTGTGATTTACATATCCCCTTCTGCAGAACCACTGTTGCTAATGTTTCATTCATGCATCAAGGTGTTGCGTTGTGGAACAGTTTAAAACAACTAAGTGAATCATCTAGAACATTTTCTAAAAGAAAGTTGAAACAAAGTTTATAGATGTTTTTTTAACACGTTTGTTTTATTTATTTTTATTTTAATATTTTTAGTCAATTTAAATTTCTTGTGAACTATTATCTATTATTGCTTTGGTGTGTGTCTGTGTGTGTTTAAAGTAAGATTTAAGCGTATGTATGTATAAAGCTTTTATGAATTTTTTCTTTTTTTTTTTTAGAAAGGAGGGGTGGCTGCTTCAAGCCCACTTTGGGTTTTTATGACCTCTCCTGCACATTTCGTTTTTTATCTTTCCCTTTATATGTATTGTTTCTTTTTTGTGCAAAAAATAAAATAACAAAAAATATGATACCAGTTTGTAAAGTGGGTCACACACTTGAATAAAGTGGAGGCAAGTGGTTTACCCGTCATAAACTTGAAATTATAAATAAGAAATAAACTAGACATTGATAAACTTGATTTAATTAAACTTTAAAAAAAAAGAATACAGTACTGTTACGTTTGAATGAATGCAGATTATAAAAAAATATGCTCCCAGATTAAAATTATATTTATATTTTCTATAGATGGATGGATGGATGGATGGATGGATGGATGGATGGATGGATGGATGGATGGATGGACGGATGGATGGATGGATGGATGGATGGATGGATG
>NC_056510.1:19047352-19049921 GCF_014905685.2 Nematolebias whitei
GGATGGATGGATGGATGGATGGATGGATGGATGGATGGATGGATGGATGGATGGATGGATGGATGGATGGATGGATAGATAGATAGATAGATAGATAGATAGATAGATAGATAGATAGATAGATAGATAGATAGATAGATAGATAGATAGATAGATAGATAACATTTTTTGTTTTGTTATATACATATTTTGATCAATTCATTTGTGCTTTTTGGTACATTATCCATCTTTAATGCGACTGCACACAACGAGCACATTTTGTCATAAACTCTAAAGTGAGCATATATTTGTAAGCAAAACTCATTTCAAGGATCCTGTCATGCAATCTGCTGTTCTTCTGTAATTCTTTAAATACTTTTTTTGTGTTAATTAGAAGGAAATGGGTTTTTATAATGTCCAGAAGCGAAGGTCTTATGGAGTTTATTTGTTTGTGCTCAGCCAAACTCAACTTTATTTGTGCATTCCATTTCCATCACAAGTGAAACCCCTGATGTTTTACAGAGTAGACGCAGAACTTTAAATAAAATCAATTGTGCTTTTATTTAGAAACAAATGTAAACCGTTTCTGTTCCTGCTTGCTGTCTAGCTTGACGCACCCAGGTTTTAAAAAGAGTGACTGCAGAGGCGCCCTGCTTGTAGTGTAGTGCCCCCTGCTTAGAAATACCTGAGGCCACACAAGTGTTTTGAAACGGTGAGCTGCAAAAATGTTAACTCCTCTCCACACTGTCCCCGAGACTCAATGGGATTAACCTGCATAAGTAAAGGTTGAATGAATTCAAGTGGTGTTGTTCTCAGTATAAATGTTTGAACATAACATTCTTTTGAAAGTTTAACACATTGCTTTCTTCATTCAAACAGCATTAAGCTGCATATTATGAAAAGAATGTTGGTATGATTTTTTTTAAAAAAAGGTAATTTAGTTGCAGTAAAATGACAAGTTTAAAAAAAGAAGCTTTTAAGGCCACCTTGAGTTTGTGGTAAAGAAAACAGTGCATCAGCAACAGTTTTTTTTAGAAAAGTTTCCTGTTGGAATTTATACATGGGGTGTTGTTTGTTTGTTTGTTTTGGCTGCTTAAATTTCCAATAAAAACTGAAGCGCATTAACATGCTTTTATGTATTTGCATAATGTGACATTAAAAATCTAACATATCAAATCTTAAAAAATGAAGTAATTTAAAAAATGGACCAGAGCCAGCCCAAGCCTCCATGGGGCCCTAAGCGAAAATTGGTTTGGGGCCCTCTATTTCTGCTAATAATGGGATTTACTGCGATCAACAGTCAGATCAGATAATTCACCCACCTAACATGAACTCATTGCAACTCTGACAGCCCTGTTTACATGATCCTATGTGTATATATCATCTAGTGCAGGGGTGTCAAACTCATTTTCATTTTGGGCCACATCTAGCTCATAAATGTCCTCAAAAGGCCGGACATAGCAGAATGTATTGATAAATCTACCTATAACTAAACTAGTAAAATATAACTTTCTCTGTATTTGATGACTACTTCTAAAAATTAAATATTTTGTCTTTGACTAATCTGGCATTATAAACATAAAAACTGATTTGATTTGACTGATAAAGTCATGTTGAAGCACACAAATGTTATCTTGAAGTTCTGCTTCTGTGGCTCTCTAGGGTGTAGAGGGCCACAGAAAGGGTTATGGCAGGCCGGATTTGGCCCACAGGCCTTGACTTTGGCGCATGCTATATTATTATAAAAAATAATATTATTAAAAAACATTATTGTAAAAAAATCACAACTTCATAATGAAATTATGTGTAGTAGATTTATAGAAATCATTACTAAAAAAAAATAATAGATAAATGCCATTTAGGGGGGCCCTAGTGGCCCCGGGGCCCTTAGCAGTTTGCTTATGCCTTGGCCTGGCCTGATAGAAACTGCCAAACCAAATAGTGAATCAGTGTTTTTTCTGATTATGCTGTTATAATTACAAATATACAGATCATAAATCATTGAATGTTCTATATTATAACGGAGACATAGTTTCAGTCTAATTTGAACTTGATATATATATATTTATAAAATGTGATGTTTTGTGTATTATGTTGGTGCTCTTCATCCACAAGTCTAGCTTGTGTGTGCATTGTACATGCGTTGACATGGTTTAGTTTTCTGGCATTATTACTATTTTATATTTTCTCCTATCAGGAGTTAATTTTATCCTCAGAAGAGCTCATTGTTGATGGTGATCGATAGCTGATAGGAACAATCATCATCCTGTCAACCTGCGGGTCGCAGCAGCTGCTGCTCGGTGGAGTTGTCGCGTGAAGCCGTTTCCATGGTGACCGACTCTCAACTTCCAAACAAAAGTGAGCGCGACAGTTTTCTTCTCGTACTTCACGATGAATACACAGTAAGTCCAACCCGTCTGAACCTAAACTTGAACTTTAACTGCCGTGTTTTAAACCTTTCCGTGCCGCTTTATAGATAACTCGTTTAAAACCCGTATAAGTAAATACAGGGTGAATAAATAAACTTAACGTAGCTCTGCTAGCTAGCACTTTTTTTTTTTTTTTTTTTTTTTTTTTTTTTTTTTTTTTT
>NC_056510.1:19054921-19106828 GCF_014905685.2 Nematolebias whitei
GTTATCTGTCATAAAACTATTTATCAAATTGTTGAATTGTTGTCTGCTAGCTAGCACTAGCGTTAGCCAAACAAAGCTACTTTTACCTGTTGCTAACACCATCTTGTTTCTGTATTCATTAGAAACCCCTTAGTTGTCATGAGTAACGATCTTCAACCAGGAATATCTGGCAAGTGCAACTATATAAATCACATTGATTATGTTGTGTAAGGGGTAGCTTATTCATTGTTTATTTGCATGTGTTTTAAACCCTCCAGGTGTGAAAGAAGGGTGTCAAACACCAGATGGCTACATCTCTCAGATTCCAGGACTGTCTCCATCAGTCGTCAGTTGCCCTGAGGAGAGGGCCCGAGGAAAAAGGGTCACAGTCCAGGAGAGCGATTCGGACTACGTGAAGCTTGCAAAACAAGGAGGACATAAAGGTGGAGCTATGCTGTTGACTTGCAGTATGTGTTAACTGGCTCTGCTGCACCATCAGAAATCACTAACTTCTGCTCTTTATGGTCACTGTCAGCAGGGCTGCTGTGGCATGAAGATGAAGAAACAGCTACCAGTACTTCCAATACAAATTCATACAAACCTCCAAACTGGTTCAGTGCCTCATCAGAAGACACCATCAAGCAAAAGTGATGTATTATCTGCTTAGTTGTAGTCAAAGTTTGGGATTAATATTGCATCCACATACACAAATAATTGTTTCAATTAAACCTGGATTTAAACATTGTGTATGCTAGTGTTGTTTAATTCTTCCTATGTGACAAATTTACAGCAAAGAGGAGAAAAACCCTGGAGCATTACAGCCACTGGTGTCTCCCTTTTGGACTGACAGTATGTCGACTTGGGAAAGAGGTGGTGACAGCAGCAATGAAAAAGAAAAGGTAAGCCGTAAATCTACACACGTGAGGTTAGTTCTGCTACTTATGTTCATTTTTTTTTGTCTTAAGATGAAGTTATTGTTACAGCGTAATGCTTAATTAATTAATTGATATTCAGTGAAAATCATAATCACTGTGTTTACTTTTTTTTTGTTCAGACCATGAATGTTCTGTCCAACCAGATGGAGGAGTTGAAGACATCCAGTCTGTATGAGACAAGCAAATACAAGAGGCTGTAAGTGGTTGTGATCACAAGATGGCACTGTTGTTCTCTGATAAATTTATTCCAAGCAGCAGCCAACTCTTCTCAAAAACAGTAAACCATAACAGCTAATTTGAGCAGTAGTTGGAGTCCTAAATAAAAAGTAGTTCTCCTTTTGCAGTAAACAGTTTAAAGAATTTTACAGCACAATGCTGCATGTGAACCATTAACTAGATTTTTGACAACACAATTAAACACTTTCAAGTTCATTCTTATTAATTTAACGTGTTCAAAGTACTGGATTTGTTAGCTCTCTAGTCCTATTTGTTCTATAAGAGCCCAGTTTATTTTTTGACTGAGGAATTTATGGAACAAACACCACAATTGTATTAAGATGACTTCGAGCACACCAGTTAGAAAACTGAAATGATTTACAAACAAGTCATACAAGCTCAGAGTTTCATTTTTATTCACTTTTTATTGACTGTAGCTCAGCAAATAAGACTTTTTTTTTTTTTTACTGAAAGCCTTGTTAATAAAATGACTCATCTGAAATGGCTTCATTAGTGGTTAGTGCAGATATTTCCTGTCAACTGACAAAGCTGCAAATAACATATGCAAAGGCAAATAAAGATAATTAAAATTCCATATTTTTGCTCCAGTCACTTTTACCTAGAACATTATATAAATGTTAATAGGATCTATTTTTTATTGTACTGAGACAGACTTTGCCTGTCCTAAAAATATTTTGACATTTTTGCTCATTATTTTTTGCATCAGTGTAATTCTGTAGTCCAACAAAGTTCAGTCAGGTCATCTGGATGGTTTCTTATTATGATGAGACGTTTCGTCCTTCATCCAAAGGACTTCATCAGTCTGAAGAGCCACAAAGCTGACTGACCTGACTGAACTTTGTTGGATTATTTTTTTTTTTTTACCTGGATTATTGCACACAAACTCTGCTGTAATTCTGTAGCATTTAGCCTAAAAATCCTCAAGAAAAAAAAAAACTTTTTTCTCTCATTGAAAAAAGAGCAGGTCATGTCAACTCTAGTCCGTATGTTCCACTGTTGTGGTGACAAAGCAGAAAAGGTTCAAATAAAACAGAACAAAGTTCATCTAGACATTTCTGGATGTGTTGCTGTTTGCTTTGGCTCTCAGCTGATCGGAGCTCTGTCCTCTGTACCGTTAGGAAAAACCCAAAAGAACACAACTTTCACTTCTATTGGGACAAAAATGGACAAGCAACTCATCACAGTAATTCCACAATTGACTAACTATAAAACGTAATCTGCAGTTTAATCTGCCAGTGGTAACAAACATACAGAAAACATAAATCTACATTAGTGACATAAGTTTCGACTTCAGGAAAATGGTTCATCGGAGCAAGAACTCTTGTTTAGGTGGAAGTAAAGGGAAAGCCTTTTGTTGGACCAGTTGATGATTTTGTGTGTGCTTTGTTGAAAGAATAAATCTGTAATAAGTAGCCAGAGTTTAACTTGGGTTTCAGTGTTGGGTCAACCAACAGTAGAACACATTTAATGTTTAAATCATCTGTAGCCCCTCCTTTTTTTGTTGTTGTTGTAAATAATCACTTTATTTGTACAAAGTAAAAACAAAGTGACCTGATTTCAAATCTGTTATAAAGTGAAACTTTTATGCTTTTAGCACATTTAAATGTACATATATTTTTCACTTTTATAGTGTATTTGACAAGAGACCAGAGCCTGTTGACATGGCAAAGCTGTTGAGCTTTGGTTACGCAGAGGGCAACAAACCCGGGCAGTGACATGTTGCGTAAGTAGCACGGCAGCGGAGTTACAGTCTCTTTAACTTTCCTTTTTATCCTGCTTTCAGAATACATTTGTACGGCAATAAAAGGAAATGAAGGCAAGCTGTTAATCCGGTCTGAACTGACACAGACACAATTTGTGGAGTACTACTTTAAGGCTTAAGCTGTTAGGACTTTATGAAGCGTCTTGACAGTATTATGTGTAGATATTAGTGAATTATGTGGGAATGATTATTTGATCGACTCTTGCTCTTTTCCATTTTTTTTTTGTCTACAGACGGGAAAACTGCCAGAAGCACAAGGTCAACTCCAAGAAGAATAGTGGCCATCATTTTTTCTGACATTAACTTTCCGCCTTTTTTTTTGTTTTTTACTTCCTGCTGAGCCACATGAAGCGTTTTACTTAGTTTCAAATGTTTTCCCGAGTGTAAAAACGCTTCACTGATTTCAAGCTATTGCTTTTTATTTATGGCGCCTGTTGGCAGTGCCTCCGTAACTGCATCTGTTAACGACAGGAGAAACTTGTGTAACGTTCTGTGCATTTTCTGCGTTCGTGAAAATAAAGTTTAAAAGATTCCAAATGTTTCATCATTATTTCTTTTCCCCTCCCCTCAGCTGTGTTTCAAACATCACGCAGGTCAATATTTATCATCAAAAGGAAGCGTTGGTTGTACATTTCGTTAGCTCTGTTTTGATTTGTTAAAGTGTTGCCTGCGAGGGTCAGAGGTTATCTAAATGTCCTCAGTGAGAGTTATGTCACCACACGTCAGATTATAACTGGATTCAGATTGGCTGCTGGTGGGACATCACACACCTTTTCATCACTTAAGTTGTCCCCGCTGCTCTTTGTACAGACGTCTTTTTGTATCTCCGTGTGGCAGATCTTGTCCTGTTTGTGACTGGAAGTCGCCTTTATCCAAATCAACTGCTGCTACTCCTCTTTCCAGAACCAATCAGTGGTCAGGGGTGACCGCTATATCAGCTGTGCAGCTGGATCTCACTTTTATTAGGACCAAGAGCTTCAACTATTGCAACGTTTAAAACTTTTTTTTCAAAGCGCCTCTTGCAGTCATGGCACTGATTCTCCTGAACCTTCTGGAAAATGAGCACAATGACTACATCAAGTAAGTATCTGTGAACCCTTTTTCAATCTGTCGTATGCAATCATCATTGTTTGAATAATTATATAAAGTCAAATACTCTTTAGGCAACAGGTGCAGGTGAAAAACCCCCACCTGGACTCTATGGAGGAAGACATTCTCTACCACTTCAGCCTGAGCACCAAGACTCACAACCTCCCAGAGATGTTTGGAGACATCAAGGTTTGTGAACGGCTCGATTGAAGGTTTTTCTAAGAGCTATGCAACGAAACTCACCCACGCCGCTGTGTCTGTTTCTTAAAGTTCGTGTGTGTCGGTGGTAGTGCAAATCGAATGAAGGCTTTCGCTCAGTTCATGCACCAGGAGCTGAAGCTGCCCGGAAACCCTGAGGACATCAGGGACATTTGTGAAGGAACTGATCGCTACTGCATGTACAAAGTGGGACCAGTGCTTTCGATAAGTGTATGTATTCCTTAAAAACATTTATGATCCTCATAGACAACTGAAATTTGGTTTGGCTAAATATTTTGTTCATCTACGGTTTATGTAACAGCATGGCATGGGCGTCCCCTCCATCTCCATCATGCTGCACGAGCTCATCAAACTGCTGCATCACGCTCAGTGCCGTGACGTGGTCCTGTTTCGTCTGGGAACATCCGGTGGCGTTGGTAAGACCAGAGCTTTTAGTCTTTTCTTTTAAAAGTAACAGGAGGCTTTACTCGCATGTGGTGATTAGAGGACGTGTTTAATACAAAGCGTTTTGTTCCGTCCTCAGGTCTGGCTCCAGGGACGGTGGTGGTCACTGATAAAGCGGTGGACTACTCCTTCCGACCCCAGTTCGAACAAGTTGTTCTGGGTAAAGTCATCACCAGGAGCACGGAGCTGGATGAGGGAGTGGCCAACGAGCTTCTGCAATGCTCCTCAGAAATTCCAAACCTCCCAGCTGTTATTGGAAACACCATGTGCACCCACGACTTCTACGAAGGTACTTTCAATTTTTTTCCCACAAACATTTATAATTCATTATGAGTTGGCTTGTACTTGTCATTCCCTGACGAATCCTTGCTTGCGTCTCTGTGTAGGTCAAGGCAGACTTGACGGAGCTCTCTGCTCTTTCTCTCCTGAGGAGAAACTGGAGTATCTGAGGAAAGCTTACGAGGCTGGCGTGAGGAATATTGAAATGGAGTCCACGGTCTTTGCCGCCATGTGCAGAGTTTGCGGCCTTAAAGGTGTCAAAGTGTTCATCTGCTAGCCTACTTTCACATGAATCAAAACTACAACATGTCTTGTTTTTACTGACACATGATTTGACATGAAACCTTCAAAACCACGTCAAAGAAAACAAGCGCCACATATAAAATCACTAACAGTTTCCACATTTTTGTCCTCCTCGCAGCGGCTGTGGTCTGCGTTACCCTGCTGAACCGCTTTGATGGAGACCAGATCACCTCCCCTCATGATGTTCTGGTCGAGTACCAGCAGAGACCTCAAGTCCTGGTGTCTCACTTTATCAAGAAACGTTTGGGGCTGACAGTCTGAACCTTCTGTAACCGTAAAATACTGTATATAGCTTTGACTGATATGTGAATGTGTATATAAAAGTCTGTACTTAGTATAATGTTTGACTATTGTGCAAGAGTTTGAAAATGATTTATGGTCATTTCCGGACTATTGAGCACACCTAAATAAGCCACGCCCACAAAAAAGTGTACATATATAGGCTGCACTTGTCTATAAGGCACAGATGTCCACATTGTAACATGAGATATTTACACAAATATTTTTTTTTTAACTTTTACTTAAATACGCACCAGTAACATACAGAAATACATACAGTAAGTGCTTTTTTTTCTTTTTCTGAACAGTGCCTGTAACACGGCTGGTAAAAAAATATACATATATATAAACACATAACCTACCAGGAAGTCATTGATCGCTGTATGGAGGGGGGAGGAGGAAACAAAGTGGACTAATGAAACCAAGTTTAATTGATCCATTGTGACCTGTTGGGTAATTTCGTAGGTCAGTTTTTTTTTTTTACCTTTATTTTTACAGGTAGTCTCATTGAGTCATGGGTGATGAGGCTAAATATTTTGGCAGCATGAAGCTCATTAGCCTGTCAAAAAATAAATCCATAAATTAGCCGCAGCATTCAAAACGTTAAAAAAATGTAGCGGCTTATAGTCCGGAAATTACGGTAAATGACAAAGCTAAAATACTAGCATGTTGCTTATTTAGGGTATGTACTGTATTTTTTTTTTTTTTTACATTAAACACTTTGGTATTTATGTACAATAAGATAAAATTTCAAAATAATGCATTCTGTGTGACTATTTGAATGTTGACATCAATACCAGAATAATCAATGTAGCTAAAGCTTTAAAATGTTTAGTCCTTTTTTAGTCCATGTTTTATTCTATTTAGATATTTTTGTAGCGCTTTGAGATTGTACAATGTAAAGTGCAGTACAAATTGAATAATAAATTATTATTATTATTATTAAATATGACAGATTTAGAGACATTTGTAAGTCCTGATGTTTTAAAATGACCCAAATAAAATGTGAACTTTTGGAATAAACATAAACTTGATATTGTTTTGCTTGTCTTTTCAAGTCTTTGATTTAAAAGTGTTCCTTTTTGTTTATTTTTTTCTTATTTCTTTGACAATCAAAAAAGCATGGAGTATATTTTTACCACTGTATTTCAGTACCGCATGTGTTGTAGTTAAATATATATATTAAAGTTCATGGCCTTGCACCTTTAAACCCTTACATAAGCAGTCAATACTCCCTGATAACAGCAGACGTAATTTTTGTTTACAGCACCCTTGTAGAATGTAAATTTCTAACTACAATAAAATTAAATCATTTTAATCACGTTTCTGCATACGAGTTTATTGTTTATTAAATTGAATAACAAAGTAAAGGTTGGTAGGAATTTACAGTATGACCCAAACAAACCACAGTTAAAACTTTAGTGTGGATTTCGTGTCTCTCCGAGGTGGTTTGTGGGGCTTGATATCAGACAGAACCCGCTTAGCGTACTGGTTTTGGTGCAGACCCGCCTCTCGCAGAGCCTGCTCAGCTCGCACTCTTGGATCGGACACAATCTGGAAAATAGACATTCAGAACTGCACAGTCAATAAATCACACATTCATAGGTTTTTAAAGCTAGAACACACACACACGTCAGTGATGTTTGTTAAACATAAAGCAGGTTTAATGTGAAAGCGAAGATCCACAGACGCACTCAGACTCTACAGTTTATTGACTAAGTTGATGGCCTTGAGGTTTTTCAGCACACAGACAGAAGTCTGTGTGCTGAAAGGACAAACACTGTCTGACCAGTAACCTGCTTTGTATATTTTCCACTATTGCATAGGTCAGCTTCACCCCAGATGAAGCAAAACCTAACAGACTGAACTCAATTTAATGCCACTTTGATTGGTGATACGTGCTGCTGATTATCCGTGCTGCTGATCTCATGCTGCTGATTATTTCACGCTGCTGCATTCATTCGTACTCATCTACTCACATAGACTCATGTTCGTGCTGCTGTTGTTCGGCGTATTGTTTTGCGCTGTTAGTGTTTAGCGCATTTCTTACTTTATATCTTAGATCCTTATTACTGTTTCTTTGACAATTTATATTTTTGCTGGATGTAACTGGGACCCCGTGTACATAATTTCGTTCCACCTCATGTATCACATGTGATGCGAATGACAATGAAGAAACTAAAAACAACACGGATCAGAGAAAATGAAACGTATAAAAAGCAGCGAACGGCAAATCAAGGCAAAAGATGAAAGTCAGAGGAGGGCAGATGTTAAAATGTCTCACCTGTGTGTCTGTGTACGTGTTTATATTGTAGAAAGGCCTCTGCAGCTCAAACTCATTCTCATTCTTGAGTCGGCTCCTCCACGCCTCCGTATCTGCCATCATCCTCTCTGGGTCGGCCTCTGCCACCACCTCAACCTGCAATGATAGAAAATAAGACTAATCATCACGTTGGTAACTCTGCGGTCTTTCTAAGTAGAGCCACAAGGTGGCGCTGACGTCCCCAGTTCTCAAGTAATTTCAGCAGACAGAACAAAGCTGAGAGTCTGAAGGTGTTCAGACCTGCTAATGATCACCTGCTTTCTGAGAGCTTCTACTAGACGATTCTGCCTCTCTTGTTCTTCCCTCTGCTGCTCGAGCTCCCGCGCTTCTCTCTCCTTTCGCTCCTGCAACATATCTGCTCGAAACTGCACCCTAAATGGAGAAGACAGAGCAGAGGCTGTGGACATCACACCCACATGATACCCCTGTTTCTTCAGCAGGGCCTCAGGCAGCAAACCTATCAGTCCTCACACAGCAAACCTCCAGGCTGTTCAGAGGCTTAATGGAGCTGCCAGAGCGCAGCCAGCTCTTCCCAAATCACCTGCTTTCATCCCTTTCTTATCCCTCGTCTTTTCTCAGTCCTGCAAGGGTTTCGTCTAATAGCAAAACTCATTATGGGCAAGGAATGCAAGTCTCTGTGCTCAGGAAATGACTAAACCCGTGCCAAGTGATGGTCACAGTCACTTGTTAGTCACACAACATGGTAACTGGAAATGATTGTAAGTTGAAACACATTTGAGAAGGCTAGCTGAGTGAATGACGAGTCAGCATTCACACTATTGTTTTCCTGTTTACAATTTATTTAGTACTTTTTTTTTTTTTAAAACTAACAACTTACTTTTGGTTATTTAGGCCATTCTGGGATCAAAACGTTCAGCTCATTAAGGACATAAGGGGCCCTATGTTTGTTTTTTTTCCTGTAAATATTATTTTGAATCATTTAACTTTATTTTTGCACATTTTCTTTCTTGGAAATAAATTGAGATTGCTTCACATCCTGGAAAAACTTTATGCTCTTTGAAATCCTTTGTGTACCGCTTTTATTTTTAGCATTTAGTTACTTTAGCAAGTTTTAACTTTTAGTTGTTGTTCTAATTATGTATTTAAGCTTACTGTCTTAGATTTTTGATGCTGTTTTGGTGATTTTGGCTACTTTCTCCTGCAATGCTTACTATAGCTTTTAGCTACTGTACTTTTGGCTTTTAAGCTACTATTTTGCTTATATCTTTTAGCTACTCTTTTGCTGATTTTAGTTTTCATCCACTGTTCTATTAGTTTTAGCTTTTAATTTATGTTTGTCTAGTTTTAGTTTTTGATTTTTATTAGTTTAGCTAATTTTATCGTTTGTTTTGATTGTTTTAATTTCAATAATTAACTTTTAGATTCTTCAACAAATTTCAGTAAAGTCATTCTGTACTCAACATTCACATGACATTTTTCACAGAAAATGCTCATTTTACTAGGTCTGAATAAAAAAAGACAATTATTTAAATACCACACAGATGTAACAATAATAAAATTTAAGTAATCAAAATCATAATTAGATTTTAGGTCTGACACTAAACTTTAATTACTTAATTTAATTCAATTTAATTTAATTCTTAATTTAACTAAACATTTTAATGTGTTGTATTTTACAGTAAAATCTCAAATGACCAAAAAGTGTGGAAACATTTAAATAAACGTTGTACATGCATGACATTTTTCAATTACTTAAAAAAAGTGGTTTGTTCAAGTTCGTGTTCTATTAAAAAAAAAAAAAAAAGATTACTTTGACAGCAGGATTGACCACAATCACAATTTAGAACTTTGCATAAATCAGTATAATGATAAAAATATTAAATATTCTTGTTGTATTCTTAAGTGAACCATAGGGACAAAGTCAAATCACGCAGAGACAACATATCAGTGTTTGCAACTCCAAGCAGTTTAAGTGTTGTCAATAAATTATTAATAATATAAAAAAAATATATAATAATTAATTAATTAAACAAATCATTCCTGTGGTATTTTAATCATCAGGTTTACTATAAATCAATAATATGTATTCAATTTGTGATAGTCAGGCAAAAAGCAATAAAAAATAATAAATAGAGGCCATTTGCAATTTTAGTGGTCCAGTAGTCTGACACCCACCTCTCCCTGTCTCGCCTCGCCTGCTTGTCCATGACGCTCCTCAGAGCAGCAAGTCTCTCCTGATCCCTCCACTCGAGCACCTCCCTCCTCTTCTGCTGCCTTAAATAAAACCTCCTCACCTTTGGGTGAAAGAAAACAACAAAAAGTTGGTTCTGAGCAGCCATGAGCCAAATAAAGTTGAGTTTGACAAAACTCCAAAGATCATCATGTCCCATTGATTGAGGCGGCGGGGAGTCAGACACGTGTAAATAAAGCGAATGAGATGATATTTCAACGTCTGCCTGAATGTCGTGCTAGATTTTCTGGAATTCAATGAGGCCTAAATGTTCTCATTAATCAGAGAGTGTCTCGGGTTGCCTGTTCTCCCCAAGCAGACCCTCGAGGAGAGAGTTAATTAAACAGTTTGAAACCCACACACTTTGTGGAGTTATCACACCTGAGTGTTCAATATCATAAAATGAATAATCAAAATCCCCAGATAACTGTTAACAGCTCCTGCTTTCAGATGGATAACACCCAGAGCTTTCTGTGTGCAAAATCATTGTTGTGGATCGACAATTTGTTTTTCATTGACCAAGTATTATGGCATTTTGATAAATCTGTGCATGTCTTGGTTGTACGACCGGCATCATTTAAATTAGTTTAATGTTTTTCCATTTAAGATAAAAACTTAATCTTAAAAGGATAATAGTGAATTTAAAAAATATATAGCAAATACTGTCCAGTAATGGTTTCTTAATCACAACTATAATTTTTTACAATGTAACCAACACATTCTCTGAACGTAAGTGCTTACTTTCTCTTTCTGCTGCGACCTGATGGCAGCCTCCTTCTCCTGCTCCCTCTTCATCCTCTCCTCCCCTTCTTCTTGTTGTCTCGCTGCTATAGCTTCCTCCAGCTTTGCCACCTCCTCCTGCTGGGCCCTCCACTGCTGCAGCTATAAAAACACATGTGGACGCACACCAGGGAGAAACAAAAAAGAGGAGTTGCTGTCAATAAGCAGCAGACAGACAGCTACCAAAGTGCAGAGGAGAAGGAGGCAGAAGTGCTTTTCACATTTCATATTAGATCTCCCCAGGAACTGTCAAGGTACTAAATCTCAGGGAAGGATACATGCAAGCAGGAAGAGGGAGTTTGTCAACACGGTTAACTCCTTTTATATTCTTAATCAATCAAGGAGTACCTCAAGTCTGTGTACTTGGGTCACTCGTTATTTATATGCTCTTACAAATCATTTCCTATCATGGTCTCATTCAAATGCTGATGATACACAATCCTACATTAAAACAAACATTTACTCTAATCATTCAGCAAAATCCCAATGCAGAGTGTGTGAGGTTGGAGATATCCTTGTGGAAATGGGTGTTCCATCTCATTCCAGTCATCTGCGTTTCAGAACCTTGGTGTCATCTTGGAATTCATTTTGTCCTTTGAGTTTCACATTAAATCCATCACAAACTGTGTTTTCTAGTTTTGTACATCGTTTTAAATGGTACTCAAATATGACCTGTAAGTTTACTATTTGACCTAATTTCATTCACTTTGTCTTTTTTTTTTTTTTTGTAGGTAAAAAAAACCAAACAAACAAAAAAAACATGTTGGGTATTCATTCACAAATTTAGATTTTTTTTTTGTTGATACATGTTAATTGATCCATGTTATATGAGAAAAACAGTGTGCAGATTTTGTTTCTTACTTCATGATTTTTTTAAACAAATTTTTATGACTTTGCAGGATCTGTAATGTTTGTGTTGATTGTTTTGATTCTGATTGGTAAGGTGTAACTGGGTTTCAAATATTTGATATACTTAATTAAAGTTAATATTACTGTATTATTAGGCTTTATAATAAATTATGAACAAGAATAGGCAGTCTAGGCAAGATATTTCAACCAGTATCAACAAAGATTTATTTTGTACCCAAATCAAAACATATCTGTTATCTCATAAGGAAAGAAAAACACCAGGAATATCATTCGTGTGTTTTAAGTCTGGTGCTTCACAGAAATCTGGAAGGAGTGCGACTCAGTCAACCCCAAATGCAGATGTTTGTTTCTAAAAAGATAATTCATAGACAAAATGGACTTTTCAGGTTCTTATCCTGACATTTAACCATCATAACTGCCCTATATTTGCCCTCATCCTAAAAACTGCCTCATCTATCCCTTCATCCTAAACTTAATTTGATTCTAAGCCAAAGTAAAGAACCAGACCAGAAACATGAAAAGGTACTTCAGTCCCACAGAAACCATAATGTGGTCCCCCATGGGTTGGTGTCCTGTCAAGTCTATGTTCTCATAATAACAGAACACACACACACATACACACACAGAGATTTATGGCATAACATTTGTTAAAGCGTGAGTGACAAGCTCGTTATGCTGCAGCGTCTCTGTGGCGTGCCGGGTATTAAAGTGTTGCATTCCGACCGGGCAGACAGATTCACAGATCTGACAAAGGAGAGCTTAGAATCCCCCAAAGCCCAAAAGAACGAGCTGCAAATTAACATGCTTTTACACCCCCCCACCCCCACACCAACCCACCCAATACACACACATGCACACACGCACACACATTAGTATCAGCAGTTATCATTCATCAAATCAAATCGTTTTTGATGCCTGCCTGGAATAAAAGCAGCAGCTGTGTGTTTAAGGGGGATTTAAGGATCCAGAATTTAATCCACTTCGGTTTAAAGACCTTGAAGCTCGAGATAAAAGATTCCTTTTTGGAAATCAAGCAGACGTCTGGTGGGTGAATTTTCCTCAAGTTAAATGTCATGTGCAAGTCTTTAGATCCAAAAGTTCAGTTGTAAAACCAGTAAATTTAAAACTGTGCGAGAGGCAGGGGACACCCTGGACAGGTCTCCAGTCCATCACAGGGACACATGAAGACAAATGAGACAGACAACCATTCACTCTCTCACTCAGGGACAATTTACAGTAGTTATTTAACTTAACATGCATGTTTTTGGTCTGTGGGAGGAAACTACCCGAAGTACCCGGAGAAAACCCATGCATGCATGAAGATAACATGCAAACTCCACCTAGAAAAGCTGGGATTTGATCTGGCGACTTTCTCGCCATAAGGCAACACTGAAGAGATCTACCAGCTGAACCACTGCACCACCCATCAAACATTATTTATTTATTTACAAGATTTAGTCTGTATTTTGTGCTACAGTTGCTCTTCATTTGTCTCTGAAAGTAGACAACAGTTAAAACTTTATATTTACAGTAACTGTATCCTGACATTCGTTGTTGGAGTTGATTCTAATCATGTTTTTTATAGTGTAATCTGGTGACTGTGAAAGGACACAGTATTGATTCTGATGTCCTCTGATGTTCACCCAAGCAAAAATCTTCAATCTACAAAACCAATCAAACACTTAAAGGCTACAGTCATGATAAAAGGCCCATAAAGGTGAGCATCTTGTCATCCAGTATTTTTTTTTATTAGTTTCTGAGAAAGTAAACTTTGTATAAAGTAGCCTTAAAGTCTCAAAATGTACATAAAACAGGATAGTATGAAGAACCAGGTAAGGCTTTATTCAGAATTAGATTGCATACACACCAATAAAACATAACTTTCTCACATATTATATTGAACGTCTTGCACACATACTACAGAAAACGTTCATACACACAAGTAAAAATCTCTCAAACGTACAACTGGAAGGACATGGTCTCACACACACATGTGAAAACCATTCATACACACGTGTAAAAAGCCCATACGTTTTTCACATGTGCTTATGAAAAGAAGTTCAGAGAAGTTCTTACTAATTTTAAAGACATGACCTACATGTTGTATGCATCATAGCAGTACAGCTCTAATGTAGGTAAAAAAAAAAATCAGGTTTTATTTGTTTGCCGTCCAGATGAGATGATATGTGGTACAGTGGTAAATGTGCAACTATTCAAAAAACTTTTCTGAATTGTGTTTCTGCTATGTTGCTGTACATATCAGTTTTAACATGCTAACCTTGTACTATTTAAAAGTACAGTTAATTAAAAAAATTGTATTTGTGTTTACTTACAGCTTTGACAAAGTTCCATTGTTTACACATGACGGTTTTATGATTTCACAAGAGACAGTGAAATTAAATGAGAGATAAAAAGTACACATAATTTAATCATTCATGTAAGCTCTGACATGTCAGTTAAAAACTGCTTCGTGATGAAATCCACAAGGCTGCAAATAACGTGACGAAGAGTTGTTTGCACAGTATGTTTTTGGAGTCATACAGGCATAAATTTTTATGTTTTTGTTTTGCACAGAGTGATAAATAGTGGCAGATATTCTGACGTTCATTTGCAGTAAATCTTGGGACTAATCTGGAATGTATCAGTAAAATCTCCAAGATGCACGCTGTCAGAAGGCATCGGTGTGACTTATTGTTAGGCAGAGATGAAGTGGCATTTTAGGTAACACGAAGACAAAAAAAAAAGTCATTATAGACAACAATTTGTCACTGGAATCTCATTTTCTGTGAATATAAAAAGAAAAGGGACTCCATCTTTTTTTCCATGGCAGCATAAAACGAGACTGGAGAGATGTCAGAAGAACAAAAGAAAGATTGTGGTTTTTATCTGAGCCCTGCAGCCTGCTCAAAGCCTTTGTTGGAATAACTGTATACTTAAATATTTTTTGTCGGGGTGAGCGTCTGTCTTTTCTTTCTCTCTGCTGGTCATTTTATGACAAATATTAGATTTATATAAAAATAAGTGTGGGGTAGTTAATGTATGAACTAATCCTAAACTGAAAATCTTTGTGCAGAACAAGTTTCCTGAGCTGCATTAGGATTATAAAATCTATAAAGGAATTTAATAAATTATCTATCATGATGACTGACACATTTATCCATTTCTTGCATTAAAGGTCTAGTAATGCATATTGACTGTTGCCTTCCACACCGAGTTCAAACTAAAATCATCTAATGTTGAGAAATGATGGAGTTGTAGCCATTATGGTCAAACCTTGAAAATCAGAGTCTTGTACACTCAGAGTATTTTAGTTATATTGACTTTCAGCTACTATCACATCATATTTTATCTCAAGCTAAGTTATTGCTTTAGTAATATTAACTGAGTTATATCCCTTTTTGTGTTGGCCTAGGATGATTAGTTGTGGTGGCCATATTCAACTGAACTGACCAAAACATTGAAGGTGTCTGAGATAAACACCCACTGATTCCTCACTAAGAGTTTCATCAGTATCTGTCCAGTGATTCTTGAGATATTTTGCTAATAGACAAAGTTGACTGCAAGTAGTTGAATGTTGGACAAAGATCTAGTACAATCTTTTAGTCCTCAGATTATGTGTTGGGGGTCAGTTTCAGCTACTACCACACCCAATTTTTGCTCAGTATTTGGAAAATTGAGTGAGTTGAGGCAGCCATTTTGACTTGAGCTGATTCTAAAATATGATAGTAGACGTACAATCAATGACTCCCATTTGAAAGTTTAATTAACATTTTTCAAATAGTTCATGAAATATTTTGCTAATAGACAGACAGACAGAGAATCAGACATACAAGAATGGGCAAATACATAATTTTCAACCTTTGCTTTTTGCCAGATTTGCCAGAAGGACTCCTATGTATGCTCTTTGTGGACTTCACAGCTGCCTTCAACACCATGATCCCCAGACCTTCATGAACAAACTACCAACACTAGGACTAAGCCCCATCCCTTTGCAACTGGGTCCTGGACTTCTTAAGTGGAGGAGGAGACGTTGTGGATCCTCACAGACTGCACGGCACTGGCTCCACTCAGGGTTGTGTGTTGAGCCCCCTCCTGTTCAATCTGCTCACATAGGACTGTGCACCTACCCATCCAGGCTGTCATATTGTAAAGTTTGCAGATGATGCAGCAGTGGTTGGATGCATCATAAACAACAATGAGTCCAGCTACAGGCAGGAGGTGGAACATCTGGAGAGCTGGTGCAGGAAGAACAAAAACCTCCAAGAAGAGAAAGGAGATGGTCATGGATTTCAGACGGAGCAAACACACCTACACCTCCCCAAACATAGGAGGATCTGCAGTGGAAGTGGTCTCCAGTTAAAAGTACTTGGGTGTGCACCTGAATGACAACCTCAGCTGGGGCGACAACACTACCAGCCTGATCAAGAAAGCTCATCAGAGACTCTACTTCCTCAGGCGGCTGAGACAAGCTGGTCTGGGAAGCTCAGTCCTCACCTCCTTCTACAGGTGTGCAGTGGAGAGCATCCTGTGCTCCAGCATCAAGGTGTGGCATGGAGGCTGCACAGCTGCAGAAAGAAAAGTTCTGCAGAGAGTGGTGAAGGCTGCACAGAAGTCTGTTGGAGTCAGCCTCCCCACCATCACAGACATCTACACCTCCAGATGCAGGAAGAGGACCACCTGCATCATGAAGGACCCCACTCACCCAGCACACACACTTTTTGCACCGCATCCCTGAGGCAGAAGGTTGCGGAGCATTAAGTGTAGAACCACTAGACTGAAGAACAGCTTCTACCCTGAAGACGTAAGACTCAAATATCCCTAACCAGGATTATCACTGTAAGGAAAAAAATCACTGTAATGCCACTTTAATTGGTGATATGTGACATCTGTGCTGATGATTATCCATGCTGCTGATTATCCATGCTGCTGATCTTATGCTGCCGATTATCTCATGCTGCTGTATGCATTCATCCCTGTCTGCTCACAACAGACTCATGTTCGGGCTGCTGTTGTTCAGTGTACTGTTTCACATTATTAGTGTTTGGCATATATCTTAGATCTTTATTTACTATTTCGTTTTATACTTTATAGTTAGCTATTTTGGGGTGTAACTGGGACCCTGTGTACATAATTGTGTTCCACCTCATGTACCACATGTGATGGAAACGACAATAAAGATTACTTGAACTTGAATTAATATTATGCCAGTAATTCCAGTGTGGGCACAATCAGAAACTTCCTGAAGTCCATCACTTTTCAAAAAGAAAATTATACACATATGAGCAATTAACTCCTCAGAGAGCTGTCAGCTGGAACACTGCATGGCCCACGCTCCGTCTCAACTACTAAAAGACTTTCCCACTAGAAAAACTTAAAAGTCACAGAGGATGTGGAAACACATTGCTCAGAGAACATTCTAACTATTAAAACAGTATGGATAATCCACAATTTAATATTTAACTATGTTTTATTTCTAAAGTACTCTGAAGACCAGTGAGCACGTGCAAAAACAAACAAGAAACAACACGTCTTGTAAAAAATATCCTCCCTTTCGACAGTTGAATCCCTCGTCCTGCTGGCCCACACATCCTCTTCCCACCTGAGCATGTTGCAACAATCTGCCATCCCTCCAGGCTTCATTCATTCATGTGGAAAACACAATCACACAATCAAAGACGCCCGGGGGCGAAATATAAGCGGGAGGTAAAATGAAAGCAAGGGCATAATAAAAAGACTGGAATAACAAGAACAATAGCAACTAATTACAGCAGCCAGAACAGCACAGAACAAGTGACTGATGAGCTGAAAAGAGGAGCCTGTTGTTCGGCGATAAAATGGAGTGAAATGAGCTACGTCTCCTGCATGAGACCCCGACTCATTATCTAAACGATTCATTTCATTTTTTACTTTTGCCAATATCTGACATCTAGAGCTCTTATACTGTAAATCATGGGTTTGTGAGTTGTAACGTCATCTTTACTGACACACGTAAACCCAACAGATCAGTTTTCGATTCTCACGAAGATCATCTTTGATTGAGTGTGACAAAGTCCTCAGAAATCAATGACCCTAGATTTTCCTCTCAGAGCACTTTGACTTTTATTTTTTGTCTCGATCAAACTGAAACAGACTGATCTGCTGCCTAATATAAGGTCATAACCAATCAAGCTTTGACATAAAATATTCGTTTGGATGCTTTCATCCAAACTGATGAAGATGAAAACGTGGGAGTTTGACCATCCCAGCAAAAGAATGTAACATCAGAGACGTCAACACAGGTCTTTATTTCTACAGGGCAAAATAAATCTATTTTTATATTCAATTCAATTCAATTTATTTATCTAGCTCCAAGTCACAACAGAAGTCATCTCAGGGCACTGAACAGAAACATTCATATATACGTATATACGTAAGTTAACAACATTAATTATCTGAGGAGCAGACCATTTTAAATTTCACAGACTCATCTTGAGCAAGCTTAAAGGCAACAGTGGAAAAAGAAAACTCCCTCATGAGGAAGAAACCTTTAGCAGAACCAGGCTCAGGACAAGCGGCCATCTGCTTCGACCGGCTGGGTTTGAGAGGAACAGACACACAATGGCAGGTCAAGAATCACATTAAGATAGAAATAGTCTCAAATTAAAACTTTTCAATTTTAACACATTTTTTAAGGAAATTAGGTCAATTTGTCCTCTAGTAGTCTAAGCCTATGGCAGCATAACAAGCCAACCCTGACTATAGGATTTATCAAAAAGGAAAGTCTTAAGCCGAGCTTTAAAACCGGACAATGTGTCAGCCTCGTGGACAGAAACTGGAAGTTGGTTCCACAAGAGAGGAGCCTGATAACTGAAAGATCTTCCTCCCGTTCTGCTTTTGGAAACTCTAGGAACCGCAAGTAAGCCTGCAGTCTGAGAGCGAAGTTCTCTGTTAGTAAAATATGGGACAATAAGATCTTGAATATGAGAGGGAGCTAGGTTGTTGAGGGCTTTGTAGGTTAGAAGTAAGATTTTGAATTCTGTTCTGAATGTACGTATAAGAAAATATATATTTTTATTTGACTTCAGGACAAAAAAGGAGAACAAGACCAAAAAGAAAGATGAATTGTTCTTAAATTTGGTATCATGATCACTGAGTTGTTCAAGTAATAAATGTTTTAGTGAATTCTTGATAACCTACCATCAACAATGCACTTAAGAGTACAAGTAGTTCTGATTTCATTTTATAAGTAGTTTGATTTTATTTTAAATTGCGCTTTGAGTTCTTGGTTTTTGCTCATGTTCCAATATTATCGCCCACTTAGTATTGTTGTCATGTTCCTTACTGTAGTTGACTATACTTCCTGTTTTGTTTTGGTATCTCCTTGTTAAGTCTCTTTATTCTTGTTTGCTGGTTATCATTTACAATAGCAGCTGCTTTGGATTGGACCATTTAATTCTGCAGCATATATGCTCTGAGGTTTATACTTGAGTCCTTCTTTAACTGTTGAATGAGACAGGAGTAGTTTGGATCATTCAGAGAAGTTGCAGAACACAAAGTGTTAAGGAAACAGAGGCCAGAAGAATCCATCACCTCTCTGCTGCATCGCAGTGCTGCCATGATAACAGCAGCGGAAAAGAATGACTGAATGCAAACCTGTACCCATCTGAGCCTCTACATGAGCTGAAATCAGAGTAAATACACGATGTGGAAATATACCTAAAAATCAACATTGCTTGGTGCGACTTGGAGATTTATAACAATAAATCCTAAAAGAATGGTTACTGCAAATGTCACATGAATATAATTAACTTGACACGGTGTATTTATCTGAATTACTGGAGGTCAGAGGTCATTTTTGTTCAGAAATCAGATAATATGGAGGATAATAACAATTCATAGTCTCTGACTAACACAGTATTTCACTTTTCTTTTATGCTTACACTAGTTCATTCTACCATGTTATGGTTGTTCTTAATGTAACTACATTCTGTCAGAATGCATAGAGATGATTTTCACTGGAGAAATAAAACAAACAGCACAATTACTGTATTTATCAGCTTCAAAATAAAAGCTAAATGTTATGTACCCTCAAGTCGAGTAAGAGGAAGCTCAGATGAGACGAGGCCTTCTCTGTTAGTGCCCCTAAGTTATGGAACGCTCTATCCTTTGCACATTCGACAGGCCCCCTCACTGTCCATTTTTAAAACCTGTCTGAAAACTCATCTCCACTCACTGGCCTTCAACCCAACTGAGACTTGATTTTACTTCATTTTTATTGGTATTGATTTTATCTGTTTAACTCGTCGTTTTATTGTGTTTTAAACTGAGTTTTTAGTTCACTGTGTGCTTGGCTTTGTAGCTTTGTTTTTATGCTCTCTCTTCTTGTTTTTAACTGATGTTCAGCACTTTGTTTCAGCTGTGGCTGTGTTAAAGTGCTTTATAAATAAAGATGATGATGATGATGATGATGATGTGCGTTACTAAAACTGAAATAACCTGGACGTTATTACGTTACTAAAATATTTAGAGGAATGTTCTGGACTTTCTTTGAACATCAGTTTCTATATCTGTTTGTTAACAAGAACATTAGTACAGTAGCAGAGACTGACTGTAATCCTTAGGAACAACATTTTTCTCCTTGACGATCAGACGAAGATTATTCATAAAATAGTAATCACTTGTCAACTACTTTTAAAATGTAATTCTCAGAACATGATAGCAAGTTGTGCTGATTTTAAACATAAAATATGACAGCAGAAGACAAAAGAGCAAAAACCTACAAAGCAGAAATTAATTAATAGAAACAGACATTCACCTTGAAGGAATGGATATTGCTCACCACCTTTCATGCCAGCATTTTAGATTAAAAAGAGTTATCTTGAAAGATGATGGAGTTACGTATAAACATTTTGGTCAAACCTTAAAATTCCAGATTGGATGCAGTATTACAGGTTCTTGCACAGTCTGTTAAGATTTCAATAGTACCCACGAATACAGATTTATAGAAGGAGCGTAAAAAATTTTACTATAATGTTTTTTTTATATAAAAGTAACGTCTGATATGGCAGCACAAATTTAGATAAAACGCTCAAGGAGGAAGAGAGGAGAAAGCACAAGGAGTCACAACGAAAACCGGACCTGGTAAAAAGCCCAACAATGTCTGCCTGATGCAGTAAGGTGAGATGAGGGACTATAAGGACTGGGACTGCAGCTGTGACTAATGTACAGTGGCTGACAGATGCAAACACGCATCATACAACGTTTTTTTGATGAATTTGTATTTTTGTGTTTGCATTTGTTTTTGTGTTTGCATTTTTTTGTTTGCATTTGTTTGTTTTTTTGTGTGTGTTTGCATGTTTTTTGTGTTTGCTTTAGATTTTTTGTGTGTGTGCTTTTTTTAAGTTTGCATCAAACATGTGTTTGCTGCACGTTTGCACCCGTCGGCCACCGTACTAATGCAACAGGGAACAGGTGCAACTGGGCAGCGCAGGTAGACTAAGGGAGCAGAAGTAGAAGCAGAAATGGGTGATTATACACAGGAACACAGAGAGGGAAAGCAACAAGTTTAGGACTCAGTTAATTGAAATGCAGACATGAACAATTGGGTACCAATTCCAAAATGTCAGACCCTTATTGATTTAACCGACTGGTGAAAGAAGGAGGAAGCTCAGACTCAGGACTTCAAGTGGAAGCTGATTTAAAAAAAAAAAATGTTTACTTCCTAGATGTGCAGCATGCAGTTGTGTAAAAGTGATTTGAAGAAAAACATTGCAAAAAGAAAGGTAAACAAGTATGAATTAATTGAATCAAACTTGTATCAAAGTACTTTACATGGTCTTCACTATGCCCCATAGCATTCAAGCACTCTCCACCATTAAGTCCTAAACTCAATGTGACTATAAATAAAGGTTGAATGAATGAACAAACCAAACAAAATGAAATCAGGAAAACACTACAGAATGAACTATAAACGCATAAAATATAAATTTTGACAACTATCACACTACATTTTGCTCAATATCTGTAAAATTGACTAAAACATTTTGTTTGCTAAGGTCAGACACACACAATTATAATATCACACACATTTCCTGGCAACAGTTAATAAAAAAAAATGAATGGATGTCTAGTCCTGTAGTTCTGGAGATTTTAAGATGTATTGAATAGACTTTAAATACCTCTCTTAACAACAAAACTGCCACTGGGAACACAAAAACAACATAAAATCGACCAGTTCGTAAATGACAACAAACTCTGAAGACCTCAAAGGAAACAAACCTCAAACTTAGCAAACCAGCTATACAAACAGCCACTGTGCTAATATTTGACAAAAATATAATTCGATGATGTTGGGTCACACCAGCAAATATCAGCGCGTCCTTATCTAAACAGCCACAGGACATAAACCATTAATAATAAAAGAGCACAAGCTAAGCAAATTCAATTTGTTCAGTACAGTATTAACAGCTCATGGATTTGTTGTGTCAGTGTACACCAGCAGCCCTCGGAGACAACAACATCATGTTTGCTAGACCATCCTTATTAGCTTGTTTGCATTCGCAGTCTGTCCCAAGTGGCAGCTAACGCGAGGGATGCTGTCAGGCAGCCCAGCCTAATATACAGCCTCATCAGCAGATACACAGAACACAAGCAGTCAGGCAGTGCTGCTTGTCTGTTCCCTCACACAGTCTCACCATTTACACCTGGAATAGGACGTCATCACATATAACAACGATAATCTACTGCAGTTTCTGTCAAGCCTTGTAGATGGGAATGCAGAAAGTATATCAGAGGCACAAACTTTCTCTTTTAGCTGTAAGCAGATGTCCTGCTGGTGTTGGCGCTCTCGGTGGTGCTTCAGCTCCTCCTGGTGGGCATGCTCTGCCTCCTCCAGCATGACGAGGGCTCTGGCCAGCAGCTCTCCCTGGTCCCGGTGCCACCCTTGGGACACTGCCCTCATCTGTGCCTGGGTGAAGCGCAGCAAGTCCCACAAGCGTTCGTGCTCCCTCTGAAAGAGTAGATGGGGTAATATACAATGACAACTTTTACAAAGTTAGGATGTTTTGTAAAATGTAAATAACAACAGAATGCAATAAATGGCTAAACTCATAAACCTATAATTTATTCACAATAGAACATAAATAGTAAACGTATAAAACTGCACCATTAAAAAAAAAAAAAGGATCAGATGCAGTCCGCAGTTTAGACCGTTGGAGTCAGACTCCGCACCACATGTCCTCACAGACATCTACACCTCCAGATGCAGGAAGAGGGCCACCTGCATCATGAAGGACCCCACTCACCCAGCACACACACGTTTTGCACCGCTCCACTCGGGCAGAAGGTTGAGGAGCATTAAGTGTAGAACCACTAGACTGAGGAACAGCTTCTACACTGAAGTTGTTAGACACATGAATATCTAACCAGGATTATCACTGTGAAAAAAATACTGTAATGCCACTTGTTGATATGTGCTGCTGACTATCCATGCTGCTGATCTCATGCTGATGATTTATTTCATGCTGCTATGTTCATTCGTACTCATCTGCTCACACGGACTCATGTTTGTGCTGCTGTTGTTCGTCGTATTGTTTTGCACTATTAAGTGTTTAGTGTATTCTTAGTTTAGTGTATTTCTTAGTTCATATTTTATTACTGTTTTTATTTTACAATTTATACTTTTATTGGATGTAACTGGGACCCTGTGTACACAATTTAGTTACACCACAAGTACCACATGTGATGCGATTGACAATAAAGAACCTTGACGTTGACCTTCCCTGAAAATTATGTCTGTATGGAAGCAAATGTTATTCTAAGTCCGGTTTATTTTTCTACAACGATGGCGTCTTTCCAGACGTGTCAGCAACCCATGTCAGAGGCACTAATGTACCCCCATACCATCAGCAAGGCAGGCTTTTGAACTATGTGCTGTTAACAGGCTTGATGGTCCCTCTCCCCTTAAGTACAGAAGATGGGTGTTCATACTTTTGAAAAAATAATAATAATAATTAGTCAACCATTTCCCACTCTGTCTCAGTCTACTCTAAATGTATTTGGCATCGTTTCTGGGTGGCTTCTTCTTTGCATGATAGAGCCTTAACCTGTGGATGGCACAGTAAATGGTGCTTACGTAAACTTATTTTCAGAAGTGTTCCAGAGCTCATGCGGTTACGTCCACAACCAATCAGAGGTGTTGCTAATGCAGCGCCGCCTGAGGGCCAGAAGATCACAGGCATCCAGTATTGGCTTTCAGTCTTGTCCTTTGCACACCGAGATTTATTCGTATTCTTGAATTTTTTTTTATGACACTTGTGATCTGTTCCTGTCCCATGCTTGTCTTTGGTCACCAGAGGGCGCTGTACTTCCACACCTGCAGACAATGTGTCCTGATGAGAATATATAAGGCAGTTGATGACTCTCCTTTGACGCTGAAGCATTACCCTGCTTTATGGTTCATGCTCGTAGCCCTTTGTGAATCTCTAAGCCTTGTGATTATTTACCTTTCTTTTTTTTTTTTTACCTATTTACCTTATTTCCAGAGAACCTCCTGAGACCTACCTGAGTATTTGGATCTCCTAGTGAACTCCTGGAAATCTTACCTGTTTGCCCTTCAGCTGCTCACCTCGACCTCCAACCACACGCCCTCCTGAGCCCATTGGATCTTCTCATAATTTTACAGGATTTTGGAACCCTACATCTTACCAACCATCTACCAGTAAGGAACATGCACGTTCTGAGTAAAACCCCTTTGCTGAACTCTGGACCTGACCCATCTCCTTGCTCCCCAGGGTTCCTGTTTCATCCTGAATTATTACTCACTGTAAATAAAAGCACTGAACTGACACTACTGTGTCTGAGTTGTTCGTCACCAATCCTTTCGCTCAGGGTATTCCGTTCTTGTGACAATCTGTAGATGATGGAAAATGTCTTCCCAATTTTCCACTGAGGAATATTGTTCTCATTTTTTTCCACTTCCATTTGTCAAGTTTATCAGTATTCAGCATTAAATAGCAACATTTACCTTAAAGAAATAAAGACACAGATGAACTCATTCAAAACTGAATCCAGTGGCATCTCTATGCAACAAATTTATGGTGTGCTACAAAAATATTCCCGAACACTGCATTCTATACGGTCTACTCTATAGTAAAGGCAGCAGGACCATCGGGACACCTCTGTGCCAGAGTATAAAATGGCCTATCTCTCCTGGCTGTGAAATGTTCTGCAGGAAAACAGTTCCTTTCTGTGTGAGGGCTGCCCATGGCTATTCATCATTGTGTCAGCACTCTCAGAGGCTGCACCACTTGAGTGCCTCATTGGAACGGAGAGAATGATATTCATCTGTGGGCTAATAGCGGCTAACTGACAGTGTGAAGGCGTTAGACGGCTGATCAGTTTTATTGAAAATGAATGAGAAGACGGACTTGCCAAAGAAACAAGTGTCTGGATTAGTCAAGCAAATCCTGTTTATTAATGCACATCTTCAAAAATTTAAGAAGACCCGCCCTTTATCTCCTGCACTTTTTGTCCTTTCTTTCAACACCCTTGTCCAAACTCGTTTTAGCAGCGAGTTTGCATAAACACAGAGGGTGAGTGCTCACATGCTCGCATGTTTGCACACATTGTGCAATGTCTGTTTGTGTCCATGTACTTTGGCTATTACACTCGGAAAGTGAGTGGACACGTTGAGCAGCACTGAGTCTGCTCTGCACACTTCAAGTGCAATAACACTTAGCTCTGTGACAGGATACATTAGAACACTAAAGACTGAAAGAGGAAAAAGAAACCAGAAGTATAGACTAAAAAATAGTACGAAGCATGAATTATCCAGGACATTAAGGGAACAATACTGTGAAATAGTGCTTACTACTCTGACTTATGTGGTGATAGACAAAAAAGTGACCCATGCAGCAAAGGGGGTTCTTTAAACAGAGTGAGCTGAAGCCCCATCACCTGACTGTAAAGGAATGCATATTGTCTGCAATCGAGTTTTTAAACTCAGATCATCTTATGTTGTGAAATAAGTTATAGATTTGCATGTCTATTTCAATCAAGTCTTGAAAATAACAAAATGCACAATTTCATGCAGTATCTCAAATGATATTTAATGATTTGTTAGGTACATGTTATGAATAATGTTACTACCACATCAAATATTAGCTGAATATTTGTACAATTAACTGAATCAGAAGCAGCTTTATTGTCATTGCACAGAAGCACAACAAAATTAAATTTCAGACAGCCGTCCAAACAGAAAACAAACATGGGTAGATGGGGATGTCTGAGGCCGCAGCCTCGTGGGAAGCGCTGCCCTTTCGTTTAAATAAGGAAAAGAGGAAAACATGAGGAAATAGTAGGCTAAAAAAAAAAAATCATATCTCACACTGTGTCCTGTCAAGAACAGTGTGAGGTTGCAAAAAAAAGCAAACAACTCAGCACAAGAAAATAAGTATAGCTATTTTTATGCAGGCTAAGGTGAATTAGCTCTGGTGACCATCATGAATTGGGCTGACTCCAAACATCAATCATTTGTAGATGTTTGTCCAATATTACTTTGAGTGTTTCACTAAAATCCATTCAGTAGTTCATGAAATATTGTGCTAACAGACAAGCAGTGTTGATGCCAACAGTTACTGCTAAACAGTTCTTCTTTTACAGTGATGCTCAGCTCTACCACACCAAATTTTAGCTCAACATCAAACAAACAGGCAAAAACATTGTCCCTCCACGTTTGCCTTCAGCAGCCGGTGGGTTCAGCTCAGCAGAACAATGTCTTCACTCTGCTACAAGCAAAATTGAGAGTAATTTGTACTTTTCATCGCGACAACAAATTGTAGAGAAACGGCTGCTAGAAATAATTTTCTTTAAAATATCTTACATCTCAGTGCAGTCATATAAAAGAAAAAGAAAACCAGCAAGAAACGAAGCAGAACATTGTTGCTGATTAATCATCGAGACTCTTATTTTTGTGTTGCACAAAAAAGCCCACTTTGCCGTAGATGTTCTGTCTGACTGAAGGCAAGAAACAGTGATTCAGTCATTCCAGAGAATTTGTGCTTACTTAGAAATAATGACAGAGGACTAAAATGGCAAACAAAGCACTAAATTAAAAGCAAAGCTTGCAGATAAAGCACGGGCTTGATCAAAACAATGAGCAGCACTATGAGCATGTTTTGTGAACGACTCTCAGCTACAACCACGACACATGAGCAACATATTAATAAAAGTAACTGAATAAAGGCCATTTTTGTGTTTTCTAATAACTGATGGTGATGGCAATGTTGGATCTAGCTGGCTTTAAAAGTGAATCATTTGTAGTTGTATATCAAATAATTATGTCCTTGGAGTTTTATTAAAAGCTATCCATGAGAAATTTTGCTGACAAAGTTGACTCCAAACAGCTAAAATTGTCTTCAGATATTTTGTGCCATCTGTTAGTCCTTAGAAAATGTGACGGGAATTGGTGTCAGCTTGGACAACACCAAAGTTTTGGTCAGTTTCAGTTAAATTGACTGGATTACTGTACAGTACAGCCATATTTCTTTCCTTTTTTAAATTCAATTTTACTTTTCACTGCAGCTTATTTACATAATATCGATTCGCAACAAAATTCATCTCAGGGCAATATACATTTTTTAAAATGTATTTACATTATACAAGATGTCATTTAGTAAAAGTTATCTAGTCAAGCCTAACGATTGTATTGACTTTTTACTTTGTCACGTTCTCCCATCCTGGGCAGCACTTTGGTGACTGTGGAAAGGAAAAACTTATTTTTAACATAAATAAACCTCCAGCAGACCCAGGCTCAGGATGGGCAGCCATCTGCCTTGACTGATGGGTGTTTGAGGAAAGGGGCAACACAGATTGACACATTTAATGATAGAAAAAAATGACAAATGTGGTCCTCCAGCAGTTTAAGCCTATAGCAGCACAACTAAGGGATAGCTCAGGAAATCCAAGCCAACACTAACTATAGGATTTATCAAAAAGGAAAGACTTGAGCCTAATCTTAAAACTGTACAATGTGTCAGCCTCATGGACAGAAACTGGAAGTTGGTTCCACAAAAGAGGAGCCTGATAACTCTAGGAACCACAAGTAAACCTTCAGTCTGAAAGCAAACAGATCTGTTAGGAAAGTAAGGAACAATAAGATTTGTAATATAAGATGGATCTAGGTTGTTGAGAGCTTTGCATATTAGAAGTAGGATTTTAAGTTATATTCTGAATTTGACAGGAAGCCAAAGAGGAGAAGCTAAAACTGGAGAAATATGATCTCCTTCTAACTCCCAGAACTCTGGCAGCAGCATTTTGGATCAACCAGCCAGATGATAAAGAATTATAATCCAGCCTAGAAGTGACACATGCATAGATGGGTTTTTCGGCATCATTTTGGAACAAGATGTTTTTAGATTTAGTGATATTATACAGGGGAAGAAAGTTCATAGTAATGTTTTTTAATGTGGCCAGTGGTTTACGAGATTTTTTGCGTACTCTCACAATCATGGACAAATCCATAAAAAAATTTAAAAAAGAAAACTATAATTCAAGTGATAAAAGAAAAACATTTACATAAGTCACGCTTGTGCCATTGATTTTTACTTTGTCCCCAATGGATCCAAACATTCAGAGGCACTAAGCTGAGTTTAACTAATCATGTCAAAACATCAAAGCTCATGCTCAATAATCCAGAAAATCCACCAAAGCTCAGTCAGGTCATTTGGATGGTTTCTTTTTTTTTTAATTTTGTTGAGACGTTTCGTCCTTCATCACATTTCATCCTTCAATTACACCAAATAATTAAGCAATCTAATGCAATAACTGGCTCACCTCAGTGCCCCATCTGACATGTACAGCCGCTCAGTGGCCAAGAGGACTCCTCACATCCACGACACAACTGCTTCCACATGCTTCCATCAAACAGGCGTTACCAAGTCCCGCTGGCCAGGAAGAATATTTACAAGAAATCATCTGCACTATTGTCCTTAAACAAAGTTAAATAGACATATCTTAATGGTGTTAACGAATGGAGATGAAGTGTTTTTTTTATGCTCTATTGTTGGTTCTTGTGTGTGTTTGATGAATAGAGCGTGTCAAAGGAGAATTTCTGCCACAATTGTGGTAGACAATAAAGTTTTATCTTATCTAATCCAAAGGACTTCATCAATCTGAGGAGCCGCACGCAAAAAAACTCAGTCCCACAAGCAGCACACACAAATGTGCTAGACTAGTCAAACTTTTTCAATTGATGTAAACATTAAAGAATGTCAGAAAATAGCATTTTTAAAAAAAAATCTGAATATTAATAGCATCTCAGCATTTATGCACTTCATCCGTAGGATTTCAGAAAATCAGCCTATAGCTCCAGCTGATTATCCAGTTAAATGATGACTAACAGCTGGTTTAGGTGGAGACACAACCCCACCTGCTCTGAGAAAGTGCAGAAAAAGACACGTCTCCTCCCTGCAACACCCCTGAGGCTGAACGATCACAGCTCTAAATGCAGCACCCAGCTGGAACTGATATGACGACAGGTCTCTCTGGGTGCCGGAGAGGAAGGAGGGAAGGAAGAAAGAGTGGGGGCACCGGGTTGGTTTCTGGCGGTTGTCATGGTGATGCTAGGTGGCAGTGTGTGACATGACGCATCCTGCAGCGTGCTGAGCAGATCATTGTCCAGGCTTATCTGTGCACTCGGTTCAGGGCTACATTGATCAGGGAGCCGGGAACTCAGACCTGCGTCTGACAGGAGTGACGGGTGGGGGCACAGTAAAAAATAAGGCAGGCATGTGTGCATGTTCAACGTGCACAACAAACATGGAAAGGTCAAACTGGCAATAGATAAGATTTACAAAAACAGAATATTATTTTGATATCGTTTGCTTTGAAAAATGTTTTATAAACTCCAGTTTAATTTTTATTTTTGAAAACTAAATTACGTCAGGACCCTACAATCGAAGAATGCTCTCAACAAATCTTTGCTAAGTAAATGAGGTCCTGTCATGATTAATTTAAATGTATTATTTGTCTAATTTCTTAGTAAATCTATTAATCGAGAAGTTTGTTAAATTTATAAAATAAGGACAAATAACTTACAAAGCCCATAAATACAGACTTTATTATAATAGTTACAAGTTTCTAAAGCTCAAAAGTCTAACTGTTAATTTGTAAAACGTACTAATTAAAAAACTTTGTTTTAATTTAAACCTTTTCAGTCAAACAACTTCTTAATTAACAACTTTCTTCAAGTCTAATAACAATAAGTCAAGTCAGGTAAGTCCATAAAAATAAAAATAAAAACATTAAGGGTTGACCAAAATGCTGTTTACGTAAAAGAACAAGTATAAATTATTTTGTGTGCACTGATTTGTTGAAACATATAGACAATGTTTCAGCTATAGCTCTGCATGTGTGCATGAATGTGTGTGCACTGTATTATGTCACTTGTATTTGATAAATTAAGTTGTTACATTTTAATTTTAAAAATGCATTGGGCACATTGTAAAAGTATCTTATTATTTTTATATTTAGTGAAATTACTAACCAGCTCTTGTCTCGTCCTCTCGGGGAACTGTCTCCGCAGCATGTCCGTGCAGAGTGCTCTGTGGTTGGGTGTGTCAGGAGTGTACATGGACACTGTGAACTGGAAAAGTTCATGGTCTTCTGGACACCAGCCACAAAACCTTACAGAAATTCAACACAGAAATATGTAATAAGAAAGAAAAATGTCATGCAATTGTAAATAAATTACTAAGCAAATGGTCCTAAAAATGCTGCCTCATGGAAAATGATATAAAGTAATTTTACATAATCAGCCTCCTGGCGAGAAATCCCCATCTCAATCAACAGTTTGTTTAGAAGTGAGCTAACTGTGGCAATTTGCTTCACTTTGTTCTGTCTAGTCAAACCAGAATTCTGCTTTAGATGTAATGTTTTATCGTATTAATCAACAAAAAAAATTCAGATTTAATGTATAAGCACTTAAAACTTTAACTTCAGCATTCAAGTTTACCTGTCAATTTTCTGAAGTTGCTCCTGCAGAGCCTGCAGTCTGTTCTGGTACCTCTCTGAGAGGGACTGGAAGGCCTGGACCAGAGAGTCCTTCAGCTTTGGGTAGGGGCAGTCCGCCTCTAAAACCTCTTTGGGAATGCTTTCTGGGTTCACTGCAGCACTAACGAGATATTTCTAAAAAGCACAACAAAAGCTTTCTTGAGACATTCTGTACAACTGCATATCTTAGACATGTTTATTTCTATGGTAAAGTTTGGATATTTTAATAAATTGTGTATTTTGTTTTCTGAAGAGAAAAGAAATAAAACAAACTGAACCAAGAATCAAACATGATTCAGTCAAATTAAATGGATTTGGCCACAATAATTAAAGGTTTGCTTGAAGAAAAAGGCATAGTTATAGAACAATGACCATCTCCTGCCTTTTGATATAAATACTCGGAGACTATACTTTTTTTTTTTTAAATCCAGCCTGGAAACTCACTTATTTAATTTGGCTTCTTTATTTGTTTTTATTTGTGTTTAGCCTATTGCATTGTATTTGTTGGGTTTATGTGTGATTTTTATGTTACTTTACTGCTTGTGAAGCAATTTGGTCCATATTGTTGTTTTTAAATGTATTAAATGAATAAAATCAACATTGGCATCTTTCTAACTTTTAGAACTGCCAATGGAAAGTCTCCTCTAAAAAGATCCTGCACAGAATAAAAAAGACAAGACAGCACAATAATATTAGTTTGTATATAAATGTAATTCAGTCTTTAATAAAGGTGAAGTTGAAAATTGTCTGGCTTCAACCACAGCATGATAATATCAAATATATCTCAAGCTATACATTTTTTTGTTTATTCATTTTGATTCAGTAAAATGAATAAGTAAAACAATGATCAAAGACTGATGGCACTATTGAGTTATAGGAATAATATACCAGAGTTTTAGAAAAAGATCACCTGAACGTGAGAAGAGATGAAGTTATAGCTGATTAGGATAAACTTTGGTCATTTTTGTGTTTGCTAAGGCCATTTAGTTGCTGTGGCCATCATGAATTAGGTTAAATCAGATGTAGATGTACATCCAAGGAATACTTTCTGAGTCTTCAGCTAAAATCTGTGAAGTGGTCCATGAGAGATTTCATATATGCAAACAAACACACAGAAATGGACAAAAACAAGACCAAACCTTTACATTCAATAATTTGTCCAATAAAACAGTTATGTGCATTGGTAGCACTCGGAATTGAATACTTCTCAAGCTCAAAAACAGTATCTTAACTCAGTATGAAAGTGGTAAGAATTTAATAGCTATGTAGAACAGATGGTGACAAACGTACCTCCAAACCCATGTCCAAGATCTCGTTCTCCACAAACAAACACTCTGCATGAAGCTTTGCAAGTGTGTCATCTTGCTGATCTTTCACAGAGTTTATCTGGTAATTCAAGGATAAAAATACAAATTGCAGTAACTTGGAAAAATATAACATTAAATGGATGCATCAATCAGAGACAAATAAAAGTCAAAGCAACAACAGCACGATCGAGGAAAAGAAGATATTTCATGTGAAATCATTTTATTATAAAACTGCTGATGCATAAAATCAGACTGTAAATTATATTTATTGAGCATATTGTTTATGAGCAACAGAAACACCAGAGGAACTATCTGACAACAGGTAATCAGACACATGGAAGAAATTTCATCTACTGGGCGGTATCATTGAACAGGTTACCCATAAGCAGCAATGAGACTGCAACAAGGCAGAATGAATATATGAGCTAATGTGAGGTTTAATGTGAAGTGACTTTGACTATTATATTTAACAACATGAAGTAAACTTACTAGATGCATTGATTGCCTTTTGTAAAGCATCACTCATTTCCATGACATCTTAGCTTTAAAAAATTTTGGCTTTCATTTGAAATACCCAGTTATGGCAACATAATTACAAAGTAATTTCTTCTTCTGAAGGAAGAAAATAGAAGAAAGAAGAAAGGATGTGAAAAAATACTAATAAGCCGAGTCGTGGTGGCTGTGTTAGTGTGTGAGAGGTCAATACAAGCTAACGAGAGAAGAGGAAGGTATGTGAAAGAAACAAGCAGCGAGCTACACAAAGCTGACAAAGTGTCGGGCAGATGGTTAAGACTCGTTATGGTCTGTCTTTAAAGACTTTGGCTAACTCCTTAATCCCACCATTCAACTCTAGAGCCTGCAAAAAGCTTCTGAGAGTTAAAAGAAACCAAATGACATTGAGCAAGAATTTAATTAATGTTTTAATACTTTTTTTTTCATTAAACTTTGTTGTATTGTTGTGCAAGAGTTGGCTATTTTACACCAGCAGACTCTTCATATAAGACTCACGCTTGAAGGATTTCTATGACTGGATTAAAGCGCAGCCAACCAGTCAGCTGAAATCAGGAAGTTGTAAATTACAGTTTTTCCTGACAAATATACAGTAAATTGATGGCTGCTTCAATAGCCTCATACCGGGTCAGCTGCATTCTGGTCCAACGCAAAAAGTCTGAGCGATGGCGAGGTCAAGAAAGAAGCATTAGTTGAGGCTGCAAATGCAGTTTTCCGTGATTTCAAAAATAAAAGAGTTCGTGGCAGGCTACAGTTTCTCACAAGTCGACCGCAATGCATGGACCTGCAAAACTTTCCACACATGCAGGCAGAATTACAACGTCAAGGGCAAGATGTCACACAGCTCAACATTGCACTGTATGACGAGCAGGTTCAGAGCATCTTGTCAGAACTTGAGAGATGATTTATTGGCTTTGCACCCATAGATCCTGTTGTCAGCTACATGTATTATCCTTTTGGAAATATTGATGTGGATGACATTGTGTCCAGATTAGTGTGCTGAAACTCTGGTGCTGAAAAATATATTTTGACACTACAAAATAGCATTGGGATCAAATCCAGAGCAACACCTGGCATGGATAGAGAGTTCTGGAGTCTGCTGTTGGAATAAAAGTATCCTTACATCAGAAAATGTGCTTTGAACTTGACAGTACATTTGGATCAACCTACTTGTCTGGACTTATCTGCTTTCTCTCACATGAAAATCATCAAGCCCAAGAACAGATCCACAGTGACCATCTGGTGACCTGCCTATGTCTTGCAACCACCTCATACTGCCCTGGCTTCCTCCTTCCAGTGTCAGAAGGCCCACTGAGGTAGACACATACATTTATTTTCATGTTATAGCTTGCATAATATGTTGTCTCTTCTAGGCCTGTCAAAATTGGGTCTGTTGTTTTTAATTATCTATCAGGCCAGACTGTTTAAAACTCTGACTGGCAACTTTGTGTGTGTTATGACAGGGCAAGTAGGTTTCTGCAAGCTGCCAAATTCAAAAGTAGATCTTGGTTCAAAAACGTTTGGACACCCCTGCATTAGAACAACAGCCACAGCAGCCATTGGAGTTCTACTGGACCTGACTCCACTGAATTTGTATATCTAGGGGGAGGCCTCATCCAGTGCACTGAGGTTATTCCAGTCTGGTAGGTGGAGAACAGGGCTTAATTTGTAAACTGATCAATGCCGGAACACAAATAGGGGGCGGGCCAGCCGGTGGGGTGGGTGGGTGCTGGTGTCCTCCCCCAGAAAATTTTAAATAACGTAGATGGGATTTCCTGCATGTCGGTATATTTTAATGGGTTGTTAAACATCTATGTTTACTTACATTTGTAAAGACTCTGCTTATGCTTTCATTCAACCTTTATTTATACAGGTTAGTCTCATTGAATCATGAGGGACTGTCAAGCATCTGTCAAGCATTCCCCAAACCCCTATTTGACAGAACCATCAAGTAAGTCTTGGTACTTGGTAAAAAAAAACTGAAAGTTAAACTGGGTTTCTTTTTCAGAAACAGATCCTGTCTAACTCTGAATGCTAGGAAACGTCTTGTATCTGTGACTTTCCTTCCCTCTATTGATTATGGTGACATTATTTACATGAATGCTCCTACAAGAACCCTGCAGATGTTGGATGCTGTCTATCATGGTGCACTAAGATTCATAACTGGCTGTGATTATTGTACCCACCACTGCACCCTGTATTCACTGGTTAACTGGACATCATTAACTTCACACAGACTCTCCCACTGGTACATTTTCATCTTTAAATCACTTCTTGGTCTGCTGCCTTCATACATCTCCTCCTTCATGTCTCTGCGTGAGTGCAGCTACAGCGTGCGCCCTCAGGACATTATTACCTGCAGTGTTCCCTCAGTGCGAACTGAACTAGGCAAAAGGGCCTTCTCCTACTCTGCTCCTGTTTCTTGGAATATCTTACAAAAAGATCTGAAGGTCTCGACCTTGACCTCTCTAAGTGGCTTTAAGAATCTGTTGGACTCCTGGCAAGGACCAATACAGACATGTTCCTGTTTTTAGTTTTCTACATTCGCCTTAGAATCTAGTTGTTTTTTGTTACTTTTCTTTTCTTTTTTACTTTTCTTTTTTTTTAGCCATCCTATTTGTTAAAAAAAAAATAAAAATTGTATGACTTTTTATAACTGTTTATTGTTGTCGCTGTTGTCCATTGTTGTCATCATTCTTTGTTGAAATCATGTCTCTCTTGTAAATGAGTCCTCCAGGCTCAATGGGATTTACCTGTCTAAATAAAGGTTGAATGAAAAAAGTCAGGTTCGGACCCGAGGGACGAGCAGGGACAGTGTCCAATACTGTTCCGCTCATTGTTGTCCAACTCCACATGTGAACCTCCAGGTGCCTGCCTGCAGATGTCTGTGGGCTCCTGCCTGCATACGACTGACTGCCTGGTTAGCTCAGCACTCACCCCCACCACTCTTTTAGGGGTGGATTTTTTTTTTTTTAATGTAGATGCAGAACTGCTATTTGAAGAGGCAGATTATATGCTGTTGTGTTTAAAATGAGTGTTTACGTAATTATTTTCAGTTTACATATCCAATATAAGTTTATTATTTTCAAGGCAGTCATATTTGTTCATAACTTTATTATTAGTAAGCCTGAGGGTTACCGGATCCAATCAAACAGTTACTGGACAGCACCCTATCAATATAAGAGTTCCTGGATCCTGTTCCAGCAGGATCCAGCTCAAATTAAGCACTGGTGGAGAAGCCTATCTGACTTGCAGCATACTCAAAGCTGAGACTGGGCAGTTGCTGCTATTCCAGTAATGGCAGGACCCGGAGACATTATGGTAAAAAAAAAACAACTTTGAGCCAATGTTAATTAACAACTTAACTTTGTTGGATTTTTTTTACCTGGATTATTGGGCATGAACTTTGATGTTTTGAACCACTTTGGCCATGGCTGCCTCAAATGAGTTGGCGGGGGAGAGGGCGGACTCCAGAAACCATCTTAGCACCATCAAAATGGTTGATCCACTATGTGAGTGTGCTGCTTATAAAACTGAGTTTGTTGTGGCTCCTCGGACCGATGAAGTTTTTTGGATCAAAGAAGAAACGTTTTGACAAAAAAAAACCCATCCAGAGGACCTGACTTAACTTTGTTGGATTTTATTATCTGGATTATTGAGCATGAACTTTGAAACTTTGAGCTAAGTTTTCAGACAGAGATTGAAGACAGATCTGCCTTGAGCAACTTCTCTATGGTAGGCCTGTCTCCCAATCGATTCTACTGTTTTACAGATGGATTTCTTCTGAAGGGGTCAGTAGGTGCAGGGGTGCTGATCTTGCACAACTACAGTGAGAGAAAGTACAGTTACCTGCTGAATAGTTTTGCAACTGTATCTCAAGCCGAGATATATGCAATTTGCCAGTGTATGGCATTTCTCAAAGACCTTCAGTGTACAGAGAGGGAAGTTTACATACTAACAGATAGCCAATCTGCTATTAGAGCTCTCCATGGGACACACTTTGTATCATTACTGGTTTGGGAGTGTGCCAAAGTAGTCAATCAGCAGTGTTACTGTTATATGGGTACTGGGATATACTGGTATTAATGGTAATGAAAGCGCTGACTACCTTGCGAAAGCTGGCAGTCAGGCCCACGTCAAAGGATCAGAGCCTGTTTTAGGTATTTCAACAACAGGCTGCAGAACTGCTCTACACACTCAATCTGTTGGAGGGAGTTGGCAGATTATAGACAGGCACAAGAACTGATTAATGGCACAAATCCAAGGTTTGGGAACACTCTTATTGGCAAGGAAAACTTTAAGTACACTTTTTGAAGTTCTAACTGGGCACAACCTACTCAACCACCACAAAATAGTGATGGGACTCCATGACAAGGGTCTGTGTGATGTTTGTGGCATTGAATTAGAGACCTCTTTACACTATTTAGGCTATCGCCTGGCTCTGAGCTGTTCATCAGAAAGAATTCTTGGGGAACCCTTCATGGATCACGAGAAGCTCAGATTACTGAGTATTTCAGACCTTGTGTCCTTCCTCCGAGAGACACGAGGTTTGGTGTTTTTTGGAGAGAGCAATGGGCACACCTAGAAGGCTCATATGGGTTTTTCATCAATCCCCACTTACTGCACTAATAACAATACCTGTTGTGATACTTGTTCTCTGTCTGATGAAAGTTCCTTGAGTTGTACGTTGTTCATTCTGAAGCGCAGATCATCTTTGAGTTGATAAACTGGCTCAACAGTGGCGTTCATGAATGCATCTTGTTCCATCTTCAGAGATAGCTCTAAATGGCAAAATTAAACACAGATGTGCACACACCAGCACATTAGTATACTAAATGTAAACAGCAGAGTCTAGAAGCGAAACATTTAACACTTTTAGTAGTTTACCGTATTCTTGAAGTGAGAAGACCGGAGTGTCTGTTATACTGATAGGTCTGATGTGATTTATAAAGTGGTGGATTTCATCCTCAGCTTGCTCTCTGTACCATGAGAGAAAAGCAGATTATAGTAACATGGCACTGTAGCAATACAGTTCATATAGTAATGAAGGGGGTGAGGCAATTGGGTATATAAATTTAAAAATTGAGTCCCTTAACTCAGATGCTGTTTGTGTCTAACACGCCAACCCCACCCAATTCCCAAATGTCAGCTTATTTTAGGATAAGATAATATTTAACTAAACACTGAACTAAAACCAACTCTAAAACATTGTATAAGTTGGTAAATTCTTAAAGTATATGAAAATTTAATGCTGATGTTTTATTTACCAATCTAAATCTGCATACAGCTAGAAAAAAAGTTAAACTGATATGATATTTAAAAGACCCATCATTTTCAAAAAATTTTTTTTGAAAGGATGCATATCACACGCTGCCTTGCATGTCCGACTGTTAGACCAAGATCATCTTATGTTGAGAAATGATGGAATGGCCAAACCTTGAAAATAATTATACACAGTCCTTTGCTATATTGCAAGTTGTCAGTGTGTTTTGTAAATGACTGTTACTACCACATCAAATTTTAGCTCAATATCTATAAAAGTGACTGAATTATAGAAATGTTTCTGTTGGCAAATGATTAACTGTGGCATCTGTCTTGAATTGGATCGACTCCTAAAGTTATTCAGTTTTAGATGTTCCTCCAATGACTTCTTTCTGCAAGTTAGAAAAACTTCCAGTGGTTCTCAAGATATTTTACTAACATTAAAGACAAATGAACATGCACGCACAGACTTGGTGGCGGGAAATAAAAAACAAAAGTATTTGAGTCGAAATTAAAAGGGCCTGTGTTGGAAGCTTCCCATAATTATGGACTTTTTTAAAAACCTGGCTGAAAGGTTGTCAAGCTTGTGAAAATAAAAGTAGCAGCAGTAACCATGGGGACATGCGCTCCAGTTTCCCTTTGTGACAATGTGGCGTTTGAATCCCAAGGTATTCTAACTAGAAGTATGTGCGGACAGATGCAAGCAGTGGCACATCTTCATGACTTGGCTCATTACTGAGGCCCATGGTTGTGTACATCATTAACCTTGCGTGGCTCAGACATAGTCATTATACAGCCAAACAAGCTGCACCCCAGAGCCAGCATTGCCCTTCTCACTTCACAAGGCATGACGGTACTGGGCCCCAGTCCCACACTTCTGCCTCAAAACACAGAGGGACAGACTCTTAAATCCTCACACAAGGATTACCATCCCCTTCTCTCAAGCTTAAATTCACAATCACATCCATCAGAAAATCAGCTTCCCTTACCTTTTTCTCTCCTAATACATTTTCTTCTTTTACACCCTTTTAAAGCTCTTTTTTTCCTCTAAAGATTTCTGTCTGGGTGCAATAAAGGTTTAAGTGGAATGGTTGCTTTGTGTATAAGCTGATTTAGAAAACTGCAGCAGATAATGGCAGGCAGTAATAGAGGGCTCTTACTCAGCCTTTTGCAGCCTGGGGTGTTCTCTGCTCCACACCTGTCTGTGTTGCCGTAATAAGGAGCTCTCCTTGGTTGCCTTGGCTGCACAGCAAGTCTTCTGAACCTATAAAACAAGGTTTAATTCTTTGAAAGAAAAAACTGTTTTCCTGCACCAAAAAGTAAGGTCAGAATAAGGTCTGCTTGATTCCATTTGGACAAGATTTTATCTGTGGTGCTTTAATACAACAGTTTTCTAAGCACTTTGTGATTAAAAAAACCCCATAACTGATCAGAAACACAAAACAAGTGGCTTTTTTATGCATAAAACATGTTTTTTTTTCCACGTCTGTGCTCATGGACAAAATTTTCCAGTGACATTTGCTGTAGTTTTGAATAGCATAACAGTGTTTTGTGAGAGTTTAATAAACTGAGTCAATTCAAGTGAAACAGCCAAATAAACAATGGGAAATTAAAATTATCAAGCAGACACATGCATGAGACACAGGGCATGCTACTAAGAGATTAAGAGGGAGGTAATGGTCCTAATCTAGTTTCATTTGTTTTGAGTTTCCATCGTGCAGCTCCTTCAGAGCGCTCACAGTGCAGCCATTCATTGACTTAGATCAGTGTTTTTATGCGCAGGCCAGTGATTCAGGTAATTGTACAAAACAACAATCACATACAAGAACATTTACATATGTACAGTATAATTTGTTTAAAACATTTAATCCTTGGATGGGCTCATGTAGGAAAAAATATTAACACCACATTTATTTTTGTACATGTTCTTTATTATGTTATTTTTGTTATTTATTCATTTATTTTTTGGTGCTATCAGTATTAAAGCTATAGTATCACTGTTATGTACTTGCGACCTGTCCAGGGTGTGCCCCGCCTCTTGCACAGTGATGGTTGGATATGAGCACCAGTGATCCCCGTGACCAAAAAAGGAAAAATCAAGTAAAGATACTGGATGGATGGTGCTATCAGTAAACACAATTTTTATTGATAAAGCCTAAAAATCCTTCTATTTTTGTTTTTGGTTTGAATCTTTCATAACTGTACAGTAACATTACTACTCTCAAGTGTTCCTTAGGGAAAAAATGACCATAGGGAAATCCCTTTATAAATGCACTTTCTGATCCCATAATCATTAAATCATAAAATAATACATTATTTTCAGTAATGATTTTTTAATATATTTTACCTCCATCTCTATTATTTTGGTTTAATAGAAGTTCATTCAGTGATGCTTTGCTTTTTACATTTGAGAGTCTGTGTAAAAAATTACCAGGATGGGCTGCAACTTACCCCAAAAGGGGTACCCTACGTATTTCCCGGCTGGACGTTGCAGTCAAGTTCTGTCTCTCATCTCGTCCGACAAAATAATTTTTGTTTGGACGTAAATAGCAAAAAACAAACTTGCATGTTGCACAAGTGAACGTTTATTAAAAAAAAGAAGTTCCACATGCATGCAAGTTGAAAACTTGGACATTCCATGGTTCAGAACAGCTGACTCCTAACTGCGTTACTGAAATCATGACATCAATAGCAAATTTGCAGGTTTGCAGATGATACAGCAGTGGTTGGATGCATCACAAATAATGATGAGTCCAGCTGCAGGCAGGAGGTGGAACACCTGGAGAGCTGGTGCAGGAAGAACAACCTTCACATCAATGTGAAGAAGACAAAGGAGATGACTGAAGATTTCAAAAAGAGTAAACACAATTAACCACCCTCCTACCCCCTCGAACATAGGAGAAACTGTGGTGGACGTAGTCTCTAGTTACAAGTACTTGGGTGTGCACCTGAATGACAACCTCAGCTGGAGCAACAACACTACCAGCTGATCAAGAAAGCTCATCAGAGACTCTACTTCCTCATGCAGCTGAGGTGAGATGGACTGGGAAGCTCAGTCCTCACCTCCTTCTACAGGTGTGCAGTGGAGAGCATCCTGTGCTCCAGCAGCAACGTGTGGCAGAAAGAAAAGCGCTGCAGAGAGTGGTGAAGGCTGCACAGAAGTCTGTTGGAATCAGCCTCCCCACCATCACAGACATCTACACCTCCAGATGCAGGAAGAGGACCACCTGCATCATGAAGGACCCCACTCACCCAGCACACACACTTCTTGCCCCGTTCCCCTCAGGCAGGAGGTTGTGGAGCATTAAGTGTAGAACCACTAGACTGAGGAATAGCTTCTACCCTGAAGCTGTAAGACTAATAAATCTCTAACCAGAAAAATCACTGTGATGCCACTTTATTTGGTGACACTTTATGCCACTTTAGCTGGGCTTGCAAATTATCAATGCTGCTGATTTCTTACCCATAAGCTGCTATATTCATACCTATCTCTTCACAACAGACTCGTGTTTGGGCTGTAGTTTAATACACCATATTATTTTATAGTATTATTGTTTACTGTATACCTTAGATCTTTGTATAGTGTTTCTATTTATACTTTATATTTTTGCTATGGGTGTAACTGGGACCCTGATGATTTTGTTCTACCTCATGTACCACATGTGATGAAAATGACAATAAACATTAACTTGATATAAATGTGCATGTGACAGGAGAAGGGTGGTGTTTTGAGAAAATAAAATGTATATGTTTTGTGCCTAAAACATTGTAATGGTGTCCATATAAATTTAGAGAGCTGCATTGGACACTTATTTAAAAAATGTCATGGATTTTGTCACTTCCTTTGTTTAGCAGGAAAAAAAAACCTACACTTTGAGTAAAACATCCATTAATATACAATATTCTCACTGTATCCTATTTAATAACAGTTGCTGTGTTTTTCAGCTTCTATTAACTAAAAGAATAATTGTAAAAAAAATTCAGCTTATTTGAATAAAACCGGTGGCACATAACATCACTCATCATCACTCACAAATAGAAGACTAAGTGCAGAGGGTAAACTGCACATGTGAATGATGATGTGACATGAGCAGTTAAATGTCAGGCACTTTTGCAATTTATTGAACTACATGTGGATATGCTGTTCTCAGTGTGTAGCATATTTATGAAAAAGGAGCTACGGTTCTCTTTACAGAAGTTGTACTTTGCTGTAGTGTAATTTAAATGATTGGTATGTAAAAAAGTATCCAACATTACAAATCCTTAATAAAACACAGTTATTTCCTCCTCTCCTCTTTAACCATCTTCAAAAATAAATAAATGAATGACTAAAAATAACCTCTGAGACTGACTGAATGACTCGGTTTTTTTTAACAGTATATACATTTTAAAAAAAATCCCTGCTTGGTGCATAATTTGGCACATCTAAAATAAAAAATATATATATAAACATCAAGTGCTGCCGCCATATTTTGAATCAATCAGTTTATTAATCTGAGCAGACAGCCTTTCAGAAGAGGGACCTTGAAGAGACAGGAGATAAAACAAAGAGACAACTCCACAAGTACAGTACAACAGTACAGCAACATATAGAACGTCTGATTTTGTGTTTCTAAGTTAAAATAAAGCTAATTCAAAGCATTGTATGATCAAAACACTACTTTACTTTCTTTGAAAGACTGAATACTAAATGTTATCAATATCAAAATGATTAAGCAAAACTTCTATTCTTTTGATTCAGGCTTATTTAGGTCTGTAATCAGACCTCTTTGAAAATAATTTGAGCAAAAAATAAAAACAAATAAAAAGCTGAAAATATGTAATAAAATAAGGCGTTTCTGCAAACTATTTAGTTAGCCAAAACGAAGTCAGCTCTGCTGGCCCTGCCTGTTAATGCTTTAAATTAGAACCAGTCCTAATTCTGTCAATCAGCCTCTCCAGCGGACACACACTGCGTTCAGGGCAGACAACATGGCTCAATTTCTTACAAATATGAAGCCCTATCACAGTGGGTTAAATTCGGCTGGGTCATTATTATCATAACTTTCTATGATGTGAAGTATTTGAAATATGTTTATTCCTTGTTGGCTTTTACTTTGTTTTTGTAAAAATGTAATTGTAAATATCATAATTACTTTTTCACGTTTTGGTACTTTATTTTGTACCCTTGTGCTTTAGTAATTTCTTATTTGTTTGTTCTTTGTTTTTAGCGAGTCAAATCAGTTCTTCTCATCCTGAGCATTTCATTGTACTGTTAACCTTGTGTTAACCTTGCATATGACAAATAAACATACTTGTAATTTGAACTTGAACTTTGAACCACATTTGTGAAAAACTGTATGTACATTTCTTTTCAACTTTTCCTTACAAAAATAGAAAGAAAAAAAACCTTTAGAATCACTAATTGTTAGCTCTCCCACTTTGATTTAGTTGTTTTTCTAAAAATGTTCAGATTAAAGCAAGAATGTTACAATGGCCAGTAAATGTTTGCTCTTTAACTCTTTAATGTCACAATAAAGTCATAAAGTTTTCACACAGAAAGACACATATACCGCAATTTCTGGTCTATAGAGCACACCTGACTATAAGCAGCGCACATTAAATTTAAAATAAAATGCAATTTTGTACATAAATAAGTAGCGTTAACGTACAACCTACTGAATGAACACAACAACTACCAGTAATCAATGGAGAGAACAGTGCTGACAAAGCTACCGCTAAATGTGTTTGGTGGCAGGAAGCTTGTTAGTCCAATAGGAAAAAAATTGCTGTAAATTTTATATATAAAAAACAAAAACATAAATTAGTCACAGCATTGTATATATGGGGTGCCGTTTGTAAAGTTGCACAGTCAAAAATTAACATCAATATTTTGGTTTATTTAGCTTTTAATAAGAAAAAAATAAGTTGTTTTTTTGTCTTCAAAGTCATATTTTCTCCATGTTATTCATACATTCATAAATGTCATAGTTCCCAACTAAATATTTAATTTACAAGATAAATATTTAGTTTACAAACAAAATACTTAACTTGCAAGTTAAATATTTAGTTAGTAAAGTAATATATTTTGGTACAAATTAAATATTTAATTTACACCTAAATATTTAGTTTACTAACTAAATTTAGTTTACTAACTAAATATTTAATTTCTAAGATAAACATTTATTTCCTAAACTAAATATTTAATTTGCTAACTGAATATTTCACTTAGACCTAAATATTTAACTAGCAAGTTAAACATTTAGCTAGAAAATTATAAATTTAACTAACAAGTTAAATATATAGCTAGAAAGTTATATATTTAGCTAAGTTAAATATTTAGCTAGCAAGTTAAATGTTTAGGTCTGAGGCAAATATTTAGTTAGCAAATTAAATATTTATTTAGGAAATTAAATGTTTGGTTTGTAAAATATATATTTAGATCCAAGCTAAATATTTAGTTAGCAAATTAAGTATTTAGTTTAGGAATTAAATGTTTAGCTTAGAAATTAAACATTTAGTTAGTAAACTAAATATTTAGGTGTAAATTAAATATTTAATTTATACCAAAATATTTAGTTTCTAACTAATTATTTAACTTGCAAGTTAAGTATTTTGTTAGTAAACTAATACTTAGTTGGGAATTATGATATTTATAAATGTATGAATAACATGGTGAAAATATGACTTTGAAGACAAAAAAAACCCCTATTTTTTTCTTATTAAAAGCTAAATAAACCAAAATATTTATGTTAATTTTTGACTGTGCAACTTTACAAACAGCACCCCATATGTATAAGCCATGGTGTCCAAAGCATGTGGAAAAAGTAGCGGCTTATACACGGAAAATTACAGTAACCTAATACCCTGTATATCATTTAGAGCAGCACTGCTAAGGGTTTCACATACTGAAACACTGCCAGTTCTTTGCTTGAATACAAAAAATTATTCCATACTTGAAGCTACTTTATATCATTTACTTTCTATCTCATCACCAAAGAGAAAATCTCACAAAGCATTTCTTTCAGCTGGGCAGCTGAAAGTGAACATAAAGCCATGTCTTATCTAAGGTATACAGAGAGCAGCATTGGAAGGAGCCAGCTGGATGATGCTGAAAACATTCTGACACAGTTCATTTAAAACAACGAGCTAAAAGCCTAATCAACACTGCCTCTTGCAGTAATTGTTTGCTAAACTCAGGGTCATAATTAAAAGCTTCAAACAGCGTTTTTGAAAACTACATACAACTAATTTAATACTCATGAAACTGCTACTGCTACAGTGAAACTACTGTTCTATTTCATGTTATTGGACAAAAGTAATGTTATAAATGTTAAGCAATGCCTTTTCAAGCTAAATGGAATCCCTTACAGAGTGTGGTGTTGATGAAAAGTGGAGAAAAAAGTGGACAAATTGCACTATTCACTAAATGGAGACATGCTGTGTTATAACTTCACAGTTAACTCAAGTTTGTGCCAATTCATGCTTTCTCTGTGAACAATAATGAGTGATGTCGCTGCAATACCATCTTTGTATTACAATGTCAACCAATATACCAGGAATTAATTTTGTATGCATCGTTCTCACATAATATTGATCTTTTTTAAATGCATGGATAATTCTGATAACAGGAAGTTACCTTCTGTCCAATCAGATCCACCTCCAGGCGTTTGGCATCAAAAATGGCTTGCAGTTTTTCATAATCAGTTGGTTTGTACTTGGAGCTGCCAAGACCGTTTTTCATTCTCAGTGTCAGTTGTTCTGCATGGATGAAAGCAAATAATATGGCTGAATCAGGATCACCAGAATTTTCTAGACTTTTATGTCTTAAGTTAAATCTTTATGCTGATTTCAGGGAAAATCATTTTCTAGGAAAATAATAGTGAGAAAGAAAGATGGACTGCACCTACTGAGCACTAACGGATCATTTGCATATTTCACAAATTACTGCAGAAAGTGGAAGAGAACAAACTAATAGTATAAGATTTATATGATTTAAATGCAACTATGGCCTGAAGCGAATAAAATAAATGTCTCCAAATCTTGGAAAAGTTAAGGTTTTCAAAGGATGAATTTCCAGTTCAGTGGACCACTGTTTCAGAAGTTGCCCATATTAAAGACCAGTTTTTCCAATTACTTACCAGCATCTTCTGGTTTGTAGTTTGTGGCAAAATGCTGTAGATTTCTTCCACTCATTTTTGTAGAGCTTTATTCCTGTACTCTGCATAAACAAAAAGAATTGCTGCATTAAAAAAAATCCATCCATCCATCCATTATCTTTACCCGCTTATTCCATTTTGGGTCACGGGGGTCACTGGTGCCCATGACCAGCAATCACTGTGCGAGGGGTGGGGTACACCCTGGATGGGTCGCAAGTCCATCACAGGGCTACATAGAGACAAACAACCATTCACTCTCTCACTCACACCTAGGGACAATTTAGAGTTACCAATCAGCCTAACATGCATGTGTTTGGTCTGTGGGAGGAAACCGGAGTACCTGGAGAAAACCCACACATGCACGGAGAGAGCATGCAAACTCCACCCAGAAAGGCCCCCGGACCGGGATTTGAACCAGGACATCCTGCTATTTGAGAGGCAACCAGTGGTGTAGTCTACGTAATACGTGGAGTATACCCACTAGAAAAGCTTCAGAATTTCAGTATACCCACTTAAAAGTGCCCAGTGATACAAGACATATCATGAGGCACGTGTCATTGATATGTTAAAAGCTTCCGTAACAATTTATCAGTATGCAGCGCTTGTTTATTACAATAGCTTATCCAGTAAATTATTGTATAATTAATACTTCTGTTTACTACTTCATACTTGAACATGTTTTGGTTTGATACTGTTTCATAAATTCTATAACATGTTTTTAATACAAAGCCAACTGCTGTACAAAGTTTGTTGTACAAAGTATATTTATTTAAATATAAGCATCAGAAAAATATTGGAAATGTTCAATATGCATAACAATCTAAATAAATTGACGATTGCATTGTACTAAACGGTGTACTTTGGTTTCTAAGTACAGTATACCCACTACAAAAATGTAGACACCACTGAAGGCAACGACTCTACCAGCTGTGCGACGGTGCTGCCCGTTGTACACAACAAAAAAGTCAATTTTCTGTTGAATGGTACAGAATTGTTAATAATATTCTGTAAATAAAACAGTTAATTAAACAGTTAAACAGAAAAATAGTTGTGGCTGCAGTGACAATAACCAATAAAATGAAACACATACGCAGTAATGCATGTTAAAAATAAATTTAAACAACATGTAAATTTTACTGTGCTTTAAAATACTTTAACTATGAATATTTATTTACTCTTTTAGTAGAAAGAAGGTTTACTGAACCACGTAGCTTACCGCATGCTATCCTTCAACAGTGTTAGGATTTGGTAACCACGGTAACAGCCATCTCTTCTTTTCATTGGTTAATTTACCGACACGTAAAATGCTGGGAACGCCCCAAGTGTCTACACAAGCCAATCAGGAGCCCCCATTGGTTTCCCACATTCCCACTGACGTCATGCACGCTCCCCTTGCCTGGGATTGCTGGTAGTTGCAGGGAAGGGGTTGTCTTCTTCCCTCGACCATGGACACGAGTTTCGTTCTTCGTGCATGGAAGTAAAGCGGCTGGACTTTACAGATGAAGTTACACGTTCCCATGTAGACCCGAGCTGCAGTTTCTCCAGCGCAACAACGGTCCTCCTAAGGTTTGTGAACGTTTTCGACGCCTCATTATCAACTGCGAAACTGTTTTGGGCTAAAATGTTGCGGAGGGGAGAAAAGGAAAGCATCTCTGCGCGAGGAGGAGGAGGAGGGAAGACTCAGAAAGTCTGGGATTCACCCTGAAAAGAAAGTGTTTTCATTTCCGTGCGTTTTCATTTGCGTGCGTTTTATAAGCCAAGCTTTTTAAAGCTTCTTCACAGCAGGGGACAATCTAAATCTACGCTAATCTTGTTGTGAGTGTTTCACCGCGGATACCTTTGAAGGGGTGCTCGCGCTCAAACCGTTGCTGTGAAAAACTTGGCTTCATGTAAACGCAAAAGAAGAAAAAAAAAAACGCTGTGACGGTCTAGTTTCTTGGAAAAACAAAACACTTAACTCTCGTGACCTTACAAACGTGCTGGGAAAGGTGAAGGCGAATGCAGGTGAGCTTGGAGTTAGGGAATCTCCGGAATGCGACCTCGCGCAGGGGCGGAGACCCGAACTCTGCCCCCACAAGATTGACTTCACCTTTATTAGCTCCCTCGTTTACCCGCTGCGTTCAAACTACGCCATATTTAATTACCCTAATCTGCATTTTTTTTTACCCAAATGAATTTATTCGTTATTTTTTTGTACCGAAACCTTATTTGTACTTCCATTGCTTTGCACTTTATCTTTGTTGCTGCAATGACCTCCAGGAAAAAGTCTTTTTTTGCATGCATACATTCAGGCGTAGTGTTCCTAATAGGTTATATATGTCTCAGATTATTAAGCTTACATTCTACATAGTATATTCATGATCTTTTTTGGTTATTTTTTACTACATATCTGCAATTAACGGTTCTAGCCTATATATAATTAGTAAATAAGCTCATAGCATAAATTGTTCTAACTGCATGTACACGTGATCAAGAGGTAAAAAGATATATGTATATATTGTCTCATATATTTTATTAACGGGCAGCATGGTGACGCAGCTGGTAGAGCTGCTGCCTCTCTGCGAGAAGGTTGCTGGTTCAAATCCCGGTCCGGGAGCCTTTCTGGGTGGAGTTTGCATGTTCTCTCCGTACATGCGTGGGTTTTCTCCGGGTACTCCGGTTTCCTCCCACAGACCAAAAACATGCATGTTAGGCTGATTGGTGAGTGAGAGAGTGAATGGTTGTTTATCTCGTTTGTCTCTATGTGTCCCTGCGATGGACTTGCGACCTGTCCACTGCTGGACATGGGCACTGGCGTCCCCCATGACCCAAAAAGAAAGAAGCGGGTAAAAGATCATGGGTGGATGGATGAATGTTTTAACAGAAAGTGCAATGTCCACCATCTTTACCCGCCTCCTTTTTGGGTTGCAGGGGTCTGGTGCCCATATCCAGCAGTCACCGTTCAAAAGGTGGGGTACACCCTGGACTGGTCGCAAGTCCATCACAGGGACACATAGAGACAAACGAGACAAACAACCATTCACTCTCTCACTTACACCTAGGGACAATTTAGAGTTACCAATTAGCCTAACAGGCATGTTTTTGGTCAGTGGGAGGAAACTGAGATAGGCCCCGGGATTTAATCCGGCGACCTTCTTGCTGAGGGGCAACAACTCTACTGTGCTGCAGTTCTTTATGGAGTATGGAATGTCCATGTGCTGAAGAGAACGCCTCACACCTGCATTAAGGACCTTGCATACGCCATCCAAAGCCACAAAATCGTTTCTCATTGGCGTAGTTGTGTGACAAAAATCGCGTTTTGCTCTCAGAGCAGCTTTGCCTGCTCCTTCTCGACACAAGGTCAGGGCTGAGCTTTTTCTCACAAGAGTGTGTGCTAAGTATTGTGTGATTGGTCAGAAGTTTGTGGACGTGTTCTTCAATGCAGAAATGTGCTCGGACTTTCAGCTTTATGTAAACACAGCAATGAAGGCTACTTATGGGACAGATCTGGTTGGCAGGCCACAGACTGATGAAGTCTTCTGGATGGAAGACGAAACGTTTCTCCCTTAAAGAAACTGGTCCAGATGAAATGATTTAACCTTTTTTTGTTATTCAGCTGTATGCCTCACTAAATTAGTCAAATGGCCTAAAACTTCTGGATGGATATTGTGCAGAAGTTGTGCATGGAGGAGAAGTCTGTCTCCTGAGAAGTTGCGCCTTCTTCCTGATAGATTTGTGGCCAAACGGCGGATGCAGGGACGGAGTGGAGACTGGCGGGAATATACCCGTGCAGTGTTGTATACTGCAGTGGGAGGAGTTTTCCAAGAGCTATGCACTCGTGTCTCGTGGACTATGAAAGGTCTGTGCGAAAACGAACATCCTGCAACCATGTCACTTGCAAGTCGATGTTCGGCTTTGTTTGGAGTATACTGGACCCCTTGGCAAGAGCAGACTTCTTCACATCTTGCAGAGTATAAAGAAACCTTCACTCTTATAATTCCAACTTAACGTTGTCTTCTTGATTATATGCTTGTCTGGTTCTGCCATATTTGTTTACCTACACAGACTATAGCCTCTTTTCCATAGCTCCTCTTCAGCACGACTCGACTTGTTTTCGGTATGGTTTTGAGCCCTTTTCCACTATCACTTTTTCATGGAACCGGCACCTGTTTTAGTCAATGTACCAAGCGAGCTGAGCCGGCACCAAAATGTGTCGTCAGAACACTGTCGGTCACTGATTGGTCAGGGGGCAGTCACTAGAGGGGTTTGAACATTTTTCAAAACATTCGATCCGCCATTTGCAATTACCGGTGTTCGAACTCGAGCAGCGATTGAACCTATTCTTAATCTTTTAAAAACAATAATGACAACGTCGTGGTCTAATGCTGAAGTGCAGGCGTTTTTTGTGCTTTGTGGCCGACGACAAAATTCAGAGCGAGCTAGATGGAGCTCCGCCGGTCCTCGACTTTCTCCGGTCCTCCCCACCAGAGCCTCGGAGCCCCCTCAGGCCATGCAGGACGTCATCTCCCCAGCTACGAGCTCCGCCGGTCACCACGGAAGACCCTCTGTGCTGCTGACTCGCAGAAGGCCTTTGCCTGGACCCCAGTCTCACGAGATCATGAAGGCCGAACTCCGATCCTGGCAGACGGGTGGACCGGGACGGGTCTGGGACGGAGGTGCTGCCACTGCAACATCACCACATTGTGCTGCCGCTTCAGGCAAAAACAGTGCCTTTTATATCGGCGAGTTATTTTAATGGAATGGCCGATGCCCGATATTGAACTTTAACGCTAATATCGGCCGATACCATGCCAATAATATTGTGCATCCCTATTTTATTTTATGGTTTACATAAAGTATCTTTAAAAGTACGAGTATTAAAAAAAAACACAGTTTGGGCTCAAACAAGTTAGAAGAAAGAGACAACCCATCATTAAAAATTCACTAGTTTCACTTCAAATGCAACAAAGGAATGGAAATGAAAATTGGACATTTACCGGTATATTAATTCTGAAAGCAGTTTTTATACATGTAAATAACAATGGTTCTCAGTGGAAAACTAAACACTGCCTTAAACAATTAATGAGTCCATTGTTCATTTTAACTGGTCAAGCACGTAACATTTTTCTTATTCCATCCTTACTGAAAATTTGACCAGCTGAATGAGCCGATCATAAAATGGTTTGATTTGCTAAACATGTCTTATGCAACACAAAAACCTTTGCTGGGTCTTCAGCTGTCCTTGAAATCCCACTCTGGGAAATGCATTTTCTCGTGGGAATGAGTTACTGTTTAAACCAAAAGACTGAAGAAGCAGTCAGTTATTTTCGTAATGTGCAGTCAGTAAACGTTTCATGACAATTTCCAAATTATTTCTTACTGCTATTGTTTGACCTCTTTGCATATTCACTCAAATTGTTGAATTTGCATAAAAGCAGTCAAATAGAAATGTCATTTTACATTTCCATTACTGCACCCCTTTATTTTAACTTTCAGGTTCTACTAGTGCTTTTTTAGTCACATGGTTTTGGTGACTTAAAGGCACCAACCATATTCTTCCAGCAACAGTGGACAACAACGACATCAATAGACAATCAAAAAAATGCGTACAAATTAAAAAAATTTTAACAAGTGAAAATAAAATGGCAATTAAAAGGATAATTAAAACGAAAAGTAGCGAAAACACAGCTAGATTGTAAGGTGGTGTAGAATACTAAAAGCAGGAACATGTCTGCATTGGTATCTGAGTATCTGATATGATATATAATATATGATATAATATGATATGATCAAATATCTGAGTAACCCAAAACTGTTTGGTTTAGAACAGCAGCACAGTTTGAGTTTTGTATACTTACATCAATATATTGTTTTTAAAGATGCAAAGTCATAAAAATAACTTAATTTATCTCTCATAGTTTTCTGTCCAGAACACATTCAATATATATATATATATATATATATTATTTTATTAGATTTTTTGATTGTGTTC
>NC_056510.1:19111828-19135511 GCF_014905685.2 Nematolebias whitei
TTTTATGAAATGTTATTCTCTGATGCAGGGATCTGAGATTTTCAATAGTTGTCAGTTGTAATCGTCAACATTAAAAGAGATAAACATTTGAAATATATTGGTCTGTGTGTAATGAATGAATAGAGTACGGGTTTCACTTTTTTGAGTGGAATTACTGAAGTGGATCAACTTTTTCATGATATTCTGATTTTATGACCATCACCTGTATACACTATTCTTATTTTAGCTGTATTTTTACTGTACCGGTAGTTTATTATTTTCATCGTTTACCGTTATTGTTGTCTGTACTTTATATGTTCTGTCTGACACAGGTCTCTCTTGTAAATGAGTCCTCGTGGCTCAATGCGACTATGCCTGTATAAATAAAGGTCGAATGAATCAGGATTTTTACTTGGAAAGTTTCAAAGCTGCATGTGCTTGATTAATAACAGTGTATTCATGAATATCTGTAGAATACCTAATTACCGTATTTTTCGCTGTATAAGTCATACCTTTTTGCATAAATTTGCAAGTCCTGTGACTTATACACCGAAGCGACTAATATATGTTTTTTTTCCCATGTTTATAACCCAATTTATGGCTGAGATTTGACAATTTCATTCATTCTGACATGGAAAATATTGAACACTACCACTTTCAGCCACTAGAGGGCCCTCGAGTAATTTTGCAAGCCAAGTGTCTCATTAATAGGTAAAAGTGGCTATTAATGAGACACTTTGCTTGCCATACCAAGCCACCTTTGTCTTGCTCCGGAATTCCTGGAGCAAACGTCAAATCAGCTGCATTTTGCTGCACCGCCCAGGCGAAATGCAGCTGATTTGATCTTTAAAATTAATTTATTAAGTAAAAGTTCAACTGAGACACACCTTTGCTATAATTCTGAGCAAACAAATATTTGTTTTTAGGTGGTTATCTTGGTAAATTTTGAAGAAATGCACAGCGAGTCCTCCCTCTGCACTCTCCGGCAGCTGCAATTCGAATTTTGAAATGCAGCAGATTTGACCATGTAAGTGCATTTATTAAAGAAAAGTTAAACTGAGACACACTTCTGCTGTAATTTAGAGCAAACAAATAATTGTTTTTAAGTGTTAATCTTGTTAAATTCTTGTTAAAGTCCTCCTGTGCGCACTTCCGCGGCCGCCATTTGGCAGCCAATCGATTTTTGGCACAACACCAACCCACGCTTCCAGGTGGTCAGCGGTGACACATAACAAACGTGACACGTCAGTGGTGATGCAAAATAGTTGCGACTTATTCATGTTTTTTTTTCACTTTATTAGACATTTTTGGACTGATGCGACTTATACGCGGTGCGATGTGTACGGCGGCAAGTACGATAGATTTGATGTCTTCTGCCTTTGAGGGGAAATGTGATTTAAGGCACATTTACAAGTGCAGTATTACTCAGAAAAGTCAACTTCTGCTTTTGTTATCAAGCTTCACACTCAAAAATCACTGCATCAAATCAAATAGAGTAAGCATAGATGGTGGTAGTGGCCAACATGAGCATATACTATATTATTTATTTATAAATATAATGTGAAAACAATGCAGTAAACATTTTTCCTACAATAGGACAATCCTGATCTGTATTAATGAAACATTATACTTTGCCAGTCTTTATTGGTGATCTGACTTGTTTCTTAAAACTTTTCATGCACATCATAGTTTTGTTGTAAAGTTTCAGTGTGTAGTTTTCAGTAGCTTCATGTATATTTGATTGGACAGAAGTATGTAGTTCCATAAACCCCTTCTTATCCATGCAAATGCTTTTAAAACACTGACTTGGCAGTGCCAATGTAAATTAGTTTCTCAGAAAGCACAACCTCAGGTGTGTAGTACATCCTTGTTCGTTGTTTTGTATTTTATTAGGTGCACTACAGGTTAATCAGCAACTGATAGCGTGTAATTGTTTGTCAAATGTAAAATAAAAAAATACTACTGCTGTTTTTCAGCCACATGACAAATTACAAATTAACCAAATATATTCATTGTTAAATGCAGGCGATATTTACATAGCTGTCCCCTTCTTTCACCTTGTTCAGTAACATATTCCAGAAATAAGAGTTTCAGTTTGACCAACAGTCCCATTGTTCCACAAAATAATTATTTGTTAGTCTTAACAGTTTGTCATAATTGTGCCAGATGTAGAGCTTAGAGAAGGTAAACTACTTTGTACAATGAACTGCAAAGTACTTTTGTGTTTATGCAGAATTATTGGATTAGCATTCCAAAACAGAAAAGTAATAATTAAATAAATATTAATTAAAATTAAATACAAAGGGAAATAGGGAAATAAATATAATTTTCCCCCAAATTGCATTTTCCACACGGGGATGTCTGTATTTGTTAATGAACAACTGCAGAAATGCTAATTCCCATTTTTTTCATCTATTTTTTTTTTTTTTTATTCTGAAAAAGAATAATAAACCATTTTTGTATGTCTGATTGATGTAGAAGACATTTTTTTAGGGTGGCAATATTTCTATATGACCTAAATCGCTGTATTAGATGTTCATAGCTTATTCTGTGCATAATACATCTTAACTTTTAACAGAATATTCAGACTGTCGTAATTTTTTAAAAATCTTGATAACAAAAAGCAACAGTGATTGTTTGGTTTCATTCACCTGAAATAATGAACAAGCTACAAGCAATCAGCTGATCATCAAAGTCCATATAATAAAGCATCACATATCCATGTACTCAGCAATATTTTCTTTCAAGTTTTGCTTTCATCATGTTGCAATATTATTTATTCCAATTCGTTATAATTTCTAAAAGTAAAAAAAGCGAATTATATTGTATCTGAAATCACAAGACACAAATAGTGCAGACACAAATTGACAAGTTAGCTGTAGAAATACAGAAGACAACCCTTTAAATAAATACATATTAAGACAAAATTATAATTTTTAAAAATATAAATCACATTGTTCTTCTCTATTATAGTTTTTTGCTATATTCAGCATTAATGTAAATTGTAAAGTGCTGAGTGAGGCAATCTATTAATCTAAGACACCTCTCTTTGTTATTGCCATGGCTGCTGCCTAGAACAGAACATTAGTTAATGTTCATTTCTCTTTTTAGCCTGTGCCTTTTTACATGGTCTTAATATTTCTAAATCTAGCTGTACATTACATCATTTAATTTGAAAACCATCTGGTGTCAGCGGGTCATCAAATCAGTCCCTCTTAGCAAAAAACGTTTGACACGGCAAAATGGAGTGCATATGCTCAATAAAATTTTTAACACCTTTTTACTGAACTATTAAACGCGGTTAAATAATGAACACCCCGATCATAATCACATTTTAAGTAACACTGGTCTTCCAGCACATCATTTACCCAAAGAATTAGTGGTGAAACCGACTTGTTTAAATCCCCATAATATAAATCATACTATTCTTTCTTGGGGGCCATTAATAGAAAGCACTTGCTGTGTTTGCATTATAATTGTATGTGGAAATGCATTAGGGTGGTAAATGTATTTGTCTAAGAATGCGTGACAGGATGAAGCATGTCTGTCTCGCACAATCTCTTGTTCTGTTGAAAGGATTTGCATGCAATCAGAATAGTTCATGTCCCGTTCCGTCACAACATATTACGGTGGGTGCCATGTTGGAAACAGCCGATGAAGTTTCTGTCGAGCCCCTCTTCGCCCCATTAGTTGACCTACTGTTGTGAGGAAATGATTTTTGGAGGTGAATCGTCTCTGTTGGAATTTGCTCTCGGAAAGATATACTGCTGCGCAACGCAAACACAGATTGTTTGGTAATGCAGTCATCTTTCCAGCGTCCTTTTTGAGTAAACATAGTTTGCGAGATTAAATGCTGAGCACACGGTAAGTGTGTGATGCACTGTGGTGCGTTTGCATTTCCTGCCTTTTATCAGGGGCAGGTCCTGCCTTGTGGACACTTGCTCACATAGATCTCAAGTTATTACAACATTTGTGGAGTGTTCAATATGTGACGTAGGCATGGGTGCAGCTCTGAATGATTCCCTGTTCCTGTCCTCTCCATTGATCTGTGGAGAAGATGTAGGACTGCTGTTGCCACTCCACATAGACTCAGATATCTCACATTGTTTAGTCCTAAATCAACAGGATGACAGGTATGCGTCTATTTAAAGGTGACTACACAATTTTCTTGGACTTGCATGGGGTAATCATTGATAGAGGGATTATGAAGTTTAAAACAGGTCTCTCTTGTAAATGAGTCCTCGAGGCTAACCTGTAGAAATAAAGGTTGAATGAATGAGTATACGTAAGCAAGACTATTTATAGGAGGCAATCTTTTGCTTTTGGGTGTGTCGGTATGGGCAACACATTTTCAGCTATTAACAACAACAGGAAGTCAAACATCTCATTTATATGTTTTGATACTGGCAAGTTTACCATCTGGGATACATTAAGATTATAATCTCCTTAAAAAGAATTTCTGTTTTCATTGCTTGTACAAGTTATATTATTGTATAGTGTACCACCTTAATTCTTTACTATTTCAGGACTTCATTTAGCACTTTTTTAAAACTATGAACTGCTCAGCAGAAAATGTGCGACTTGGTTCAGTTTTAAAGGTGCATTGAGCTGATGAGTTGCTTTTGTATTTTTGTTTCCATATAAAATGGTTGCAATGGGTAAATGTTCCTTTTGTTCAACTCTAATCAATACTATGAGAACAAAATAGTTAGTTTTATTAGAAAAGTCAATACACTGTTTTGGTAAGAAATAATTACACATGCCGAGTCTCTTGGGATGTTGTTGTAGCTACTAACAGATTAGTAATAGGGACATTATTTCTCAGCACAATACCTTTGAAGGCACATAATGCTGCTCAGTCACTTAATAATTTAAGAACCAGTAATGTGTCAGAGGTTTTTAAAGCATGTGGTTAGCTATGAAAAAATGTGTGACTGTTCTGTTTGTTTTACAGATCCTTACAGTTTAGGTGCTGGATACTTTGTGGCTTAGGTAGTTGAAAAGTTTGATACAATGAGATAACTCAGTGTGTCTGCCAGAAGGATTTGAACGCAGGGATCGCCCAATCTGTCTGCTGAAGAAACTGAAATCACTAAAATTTACAACAAAATGAGTTAAATTTCTGCAATTCTGTGTCACTCGTCTTTTAAGACACATTTTCCTTTGAAACAAATTTTATGACAAACGTGTTTGACTTAAAGGACGATGTCTGAAACTGTCAGTTTGTTTAATCCACATATAAATATAAGTGAGATGCTTTCGGTGAGGATGGTGCCCTCTTGTGGTGTGTTTCTGTCCTGCTCTCCTTGTATCACTCCGCTTTCCTACGTCTGCACTTGTCTCGTTATTATTTGTGTATTTAAGATTGCGTCCCCTGTTCCTTGTCAGCTGGTCATTGTCTGGTGTTCCCTCCAACGTCGAGCTTTGTTCCTTGTGTTTCCTACGTGACTCATTCGAGTAAGTTCTATTTCATTGTGGGCTTGCCCTTTAAGTGGGCGTGGCTTAAAGGGCTGCGCCCACAATTCATAGAATCTGTGGTTACAATTCGTAACCTTCGTTTTTGCTGCCTCGACGGCTTCTTTTGTTTATTTAAATATTATTTATTTTACTCCTTGGAGTTCTTCGTGGTCCGCCTGCACCTTTGGGTTCGACATCCAAAACCACCATTTACGACACTTTCAATAAATGAGATTTTTTTTAAGTATTTCATTTTTATTTTTAAATTTAAGGTTTTCCAGGAAACATAACATGTGATTAAAATTATTTTTCATCAGCCATGCACAATATGTTCTTACCCAGTTTTCCAGTTTTAATTTTGGAGTTTAAGATTGAACAACAATTTCTAACAATCTGACCGCAGACATTAAAATTATCTAACTTTAAATGAGCAGTTTGTCTAATGTATTAAAAATCCCAAGCATAAATCTTGTATTTTTTTAGACCCATATTTTCTTAAAGCAGGATACATTTTGGCAAAAAACTACAGCTTTCAATCTTTTTTGGTAATTCTCTCTGTACTCACCAAAGTATTAACAACAGTTTTCCCATTTACTTTGCTAACCTTTGTTTTTCGTTAGAATTTTAGATGAAATGAGACATGTTAGGTGACTTTCGTCTATACATTTTGTCACATTTGTTATTGGTCTTCATGTATAAATGTGAGTAGGACCATTCAAATGTAATCAGTCTTGTTCCAAAGCATGTACTATATTGCTTTTGCTGTAGATCTTGGATCACAGTAAAGCTCTAATACAAAGAGCTTTGTTTGGCAAATATCATGAACAGCAAAGAAGCCCAAACACCACCAACTGTAAGACACAGTGGTGGAATGCTGATGTGGTGGTCCAGTTGTGCAGTGACATGATCTGGCATCATCAAGTTGACCACAAACCCTGTTTACCAACTAATTTTAGAGTTAAATGAGGGTACTTGTCAGAAAACCAGACTGTGACCAAAATCGGGCCATACAAGTCAGTGACCTCAAGCAAAACAACACATCTGCAAATGAAGGTCTGAAAACAAAGATAAATCTATCAGTGTTGGAATGGCCCTTTCAAAGTTCAGACTTGACTAAAATTCTGTGCTTAAACTAAAAAGAGCTTTGCAGACAAATCCTCACTAAACTGTATGAACTGAAGACGATTGCTTCATTCAATGATAAAAGTGTTACTTTGAGCTTTTTTATTGCCTCTGAAAATCATGTATTTTGGCTTAGCTTTGTGTATTTTTTGTCTTGTGGTTCTCCTTAGTTTGTATTTATCAATTTGATGACTTGATAGAAGCTAAATATATATTTTCACAAGACATTTTTATTTAATTCCCCGAGTTGTACAGCATTAGAACTGAAAGAGGTGGTTGTACATTCTTTTGAAAAGTGACTACTTTCTCCCAAAAGAGAGCAGTTTTTTTTTTAGTATCATAAATCTGTCAAGCATTTAAATATCCAATGTTGGCTTAAGTGTGTTCTGGGAGAAATGTTCATACTGACCAGCTGCACATAAAAAAAGTCTTTTTATGTTTTACGTCAACACAGTTTCTACTTCGCTCTTCTACTGTAATTTCTCCCTGGAACATTCTTTTTCCTTGCCTGTTTTTAAATGACGCCTGTATTAGATTTTACATCTGCTGCAGCAGTGCACTGTGGAGAAGGTGGCATGAGACACAGTCGACGTTGGCGAGCGTCTGAGCCCTACCTGATCCACGTCCCCTGATAAAATTAATGGCGTACGGCAGAATGCCTCAACTGTTTTCACTGCTGCAACCATTAAATAGATTTTAGCAAGACTTTACACGTTACAGAAACATTTTCATACTGTGATCCATCCCCCCCTCTCTTTCTTGCAGCATGTTTAGTTGGGGAGGCAGTTTCGCACAAAAAAAGGGGTTGCATCAAAAAAAAAAAAACCTCAGAGGAGTGGCCAAGTTGAGGCCAGCAGATCAGATCATGTGATCCAGTAAATAGGGTGGGGTCTGGCTCAGACTTTTCTTGGGAAACTTGAGAGACTGAGGATTATTTTCCTATAAAAGGGATATTTAGCTTTGACTACAAATAGCATCTAGTAAAAGAGATGCTTTTATAGCATTCTGAGTAGACAGACAGATACGACACTGAATAAAAGACTTCTTGTAAATCATTTGCCGTTGCCTTGCTCTCTTTCCATATGTTTGTCTTTCTGTTTTCTCAAGAGAAGCAGCCATAATAGTGATGTTTAAACACTGTTTTGACCAGAGTGAGGTCATATTTACTCTGTGGAAACTACACAGTGTGATCCTCAGACATTAGTCTAATGACAGCCTTGAAGCCTGCAACGACTGGGCTTGCTTCCACAGCTTCTTACCGACTTCTTGTTTTGCTGTCTGAACTATTGAAGGACTTCACATACCAAAGTTTTAACCTTCAGACTTCAACAGAGCTCTGGCCCCTTTGTGTTAGGGGTGAAATGAAACGAGAAATGTTGAAGAACAAGCTTATAGGTGTGTGGGAATTCAGCAGTCACGTCAGTGTCTTCAGTCCTGTTTGAAAGTTGCTCTGAAGTCGAAGCCAAGCAAGACAACTACAGTTCTGGATTATATTGATTTATTGAAGTCCAGCTGTTTTTGTCTTCAACCTTTTTTTTTATTATTATTATCCTGGATTAAATAGAATGGGGAATATCAGAGGTAGGTTCAGTCACATTTCTTTTTTACCTTCAATACGAACAATTCTTACGTGTGCAATTTTTCTTTAACTTTCAACGTTTTGTTTTCTGTGGAAATATTTAAGACAAGTTTTCAAGCATTTTAATATCCAGAATATATTTGCAAATTTTGTGTCAAAATGCAAGGGTTTTATCCCCAGCGGATGGTGTTACTGTTCACCAGATACGTTCACCATATGTTATGTGTGTTGGGACCATTTCCTCTAATATGTAGATGACTGTAGTTTTGTTTGTACCGATCCAACAGTTTATGTGTTTTCCTTCAAACTAAAAACGTGTCTATACTGATGGTTTTTTTTAGCCTCCATTGGCTTTAGAATCCACACTCACTCTCACCCATGTCTTTGTTTCAATTTGCTTTAATTTGTGGAAATGAACTATTATGTCTTTGACGCAGAGGCAGTGGAGAAATTAAGGACTTGGGCCGGTGTGTTGCAAAACTATGAATGAACACAAAAATAATCTGGGAGATTGACTGGGGAGTGGGGGCTCCTGGAATAGCCTGCATGAACTAACATTCTCAGTAGTAGCAGAACATTACATGTTACTCTAGACCGGGTCTGGCACCTGACTGTACAACCTAGACACCTTGAATAGTTCAAGTTGTGTTTATTTGTCATATGCAGGTTAACAAAAGGTTAACAGTACAATGAAATGCTTACGATGAGAAGAACTGATTTTGACTTGCTAAAATTAAAAAAACAACAAACAAACGAACAAGAAATACTAAAACGTGCAATAAGGGTGCAAAAATAAAGTACCAAAAAGTGAAAAAAGTAATTATGATATTTACAACATCCTAAAGAAAGATAGTAAACAACAATAACATGGTAGATGTAACAGTGCAAGCAGGATGAATTTGAATGAATAAGTATTTCAAGGTAGTAATATAAGCTAAAATGCACATGATATACTAGTGTATATATATATTGCACACAACTACAGGTTGTATGGGTAAGGGTAAGGGTTAGAGTGATAGCTCTGTGTTTTGTAGACAGGCTTCCAGAATTCCTCAGAATCACATTTTTTCCAAATGTTTGTGAACCTTTTGCACATACATTATTGATAACCGCAGCAAGGCTCATTCAAATCTTTAGTTGTTGTTGTTGTTGTTATTAGATCTCTTGCAATCATCATATTTTGCAGCTTCTGGTTGTGAAGAAGCCCTACGCTGTTCTGTATGGCTTAACATGCCGCTTCAAAACAGAACTGACCTTAAGCAGAGTTTCCTTTACATTCGTTCTATCAACAAACATCACGAGACTATAACTATTCATTCTATTTCCTCATTTGCTTCATTGCAGCGCTCAGCTGGAGGCTACAGAGCCAAGACAGGAACACCTTGTGTCGCCAGCAGACTCATTTAGGCTCCTGGGGACTGCAGTTGAATTTTCCATTCTGTTTTTTCTATCATCAGCACAAACACTGGCTGTCATTCAGCTTGTGCTATATATTTTTAATTATACAATATTTTACGCACAAATGTTTATTTAAGTTGTGTGCTGTCTCAAGTCCATATGGCATTAATTTGCACTGTCACAGACATAAAACATTAACCGTCCTTCTGATTTGGGCCATATGGCTTGTGTGGGTGTGTGTTTGTATGCTGCTGGTGCAGTGTGTGGCCACCCAGAGTCACTTCTCAGCATCATTTGCCAATGTGTAACAGAGAGGGGTTGATTCAAGTCAAATTAACGAGCGATGTGTCTATGCATAATCATGCACATATTCTAGTATGTGTACAAGATTAACTGAGTCACTGTGGAGACCTAATCATTGCTCATTTGTGTGTATCTACACAGGAGGAATGCCAGCTCCTGAGCAGAGCCCAGTGACGGAGGAGGGGCTTCTGCTGACCATTTGCGACAGTTCAACTGGTCGCAGAATGGAGACTGACAACACCGCCAATAACATCCTGGCCTCCGTCAAAGAACAGGTAGCGCTTCTTCAGTAGACATTGAGTTTACAACCTCTTTGACTTATATCTCTATATGACACTGAAACATATATTTTTTATCATCTAAGCAGGATGGTATTTATTGAGTGCTAAGTTTCCTGGTGATTCACGTCGTATGCGGCTCTGGGCTGTTGCGTTGCTACTAATTTATGTGTCATATTTATATTGGAGCAATATAACTTCCATCTAGTACACACCCAGTAGTTACAAGGTGTGTTTTTATCCGCATGTCAGATGAAAAGATTAGTTTGGTTTGTTATAGAGTACTGAAAAATTACTTTGTCCTGAATATTTAGAATGAACTAAACTTGACTTGAAGATATTGGTTGTTTACCGCCTGCAGTCATGGCCTGGCTTGTATCACCGAACAACCAGGAAGTTCACCTCTTGGAGGGTTTCAAAGCTTAAGAAAGGGCATGCCCTCTCTGACTCATCCATTTCTGCCAGGCTCTGTGATTTATGCACTCCCTCTTTAAGCACTCACAAACACAAATGCACTCATTGCAGCACTCCTGTATTCTATAGTTTTGGAAATTCTACATAACTTAAAGTGGGGATTTTTTGTTTTGAGGATTTTATTAATTTATTGGTTGTACTGTATCTTTTGTATTTTAAAGCCTCTGTAACAATTTTTGAAGCAAGCGTTCTGCTGTTTATCATCAATTAGCAAACACAAGTCCTGTTTAGATTTACTGCAGGAAAGGGGGTGTTAACATGAGAAAGGAAGGCGGGAGGAGGGAGCACCTGTTGATGTCACGTCCTTCCTTAGAGTATCCCTCAGTTGCTCGTCCGGTTCGAGCAGATATTCATGCTGGCAAGCAGGAAAAGCGAGTAGCCTGCCTGAGCTGTTGCTTTTACAATGACTAAGCGGTTGGAGACATGTGTTGAAGAATTAGAACCGTAAAATGATGTTTCTTTTCTGTTTAGAAAGTACAGAATGGGACAGGCAACTAAAAGGGTGAGTAAGAATTAAACTTTGTAAGGGGTCAGGCACGAGTCAGATGTGAGTGTTTTGTTTCCTGCTCTGGCTTACATGGTTTTCCTGTAATTGTTAAGAACCAGACCTTCCAGGGATTGCGTTTTCATTGTAAACATGCAAGGCTGCTGTGCTGTGGATATGCACAGGGTTAGTGTTAGGGATTTGTATTGGGTGTTTGGTAAGTTCCTATTTCATTGCTGTGTAAGTCTGATTTTTTTTTGTTTTCTACTTGTTCACTGGTACAATTCCTTCACTTAGTTTTCCTGCACCTTGCCGTCTTTAGTTTTTTCTCTTTTTCTCTTCAAACTTCTCTTCCAATCACTGTTGTAGTAACAGTAGCACAGAGTTTTCCAAGAAACCCAAACAAGGACAGATTCATCAAAATGTTATGGCTTCATTCCCTCAATGAGTTCCTGTACTTGGACAATTGTCATGTCTTCCCTTTGGACTACCAGTGCCAGGTTCCTTTTTTCTCTGTGAATTTTGGGAACCTGTTATGTTGTGCTATAGCTTAGGGTTGTTTGTGTTATGGTTTCTTTCCTCACCTTTTTTAGATTACAGTATGTGCCATGTACTACATGTTCTCCTATGAAGATCCTGGCATGTAATAAATAAATAATTTGTGCATGTTCTTTGTAAAAACCTTTATAAACAATGTATTTTTTTTTGCTTGTTTACAGTATGATTTTCCTAATCGTGTTCTCCAAATATTCAGCCTTTTTTTTTATAATAATATGTGCAGTAACATGGGTATTTTATGGTCTTCACATTTTGTTGTTGGTGAACACTATTCTGACACTGTTTAGAGATTATAAATACAACTTTTTACATATTCCCCAACTTTTGCCTACCTGTACTTCTGAGAGACGTTGCTTCTTTAAGGTGCTCTTTTTGTACTCATGTCAAAAATATGTCAAAATATGTCATTGATGTTTTTACCATTTAACCTCATTCATTTCAACATATTCCTCAAAAAAAAAAATCAGTATTACTAATCAGTTAAGTATTTTATAGTTTTTTTTCGTGTTGCTACCATCAATTTCTGGATTAGAATATATATATTAAATAGTGAAGTTTCTCACTTCAAAACATTTGTTTTTGTCGTATGATTTATATAATATTTTATTGCTTACATTTCATTCTGCTTTGCATTCACATTTTTACAGCACTTCTACTTGTAGTTTGTAATAGTGGTACATTCAGATTTACCACTAGTTTTGTTGTTTCTTGAGGTTTCTACACTTTGTCTTACAGAGAGTCAGAGAATGCAGGTGCACATTCTGAGTCTCACTCATACTAAAGCATGATTAAGGAAACGTTTGTCCTAGTATTTTTTTTTTTACTTGTTTAGTTATCAACGCTTAGGGAGGTTTAATCATTACATTTGTTTGCAATGGGGCTGCAGAATATAGTTCATGCAGCTGGTCCCTTTGGCTTTTTGTTTAGCATGTCCTTAACATTCATCATTCAGGCATCAGTGAGTAAGAGGTCATGCCTTTAAAGTGCATTGCATTGATGATTCTGGCTTATTCACTATTTATTTATTTTAGTTTTAAATGCTTTTTCTAGGAGCAAAAATAGCTGCAAGATTGTAAAGGCATGTCATTGTGTCAGCTCAGATATTGTCCAGGGGAAGCTCAACTTAATGTACACACGTGTCCATAGTTACCCCCTCGGCTCTCCTATTTTTATCCAGGCTAGTAAATCATCCATAGGCTGCAAAAATAGAGTATGGGTGAAATTATAGCTGTAATGAAGCTTGTGAAATCTTGTGAAAATGTTCACATTATTGAACTGTTAACTTTCAATATACGATCGTATGCATGCAAAGCAGTTTTATATAACAAGCTGCACTTTTGTGTCATTTCTTCATCTTTTGTAATCCATTATTTGTAGCAGTAGCTTAATTTAGGAATAAAGAAGGGGGATAATTCAAATGTTATGGTTAGTTAGAGGGTTTTTATGTTAAATTAAACAAGTATGATGCCAGTTAGTCAAGGACAAGCTTTTGAGCCAAGTTTGAAAGATTATTTCTTGTTATAAGGGTTTGTCTTTCTAAAATAGGAAATGCTTTGTTTTTGTGTGTTCCCATTTGCCCCAAGACTTTAACACTGTTGCTAGTTGTTTCGGTGCATACTGACATGCACTACTCAGCCTGTTGCACAGGCCCCGCTCGAGTGTTTCAGCACACTGCCTCCTGAACCCCCCAAAACCCCAGAAAACCCACAGTTGAATTTTCCACATTATCTGAGTCAGTAGCACTTAAAAATCTGTTTGCCTCCTGCCCCTCTTTCTGGCAAACTACTGTTAGACTTTGTGACCTTGATTTTATCTGAATTAGGGATGAACATACACAAGAACTGACCTTGCTTTGAGTGCAGCATCTTGGGTACCTTGTTGGTGCTTTAATGAGATGGTTGGAATAGTACTCGTTGGAAATATTCCTCCAGACCTCTGTTTTGTTTTAATTGTGCCAGGCTCAACTTTGTCTAAGTGACCCACCTAAAGAAGTTAATAGTTTGGGTCAAGGTAAAGCTTGAGGCAGTGTTGTTGCTACTTTGCATTTTCATGCCATAGGAGCCTCATACTGCTCGAGATTTCTCCGTAGGCGACAGTGTCTGTTCCACTTCCATAGGCAAAATGGGAACTCTAATTACAATCGACCAGTGATTTTCTCCAGTCCTCAGGGGTTTATTTGCCTTTCTCTGCTTGGTACTGCCTCTGTGACACAGGCAAGGAGAAATCTAAAGGCATAAGCATTCTGGCCTCGATTATAGTCATAAAAATGGAAGCCTGGCTCTGAACAATTACCCATTGGGGGAGCAGAGCATAAGAGAGAGGGAGGGAGACATATTCAGAGATGAGGGATGCAGGTGAAGGAGAGTGCTCAGATACTGAGGAAAGACAAAATGCTGAGATATAGATGGTGAGTGAAAGAAAAAAGAAAAGACAAAGTGAGATTGACCATGATTGAGAGAGGAAAAGACACTGTCACCTGTGAATAGTTTTCTAAAGCGCTGTGACAGAAGCCTGTCGATGCAGTGAAACCCAGAAAAAGAGGGAAAAGAGGAAGAGAAGATGATCACTTCTCAATGTGACATGATGTCAGGAAAGTGGTGTGCCTAGCCTGACAAAGCACTGTCGTTTTGAACACAGCCGTGGGAAATCTCCTCCCAACTAGCCTGCTAATACTCATCACCATCACTGTCATCATCATCATCATCATAACTATAATCATTGCCACATGCTCACAAGACGTGGTCTTTGGGGAGCAGGGGGTGTGCACCTCATACAGATGACTGGAGTGTAGTTAAGGCTGCAGGGGTTTCTTGGAGTTTAAAGAAGGGGTTCAGGTTCAGGAAGTTGACCGGGTGAATCACCAACAAGGTTTTATGTCTTTGTTTCAACCTTTACTCAAATGTCTCTCAGACAAATTTTTCTAAGTGACTGAATCTGAGGTAATCACACAAGTCACTGCAGTCTTTGTTCTCAAATGTCTACCTCTGGATTGACAGTCTCTGGATTGTTCTCTCCCCTCCCCTCATTATAGCCCAGAGCGATGTTCTTTTTGTCTGACACAACACTATTGATCTTTCTGTGGAACTGTATGTTCACCGGTCTTCATGAGTTGCTCTGACTCTGTGATTTCACTGCTGCACCATTTAGGCTTTTTGCTCCAGTTGAGAAGATACAGATTGCCTTTGTGAGTTACTCAGCTGTACGATGGCTTATCAGCCTCACTACAGGAACTTAAAAAAAGTTCAACATTGTGTAGCAGCAAAAAAACACATTTGTGACTAAGTTCAATCAAAAGATCTGATGGACAAAGGAAAAAAGCATACTGGAGTTTGTTATGTAGTTAAATACTTTGTGAACAGCCGCAAACCCTGACCCAGCTTTTTATACTAAAGAGCTGAACTGTAGAAAAGCCATTAGAGAACATGACCTGTCCAATGTTCTCTGATTTTCCAAAAGTTTTTAAAACTAAGATGTTGTAATGCATCCGTCAAATTGAACTAATTTTATTCGCACCAATGTTTTGAACCAAATCCATTATAAGCTAGGGCTGGTCAATGATTCGATATCGCTATATGTCACAATATACTTTTATTCAATAACGGTGATATGAATTTTAAGCACATTTTCAATATTTCGATATGATTACAGCATTTCACTGACGCATTTCTTTTTCTCTTCTGCTTCAACCTAGGGCTGGACAATATGGCCAAAACTTTTATCACAATATATTTCTTAATTTTGGTCAATAACGATATAATTCGATATCGATATAAACAATATAAAAACCTCCGTAAAACTGTACAAACTGTACAAATTAATGTTCACCTTTTATTTGTATTTAGCCTTCAAAACATTTTGAAATCACATCAAATAAACTCTCAACTTTGTCAATATTAATAGTTTTAACTTTAAACAACATAACCTAACCCATGCAGCAAAGGTCTGCGTTTTGTTGTGTCGCACCTTTTTCTGTTCAGGTTGAAACTGAAGCGGCTGCTTCAACCCGAACAGAAAAAGAAATGCGTCAGTGAAACGCTGTAATCATATCGAAATATCGAAAATGTGCTTAAAACTCATATCACCGTTATAATAATAATAATAGTAGTCATCAATTTATTTAAAAAGTGCCTTTCAGGACACCCAAGGACACAATAAAAGTATATTGTGACATATATCGATATTGAATTATTGTCCAGTCCTACTTCAACTCGAACAGAAAAAGCCGTGACACATAACTACGTAAGTGTGTGGTGACGTAGACGTTACGTAGAGCTCGAGTCCAGGAGTCAGTGGTAGCAGGCTAGGCTAATCTCCAACGCGCGTTAAGTTTTTGCTTCAAAACGAGTGCCTATGACCGTCAGAATGTGACTGAACAAGCTTTCACAAGCGAATAGAAAGCAGATGACATAACTGATAAGCGAGGAAAGACTAATTTGGCGCTGTAGAAATGGTTCGGCTATCTAAGATCCGATAAACTGCTGGTTTCAATGTGCTGCAAAATGTGCCGGTGGGAACACATCTAACTTGTTCCACCATCTGAAGAGTTTCTGTTCTATAGAATATGCTGAGAGTCAGAAAATGAAGCACAATAAAAGTTTGAGCCAACGTGTCCCAACGTTTAAAAGGTGAACATTAATTTATTTGTACAGTTTGTACAGTTTTTCTGAGGTTTTTAATCTTGTTTATATCAATATCAGAATTATATCGTTATCAACCGAAATTAAGAAATATATTGTGATAAAAGTTTTGGCCATATGGTCCATCCCTATTATAAGCTTTTGGGTAATTCCAACAGAACTCAACTAAAGGGTCCATAAGTGACACGGGAAGGATTTGGGAGCCTTGGTTGAGTTTATATGGAATGCCCATTAGTTATTGAAGTTATATTTCGTATTACTAAGTTAGATGCTTGTCAATGTGGCAAAAAAGTAAAAAATATACATTGTGAACTCTGGAAGTTAAGCAGAGTCGAGAGCACTTCCATTACATCTCATTAACTGTGGAGATTAAAACTTCTGTTCCTTTTAGATCGTAAGGTTGTCAATGAGCATAAACAGCCAAATTGAACAGTGACTTGGAAATATCAACACAATTATCATTTGTAGGAGAAAAATACAAATTTAGACGTTATCAGCATTGTTCAAAAGCTCAAATGTTCCCCTCCCACTCATGCAGTCTTTATAATTGACAGTCTTTCTTCTGTTGTCAGTCTCTTTTGTTGCAAGTTCTGGGTGCAAAGCTCTTCAATAAAACTGGCAGCTCTTTTTATAGAATTCACCACATATGACAGTCTTTAATGACATTTTAATTACTAAGTCAACTTGAAACTTCAAGTTCATGTGTTCAAGAGTTTTTTGTCAAATATTTTAATTTTGTCACACACACAAAAAAAAAATAAAATAAAATTAAGCAAGCAAAACAATCACTAATCAATACCGGAATTTATTATTTTTAGAAGAACCATGACATATAGTTATTTTTTAAAATGTGGAAAGTAAGCTTTGAGAATATCATTGTTTTACTGCATAAATGTTCAGGTTTAGAGGTGTGTTATGAAGCAGTTTTCACTCTGCACCTTTATTCTCTCATGTCCATATTTTTTGTACTGTTATTTTTAAAAATGCTCATAATTTTAGTTCCCACAGCCCATCTGAAAAAGTTACTACAACTAAATAAATTGGTAAATGCTGTAATTGTGTTTCAGCTGACAAGTTATTTCATTTCAACTGATGAACTGTGTAAAACAAATGTCTGAAAACACATTCAGTGGTTGTTAAAAAGACTATTTATAAGAGTCAAATTGTGCATCAAGTACTTGCAAAAATTAAAACTAAGAGCAATTTAAGTGAAAGTAAGAATGCTTTTAAATGCACTGTGTGAAGAAACCTTAAGGTATTAGGACAAAACAGTTGTACAGCCCAAAGAATGTTTTTGTGAGACTAATCAGAAAAAACACTTTAATTTACAAGGGTGCATAAAAATTACACATAAAATGTTATATGGGGTAATTGAGTCTTGATTTACTCTGTTCAAAAGTGGTGAGTGCTTCAGGGTAAAAAAGCTGCAGATGAAGCATCCAATATGTCTAGCTCCCACTGTACAATCCTGTCAGGACAGTGTTATAATCTGAAGTTTCTCCATTCGGTCAGGTCTAAGTTCAACAACAGTATGTGCCAATACAATAAGACCATAATTACCTAAATATACTGAATGATCATGTGTTCTTGTCAATAGATTTTTTCTTTCATGATGGCAAAAGGCATAGTCTAAGATAACAATACATTGATTTATTGGGCTCAAATGGTGAAAGAGTGGTTCAGGGAGCATGACATCATTTTCACACATGGATTGGCTACAACAGGGTCTGAATTTTATCCCCATCGAGAGTCTTTGTTATGTCCTGAAGCAAACTTTGCAGAGTGGTCAGACTGTCCGATTGCTGTTACAAAATATTGTCCAAAAAAAGAACAAGAAAGGAAAATTAAAGAAAATCTATGGAAAAATAAATATGACAAGCAGAAGCTGATCAATGTACTGTCAGGATAAATTTGTAATCTAAACTAAAGTTTGTCTCTTTTGGGGTCAGAGTTATAATTCTGCTTTAGTCTCATGTCGCTTCACTCAGTTTTCTAAAGCTTCTTGGAGACTTCATGTTTGCCAATGATTACACTTCATGGTTCCTTCAGGTTTCGTGCTCTCTTTGCCTGTAAGTCCGGGCTGCTGCAGAAATCCTTTAACCTCTGCTGTCATTCTCCTGCTGCGCAGCAGTTCTGGTCTCTTGTTGGAATGTGTTTGGATCACTGCAGTGAGAGTGCAGAGCTGTCAGGCCTCATTGCCATTTAATGAACAAACAAATTTCTGGTAGATTCTTCGGTTAAGTGGGAAAGCCATCTGCACTAGTTATGCTAAATGGATTTGAAAATCACAAACAAGCTCACATTTACATTTGTGTCAGTTGACAATCAGATTAGCTGCTGTATGTGACTACCGGTATCAACTTTGGCTGACATGTCATGCAGCAACGTTAAATCATGACTCTTCAAACTGACATTACGTGTGGCTGTTTGACTGACCTGTCTCTCCTGTTTACTACATACTACATACGTATTGGCTATTGATAAAATTTTATTGTTTCAGTTATAATTTATTTTTTTCTTGACACATACTTTGTAATTAGTTTGTGTAAATTAGTTTTGCTATTTTTTTTGGCTGTTCCCTTCTTCAGGGGTTGCCACAGCAAACTAACTCACATCATGAAGACTTGGCAATTGTGTTTACGCCAGATACTCTTCCTAATGCAACCACAGACCACCGAGCTACCACAGTCCTCTGTATGGAGTAGAGGGCTGCCATTTAGGGCACCCTCGGGAGCAGATGGTGGGATATAAGGGCCTTGCTCAAGGGCCCAGAGTGGGGCAAATGAGGGTGGAGGCAGGTGTTGGTGTTTTACCTATCCCACCCACATTTTTGATGTTGTCAGTCCAGGGAATTGAACCGGCAACCTTACGATCACAGGCCCACCTTTTCTAACCTCTGCACCACCACTCCCTGTGCCACCACTCCCCTAAATTAGTTTTGATAATTATTATCTGTGATTACAAACACTGCAACCCAAACAAAGGACTTTAAATGCTGAAGGAATTGTCTCACTGAGCTGCAGCTGTTGGTAACTAGTTGGTGAACGCCATTAGCAAAGAAGTCTCCCAAGATGTCTTGAAACATTTGTGGGGGTTATCAGTTGCAGAGGCTTTCAATCTTATTGCCATTGTCCAGAAATTTTGTGTGACATTTTTTTTCTCATCTCAAAATTGTCAAAGCCACCTTGGGTATCTTCAACACTTATCAATAAAGATTATGTTTTGTTTCTTAAAATTATTGCTAGCGTTGTGTTTTGACACCCACACAGGAGCTCTCTTTATGATAGAAAACACCCCATTCTACAACCCTGAATGTCCATGTCTAACCATAGCGATAATAAATAACAATACTTCAAAAATGAACTTTGTTTTAAAAGTGCACCTCAATAGATTCAATCATACATGTTGGGGTGGCTACCAAGGTGGACTGAAGCATGTATGATACGGGTGGAGGTGAGCAACAAAGTTATGTGCACAGTGTAGAATACAGTTTTGCAAGCCATGCACACAAAATTAGGTTGTTTCCTAAATTTAGTTGTTCGGAACCCAACCTTACTCACATGTTGGTCGCAAACACCCAGATTTCAATAGAAAATTATTTTTTACTCTTTTTGTTCTTGAGGTTTTAAGTAACCAAATAGTCCAAAAATTGCAGCCTAAGGTCGTTTTCACACCTGATAGTCCGATAGACTTGGTTCGATTGGGGACCAAAAATCTGAACATTTGTTTGCATTTTCAGCTGGTGTGGTTCGCATTCACACTGCACTGAGTCAGTCGAGCCAACCTGTCCCCCCGCCTGTGGTGGCACTACACCAAAAACTACTGAAGGAAACAACACAAAAACCTCTGAAGAAGACACTTCTTCTTATTCTGGAAAAAAAACAAAAATGGTGTGGCGTCAAATTTTAGAAGTTTTAGGATTTCTGTTTTACCATTTTTCAACAATGTACTCAGCATGAGTGGAAGATGAGGCAGTAGATCATGGAGAATGTGGTTTTCACACAAGGCGTCTGAGACCGCTCCGTATGAGGTATGAGAAATGCGCATTTGTTTTGGTTGTATTTACACAAACTGCCCTGCGCTGTAGTCTACTTCCTGCTTTTGGAGCGGTCTGCATTCACATTGCATTCAAACTGCATTCGAGTTCACTTCAACCCATCTGAGACCTAGGTATTTAAGCAGACCAGAGTTCGCTTTTTTGTTCCACATCAGAGTTCGATTGCACATTCATACCTCCCCCAAAAAACCGGACATTTTAGGCAAACAGAACAGAATTTGATTAAAGCGGTCTAAACAGGGCTGGTGTGAATACACCCTAAGGATCTTTCATGAAACACTTACGTGAAATGAAACGGGCTTTGCGGAACCAGAAGAGGTATAGAGCAGAACTCAGCTAGACTGAAGTGGAGTGCAACACATTAACTGCGTGACAAACTTCTCCCTCATGTCATTTATTAAGCATGATTAAATAACTCACTTTAGAAATCCTCTTTGTTGTTAACTGTTCTTTATTTAAGTTACCGGTAAATACAATGTTGTTGTGTCATCATTAATATTCCCTGGGTAATAAATCTGGTAGTTGTCGTCCAATCCCACAAGCAGGCAGTTACACACTATTGTTATCAATTAATCACATGCATTACTAAGCCACGACTTTCTTTTTCACGTCAGCCGGTTTGGCTCTGTTACTACCTTGCTTGGTGGCACAGAGGTGCACCAGAAGTGGGCAGTTTTCCAATCCCCCTCAACACCTTAATGTGTCTTCTGAATGGACAGAGGCAGCCAGAACACATCTCAGTCGCAGACAGAGGTGTCTTGTGAAAGAGCTTCAGTGCGATACTACTTTAAAATCAAGACCTTACAATGTTACGAGAAAAAAAAAAAAACATTTTACCCCTTCATCCTTCAGTAAGCACTTGGTGAGTCTGGGGAAGAAAAAAATACAGTGATGTACAAATAGTGCCCAACATGACTGTTTGAGATAAATGTACACCAGAGAGAAAAGATGGGCAATAAAAAACGCATTATCTTTTGTCATAAGCCAAAGGCAAGTCGATGTCAGCAGCTGTGAGTTCAGCTAGAAGACTATCAACGTTCTAAATGATTGAGAACCTTACTGCGTTTGCAGTTATATTTCACTTTTACAATAGACATACAAAACGTTTTACAATAAAATAAATATTAAACTTAAATATATTCACCATTGTCATTAAGATGTATAAAATAATGTACAGTATTCACATTACATTAAACATGTTGGAGTTGCTTTAAATCATCAATGACACAACTAAATTGAAGTCAGTTAATAGATACAAAGCCACGCAAATGGCCTCAGTTATTAAGACAAATGCTGTGGACAGCTAATGTATAAACTATTATGTTTTAAGGTTGTAAGGGTATGACATGACACAAGTTTATTTGGACAAAAAATACTCATTAATTTAATGTCTGTTTAGAATCTGAGTTAGATTGGTGTCTTTTTTTACATATACCTTCATCCAAAGTGCATACATGTTGGGTGAAGTTTGTTTACGTCCTTTATAAGTTTCATACAATAATTTATTCATTTAAAATGATGGGAAAATTGTATATATTTGAGTATACTATATATGAAGAGGTTTGTCCAGAGGCACATTTAAATCAAAAGATGCTAACGTAGCTGTATAACATTTGGAAGTTATGCATTAAGCCTCTCTTACTGTATGTTCTGAACCAGAAGTGAGCTGAAGCAGAGGCAGATTGCAGATGGGTTTTGTGGTGTCATCACTGCCCTTAAAAAGACATGACAATGTATGTGTTTCTAGCTTGAGCTGCTGCCATGTGTCATCTGTATCTTTAGGGCCTGTCAAAGGACATAGAAGGACAGAATCTTATTCAACTCCATGACCACTGGCAGATTAAGACTAACAAGCTTTTCATAATGGCAAACAAAGGCATTTGGGTTCTAGGTGGCTTGTAAAAGAATCAGTAACCTATGATCTCTGTATTTTTCCTCCACACTATACCTATTACTGGCATATCGACAAATTCTGAAAACTTCGGCAACTGGCCATTGTAAGGCTGCCCGGCATGTGTGAAGGAATGTGCCGTACTGTCAACACTCACACTCAGATGCTATGTGAGCTGAGCCGTAAGCTGGACGCGATTCTTGCTGAGAATCGCAGGCTACTTGCGGCTCCTGAATCTCACTGGCGGGAAGGAATAGATCTCGGAGAAGTTGTAAGCTCAACTCGGCGTATGTGACCACAATTTGGTTGTTTGGAGTCGCCATTGAGACGTACCAGCGAGACTATAAAAGGCAGATGGAAATTAACAGAGCTCGGCCTGACCCAAAACAAATGTTGGTATCAGAATCTGGCTCTCCCAGCATTGGCCTTGGAAGGTTGACTATCCCAAATTCTCCTGGATGTCATGTGAACAAGATGCTTTGCTCCCCCCTCCCCTACCCGCTCCCTTCGCCTTCCCTGGCCTCCCTCATCCCCCTCGGTGCAGCAACCTAGGTAGATGTGAAAGCGCCAGTGACTGTGTCACTCACTTGGCGGCCTGTGGGCTCCCACCCTCACCCACTCCACATGCATATGTTTTTATGTCACCAGTATGTTGCTTTTTCCTTGTGCTTTTTTTGCAACCTCACACTGTGTCCTTGATGGGACACAGTGAGATATGATTTTTATACCTCCCCTTTCCATCATGTTTTCCCTTTTCCCCATCTAAACGAAAAGGGCAGCGCTTCACACGAGGCTGCAGCCTCAGGCTTTCCGTCTACCCATGTTGTTTTCTTTGGACGGCTGTACTGAAATGTAATATTGTTGTGCTTCTGTGCAATGACAATAAAGGTTGATTCTGATTCTGATACTGACCAAAGCTACATTATACCCTTACCTGTTGGATAAGCATCTTAATGCTCATTACTGGTGTGCTTAAACAGTGGTAGGAAAAAGTTATGCTGAATACATTTGTTTCTGTTCATGCAAGGACAAACATAGAAAATACATAAATTACAATAGTGAGTACTCCCCTACCATGGCTAATGGGAGATCTGCTTGTGAACGTAAACCTTATTGTATTTTTCATCTGATTCCTGGTATTATATGGTAATTAATTATAATTACGCCTTCATGACATTAGGAAAATGTGCAATTGCGATATTAATGTTAAATGTTTCAGTAACAATATATGTTGCAACTGCAACCCATTTTCTTGCATCTCTGTCTGTCATGTTTCTCACAACATGTGCTTTAGCATTTCAACTTCTATCATCTGAATAATTTTCGGGCATTTAAGACAGCAGAAGTCCATCAGATTGCCAAATATACTAATAACATGTATGTTTTTTATTTATTTATTTGCAGTATTGATATTGGGCATGTTGATATTTTCAAGACAATATATACTTTTAATGCACTGGACAGTC
>NC_056510.1:19135611-19236853 GCF_014905685.2 Nematolebias whitei
TATATATATATATATATATATATATATATATATATATATTGATTTTAGTGTTAGTAAGTCACATTAAGTTAGAAAACTTTATTATAATGTGTATATGTGAGGGGGTGAGCTTTTAAACCTTTTTGTGCCAAGAAGAGAATTAGAATGCAAAGCATAAATGTAAAAACCCAAGAGGACATTAAATTCTGCAGAACAAAATATGTTTAATGTTTGTTGCCATTAAGTCGATCTTTTTGTGTCCTAAATGCAATCCTCCTACTTGCTATACATATAAGCCAGTGGTCCACAATCCTGGTCCTCGAGGACCACTATCTTGCATGCCTTAGTTGTTTTCCTGCTCTTCAGCATGTCTTCAAGTTCTACAGAAGCCTGGTAACCACTCATTGATTCAAATTAGGTGTGCCGGAGCAGAGAAACATCTAAAAAAAATGAGGCTAGAGGCTAGAGGCTGAGTCCCTAGAGGACCAGGACTGTGGAGTATCACTGTATGATTTACATAGCAGTAGAGCTATACAGACAATGCATAGTACTACAACTTGGAGAAGTACTATAGCTTATTTGTCAAGCAAGACAAAAGTTTTTTTTTAGTTGTGGAGCTCCATACAGGAAGCTTGGGAGCATTCTCTTTGGTTTTCCATGCTGGGGAAAAAAAAAAAAATGGCAGGTTGCCAGTCTGCTGTAGGCTAAAAAACACTCTGAAAATCAGAAGTGACTTCCTTGTGGCTGCATCACATTGTTCCGCTGTTCAAAGCCAAAATCACTTACCAGTTCATAATTGAGACTAAAGGTAATAAAGAACGATGCAACAGTTTCTTTTTTTCTTTTTTTTTTTTACATGCTTCTTTGTAATAAGAACTTTGTGTCATGGTCTGTGTTTCTTTCTGGTTATCTTAGTTTATTTTTCCTTGTGGTTTTGATTTTTCTCTGTCCTTTGTGTTTTGGTTCAGCTCCCTGTGTTTCTGTGTCACTCCTCACTCTCACCTTCAGTCAGCTTCAACAGGTCTTCAGCCAGTAATCACTCACACCCATTTCTAATGAGCTATCATCCCAGGTGCTGTCACTTTCCTCTCTCCCTTGGCTCTATTTAAACCATTTCTGTTCACCACCCCAACAGCGACTCATTAGTTTGGTTTCATACCAAATGTCTCCATCCTCCCTCCTGTGGTCCAAGATGTTATCCCTCTTGTGGTCCTCGTTGTTTTCCTTTTTGTATTTACTGCCACGTCAGCCATTGTTTTCATTTGTATACGAATAAATTATTTTATTTAACTTTGAACTCTCCGTGTCTGCCTGCATCTGGGTCCAACCTCACGGATCTCGATACTTTGTAGCTTGCATTCAAGTCTCAGGACAAGAGACTGATTCTCTGCCAAACACCCAACTGGATTATAAGCTTAGAAAACAGAAAGCATAGAGGTGGCAGGCCGAGAATAGTAGTGCATTTACTGGAGTTGTGTGTCTGTTTATGTTGGGCTGAATACAAATGGTATTAGTCCCTCTTGCACTCATAAAACATGAACATCACACCGAGGTGTCATACTCATAAACAAACCTCTTAAGAGTGATCTGTTACCTTGTTAACATTTTTTCCCTTTCTAACCACACATCTATATGTTTTATACCCTCTTGTGTTTATTTGTGTACACTGATAGCAGAAGTGATCCGGATTATTTTTTTAAATTATGTCAGAAATTAAACATTAAACGTAAACCAAGACAAATAAAAAAAAAACAAGTCTCTGAAAATATATATATTTTGAAAACCTTTTATATTTATTACGAAGATAAGATAAGAACTTTATTGATCCCGCAGGAAATTGTTGTGCCAGGATTTCAATATAAAGGAACACACAAGGAATCACACAGGATATAAAAAATAACATAATATAACAATAAAAATAACAATAACTTTGTTATTATGGTTATTACTTTGTTGTTAACAATACATTTGTCTTACCACTACATTTACTGCATCTGTTTATTAACATTCAGCCAGGAATAACAGGAGAGACTTACTTTGGAGATCAATTGATTATATTTAAAGATTTATAGTTAGGCCTGTCACGATACCAAATTTTGCTTGGCGATTAATTGTATCAAAAATTATTGCGATAAACGATAATATTGTTTGAAATTTTACAATAATTACCGGTATTAATTGTTGTCAAATTGAAGAAGAAATGTTGATAAATTTTTTGTGTAGTACCTTGTTTTTGACCACTGGATGGCAGTATAAGACTATTTGAACTGAAGGATGGATAGTGAGGGAGCGAGCAGCGTATCTTTTTAAGAAAAATGGGAGGGAGGCCCCTTGACGTGACATGGACTGTCTCTCCTTCCTTTCTCCAATTCTCAAAATGGTGAATGTTCGGTGTGGTTTGAGCTATTTAGCATTGCATTTTTCACACAAAGCTTTTAATTAAAAAAAAAAAAAATCAGTAAACAAGTTCTCAGCTTCTTTTTGCAGAGAAAAAACATCTTTTTAGACAAAAGCACGGGTTTCAACCATGAATTTTAGAGCTTCGACAAGACTGTTTTTTTTCCCGAGGTCAGCCTGTTAGCTTAGCTCGTAGCTTAGCTTCTCAGCTTAGCTGCTTTTAACGATCCAAAAACATGATTTTGGACGGTTAAAGCGGTTTTTAAAGAAAAGAGAAAAAAAGAGAAAGGGAGGGGTCAGTGAAGAGCACCAGAGTTGAGCTTTTGTCTTCCAGTGTCTTCAGTAGAAAGAGAGAGACGAAGAAACGATAAAGCCAATAAATGAAAACGAGGTCAATAATTTTCATTTATCATGTGATTAACTGATTTATCATTTATCACGACAGGCCTATTTATAGTCTTTCCATGTACACTTATAGCCATGATGCTAACGTGTTATTCATTTTACAATATTTACTCTTTTACTATCCAGTTTTCTCCTTGTTACTTATGGGTGTGTAAAACGATATATACATAGAGTTTCTTGGGATACTGTACAGGTATTTTATCCACAATAAGAAAGGTATTACATTAAGGAAACAGAGGGGAGCACCTTTCTTTTCTGCAAGCTCACTCTCATTGCAGTCAAGCTTCACATACCTTCACTGAAGCAGAGGAGAGGTGAGCAGCAGAGAGTATAAAGTGGTATTAGCTTGGGGGAGGGGTGAGCACAGCTTGTCTACAATGTGGAGGAAATTTTTGGTGCAGCCCCAGGGACCACAGGAGGGGTGTGAAAAGTACGCTGGTCTTAGTGATGTGGAGTGACTAAATTTTCTTAGACAGGTCACAAAGCATGTGTATAGCTAGTTCATGTGTCTGTGTATGCAGTTGGCTGTGAATGTAATCGACCGTGATAATGGTCATTACATGGGACAGCTAAGGATAGCGAGGAGAGATGCTTTCCGCCTGCGCAGTGAGTTATGGTTAGCAAACTCTTTTTGCAAGAGAAGTTTAGAAAAATGCCTTTTTCCTGCCAAAGTAGTGCTGTGTTTGAGTAAAAATGGTGGTTTAAATGTATGCAAATAGAAGGGTGAGTGTGTGCCATCATTTTTCTGTGCATAGTAGACCTTGCGGGTCTTACGAGTGTCATGATGCAGCGCTTAAAGCCACATAGCTGTGCAAGTAACGTCCTTGCTTGGGCGAGATAATTAGTCAAAAGCTGACTCGTTCCCAACTCCCATAGGAACATAGCCATGAAGGCTAAATATCACCCACTGAAGTGGTGCTTATCCCTCTGTGTGGGCTGAAAATATGACAATATCTTATAGGCCACATGTCTGTGTGTGCTTCTCTGTGTGTATAATTTAAAACTTTGGTTTGCGTGAGTGTATACATACTATAATCTCTTTTTAGAATGTTTTCAACTGTTAATTTCTTAATGTGCTTTAAGCCTACATTGTTGCATCATTAACCTACATACGTCAATGAAGGCCAAAGCTGTTGGAAAAACCTGTTTTATGCCAGTCTACTCACTTTACATCAAGTTCACGTTTGTTGTCATAGTCAACAGTGCAGCTACATAAAAACTCTGATGGTAATGCTTTATTTTGACCTTGTGTTTCGTGCCTCTGTCTGTTGGGCTTGTGTGTAGGAGCTTCAGTTTGAGCGGCTAACCAGGGAGCTGGAAGTGGAGAGGCAGATTGTGGCCAATCAGCTGGAAAGATGCAGACTTGGGCCCGAGTCACCAGGCGCTGATAGCAGCAGGTAAGGGGAAGCTGTGCACATATACACACACTTGTCACAATCCAACACATGGCTTCTCCCTCCTTCACAGCAGTGACCCTATTTCATAGTGTATGAAACCTTATGGCATCATAGAATCGCGATGAGCCACTCAGAATGCCCACTGGTGACTGGCTCCTTTCTCTTTTTCTCATACGATGTTTTATGTGGCAATGAAACAAATTATTCCCTCTATATATTATTTATATTTATATATTTATTACTATTATACATTTAGAAAATGTAGATATGTCTTGTGGAGGGCACTTTTCAGTTGAATATTTACATTTTAAAGCAAATTACAAAGCATATGTTTGCTTTTAAGAGCATGCATGACAGTGAGGTGAAGTGAAACTAGCTCCCAGTAATTTTACTCTTGGAATTTGTGACTATGTTATTAGCCAAGGCTCCAGGCTGCCTGATCATCACACCTATGTGGTCATGCATTTTGTTTTGCTGCCTGTAGCTCGAACACATTTGAGCGTTCCAAAATAGGATCATGTCCCAATGGGTGACAAATTCTCAACAAGCTTGCCAATTGAAAAACAAAAGGATTCAATGTTTACCTGTGATGAATGGGAAATACACTGAACAGTAACTTGGAGAACGTTTGTACACAACAAAACCTTTTGAAAGCCATTTGAAGCAAAAAGACCTTCTTTTTTTTTTCATGTTTGAACCCTTTTTTGCACTTAATAATCAGACAGCATGTAACCTGAAAAGTAAGATGACTTTAGAAACTCATGCTTCATGTTCATCATTATACAGTAAGCTGCGTATATGGACTTCATATGAACATCTCATTGTTTTCAGCCATTATATTAAACTAATTGTTCCCCACCAGGAAAACTCTGCAAGACATATCAGTCTTTAACTGATGTAAATAAATGCAGCTGTCTACCGTGGCCATGTAACGGCATAGATTTTGCTTCAGTTAATTTCCTCTAAACATGAGTCAGAGTGTATTTTAAGCTTTCAGCACCTCTAACGGTACATTCATTTCAGTCATCCTTTGATACAGTTTATGGACATTTTCTGGTTCACAAATAAGGTTAATGGGTATTAAATTTGTTGCTTTAAACCTATCCAGATATATCATTCTTATTCTACATTAGTGATAAGGCTGTGAAAAATGCTTCACATTCACAATGCTTACAAAGGACTAATTGGTATGCAAGTTTGAGCTGCACTTCTTCTCAAATGTCTGCATTATAATTGGGCTATGTCTGGACCTACAGTTTCAGTTTAAAGATTTGAGTTGATATTTTCTGGCTTTTTTTTACAATAACCCTCATGTCCTTGGAGTCAGTTCTCATTCTTGCACTCCAAGCTGCACACATGTAGCTTGCTCTATACAGGAGTGAATGTCCTTTTCCCTCTTAATGCACCCTCTTTTAGACGAGAGGAAGTATGCTGGGTACTCAAAACCATCTGAAAACAAGTGAGGGGCTTTTGATTTTTCTCTTTAAGAAATTCTGTTTTTATGCCTCAAATGTCATGTACCAATCTGCAACAATGACCATATTTAGGTAAACTAGCTGCACATTTGCTTTAATGTGATATATTATAAGACAAAATATCCAAACATGTTTGTCCCAATGTGTACTGCATGGTTTGGTTATACACTTATAACTTAGTGTAACATATCATTATTACAAAATATTACAAAAATTTGAAAAAGGTTTTAATATAAATAGTAAAACATCAAAGTTCATTCTCAATAATACAGGTAAAAAAATCTAACAACATTGAGTCAGGTCCTCTGGACGGTTTATTTTTTTGTTGAAACTTTTCATCCTCCACCAAAAGGACTTCATCAGTCTGAGGAGCCACAACAAACTCAGTCCCACAAGCAGCACAATCACATAGTGGGTCCACCAGTTTGATGGTGATAAGATGGTTTCTGGAGTCCACCCTCTTTCTTGTCCTCTCTTTTTCTGTGGGGAGAGGGTGAACTCCAGAAACCATCTTATCACCATCAGACTGGTTTGGCCCACTATCAGTATGTTTACATGCGCAAAATTCTTTGACTGGATTGAAATGTTTTCAGATTAAATAATCCAAACGCATCGTTTACATGGGCACGATCTATTCACGACGAGCGTTTACATGCAGCAGGGTTTTATTCAGAATAGAAGTACTGACATGTGCAGAGTGGTAAACTCTCCTTAATAAAACACAGAAGAAGAAGTTCTACTTCCGGGATGAACGTAAACAAACCTGAGCGCCCAAAATGGACCTGTGCCAGGTTTTAATGATGGTGCAGACTTTTCTGCACTCCCTGACTGAGCTACAGGTAATGCAGATGATTTTGAGCTCTTTCAAAGTTTCTAGTAGAAATGTTGTGTCGCTCACCGACCAGTTTTGCTTCCCCGACATATTAACATCTAGCCAGGTGAAAATACGTGAGGTAGACAGGTCACATATGTGCAGTCAGGGCAGTTTTCCACAATCGGAATAAAATGATCAGATTAAGTGTTTACATGTACACCATTCGGATTATGAATTTGCATAAACTACCCGTCTCATTCTGATTACAAATTCTTTTGGATTGAGCTGAGTAAACAAAAAATAATCAGAATGGGGCTTTTACACAACATATTTTTATTCCGAATGGCCTTTTAATCCATTTACGTATGTCCATGTAAACATAGTTAATGTGAGTATGCTGCTTGTGGGACTGAAGCTATGTTTACATGGATGTAAGTAATCAGATTAAATGGCCATTCAGAATACAAATGTGTCATGTAAACACCCCATTCTGAATAGTTTTTGTTGATTCAGCTCGATCCGAATGAATGTGTAATCGGAATGAGAGGTGTGGTTTATGCCGATTCATAATTCAAACGCTGTGCATGTAAACACTTAATCTGATTATATTATTCCGATCGTGGAAAACTGACCTGATTGCACATGTGCGACCTGTCAACGTCACGTATTTTCCCCTGAGCGACACAACGTTTCTCCTAGAAACTTTGAAAGAGCTCAGAATCATCTGTATTACCTGTAGCTCAGTCAGGGAGTGCAGTAACGTCTCCACCATCATTAAAAACCTGTCTCGGGTCCATTTTGGGCACCTAGGTTTGTTTACATTCATCCCGGAAGTAGAATTTCTTCTTCTGTGTTTTTTTTAAGGAGAGTTTACCACTCTGCACATGCCAGTATTTCTATTCTGAATAAAAGCCTGCTGCACGTAAATGCTCGTTGTCAACAGATTGTGCCCATGTAAATGATACATTTGGATTATTTAATCTGAATACATTTCAATCTGATCAAATAATTTTGTGCATGTAAACATAGCTACTGTTTGTTGTGGCTCCTCAAACTGATGAAATCCTTTGGACGACAGACGAAATGGTTCAACAAAAAAAGAAACCGTCCAGAGGACCTGACTTAACTTTGTTGGATAAATACTAGTAAAATATTTTTCTCTTTTTCTTCTCTAAAATCTTGTTTTGATGTATTTTTATGGTGTTTTAAATCAAGCTAATACAGCATCTAATTACTATTGTTAAAAACGTGTATGGTGACACTTGGCCCACGAGGCCAAGAAGACCACAGCATCCAACATTAACACCATTCATATGCCTATTTTAAAGCAAGACAAATGAAACGGTTGCCACAGAGTTTGTGTTCGACTTGAGATGAGCTTTTACACAGAAGTCACGCTGACTGGCTCAAACGCGCAGCAGGACAATTGCAGAGGTGATGGGACACTTAAGGCTTCTGATAAGAGTCATTACATTTCATAACCCCTCAGAGGATGGTCACTCTTTATATTTCTGCAAACGTAAAAGAAGCAGTTGTCAAACCTGTCCTTTGGCAGCACTCAAAGTTTTGACCTCCTGCATGGTTAGTCATTCACTAGTGAAAATGATGTCTAGGAAATGAAGTGTACTGGCAGGGTACGGCTTGCTGTAGATCATCTTTTACTTTTACTGAAACTAATGGTGCCTTTTCCAGTTTGTAGTCAACATGCAGCGTGCAGCCTTATCACCATTGTCGTCATGGTAGCCACTCTTCTGCTTGATATGCTATGGTTCAGTGGTGCACAACTTTCCCAGCATCCTCTTTTTAATTGCCTGTGGGCTCATTACAATGCTGAAAGTTGAGCTTCTTTAGTGTCACCTTGGATGAAAGAAAACTGGTTGTAGTAACAACTCTAAACGTGTTACATTAATGACCAACAGGGAAGAGATATAAAGATAAAACTAGTTGTTAGACTACTCTGAGGTCATCTTCTTTATCTCTGTCTGTTATAATGACTAACATGAAAAAGAGAATCTGACTTGTCTTTAATTAGGAAGTGTTTTCATAAGTAGTAGAACATTTTAAGTAGTTAAGATGTACTACTTCATGCTTAACTGATGTGCTTTTATACTTCATCTTAAATAGTAGTGTTTGGAGTGTATTTTTTTAAAGAAACTGAATTTTTTAGTAACACTTGCTTTAGTAAACATGAACAGACATGTTTGCATTTTGTACATTATGATGAAGGAAAAGCTTTTGTTTAAGTTTTGTTTTGAATTATTTTTGGTTAAAATGGAAGATTATTGATTAGAAAGCTTGAAGCAAGTAATAACTTTATTCCTCTTTTGAAGAAGTCGTATAAAACGGTAAGGCAACTTTCACACTGCAGGCAAACTAAAGTGGCCCAAATGTGACTATTTTCCCACCCCTTTGTGGCCCATATCAGTTTTTCACGACATTCTGAATGTGACAAATTCAATTTATTCAAATCTGACCCAGGAGTTTTTGTTCATGTATAGTACATTAGATATAGATCTAATGTTTTTCAAAGCGACCTTAGTCTGAATGGTCATGTTGCATTTCATCTGACTTTTATTTCAGTGATGTAAAGCTAAGCAGATTGATCTGCGTATTAATAATGATATCAACCTGGAACAGTTTAAATCTTTGAACTACAGGTCTTCAGCTACAGATCAAAAGTCAAGCTGTCTCGTCTTTGTTCTTTAATTTTCCTTATCCTGGATGACTGAGATTCTATAGCAACATATAGATGCATCTGAGAAAATCTGAAAATTGTGTAAAATTTATTTTTCTTTTGTCATTCATTTAAGAAGGTGAAACTCATATATTATATATATTCATTACACATAGTGTGAAATATTTCAAGCCTTTATTTATTCTAGTTTTGATGATTATGGCTTACAAATAACGAAAGAAAAAAAAAATTCAGGTCTCAGAAAATAGAAATGTTGTGAAGAGGTTCAGTACTGTAAACTCATCCTAATCAGCTGATTAACTCCTCGACATGAGCTACAAATATTTAATTCCTCGCGTTGAGCCACTCCTGAAGCAGAGACATCAGAAGCGTCTTATCTGCTGAGGAGAAGAAGAACTGGACTGTTGCTCAGTGGTCCAACATCCTCTTTTCAGATGGAAGTAAATTTTGCATGCCATTTAGAAATCAAGGTCCCAGAATCTGCAGGAAGAGTGGAGAGGCCCAGAATCCACGTTGCTTGAAGTCCAGAGAAGTCTCCACAGTCAGTGATGGTTTGGGTCCATGTCCTCTGCTGGTGTTGGTCCACTGTGTTTTCTGAAGTCCACAGTCCATACATCTATTTTTTATTTTAGACATTTTAGAGCTCTGGAGATGCTGATTTCATTTTCCAGCAGGACTTGGTACCTGCCCACTCTGACAAAGGCTGGCTGTGGAATATTCTAATTTTCATTATTTGTCAGCAATAATCATCAAAACTACAATAAATAAAGGCTTGAAATATTTCACTCTATGAGAAGTGAATGTATGTATGAATTCTGAAATGACAGACGTAAAAAAATGAGCTTTTTCACGATATTCTAACGTTTTTAGATGCACCTGTATGATGTGCATCGGTATCAGACCGTTTCAATAATAACTTGATGGGATCGATACTTGAGTTTGTTTTTACCTTCAGTATGTTGCTGTCGATCCAGAACCACAATCCTGGGCTGGAAGAGCCACCAAGAGTCTAGATTAAATGTAAACACCGAACCATACAAGCATGTCACATAATAACTTAGTCAGCTCTGATTGCACAACAACTTCAGAATCACACATACTAACATGTATATCATCCATATTTACTTTCTTAAACACAACGTGCTGCGTGAGATGTCTCGTTTTCTATTGTGCATGCGGGTCGCCTGCAGATGGTTCACACTAGAGTCTGATGGAAGTCACATTTAAATGAAAATGTGAATGACCATGCAAAAAAAAACAAAACAGATCAGAGCAAACATTTGGAATTAAGCATTACAACTTTCAGCGTGAACATAACGGAAGTTAACCAAGACTAACCCGTGAAATTTAAGCATATTACTGTACATACTATCTTTTAGAAGTACTACATCTTTTCTGTTCATACAGGGATATCACTAATGTCAGTGTGCTTTAAAGGTTTGTGTGGGAAGGCAGTTTGATCTTCTCTCACTTTGTTGTATATTTTTTCAGCTCTCATTAGGTTGTGTCTATCCAATGGTTATTTTCTTAGCCTGCTAATATACTCTGAATGTGGAAGAACTGCTCTCAGACCAGCACTGATAACTGTTTTTCACTCAAACAGAACAGTCTTTCAGGCTTGATAAAAAAAAAAAAAAAAAAAAAAAAAACATTAAAATTAGTTAAATTAGTTAAACTTTGTTTGTTCCAAACACTGTATTGGTCCTTTCAAATATTGTTGTAAAACCTCTAATAAAGGAGTACATAATGTATAGAAGCACTTCACTTGTTTTTTGTTTTGTTTGTTTTTTGCTTGTTCTTTCTCTGATATTTACTTTTTGAATCCATTCTTTCCTCTCTCACAGCTCATCTGAGAAATCTCTGCCATGGAGAACAGCAGGTATGTTGTTTTACACTGCAAAATAAATTAACTTCGTCTTTTTTAGAATTTTTTTTTTCTATTTCCATCCATCCATCCATCCATCCATCCATCCATCATCTTTTACCCATTTCTTCCTTTCGCGGGGGTCACTGGTGCCCATGTCCAGCTATCACTGTGCGAGGCAGGGTACACCCTGGACAGGTCTCCAGTCCATCACAGGGACACATAGAGACAAATGAGACAACCAACCATTCACTCTCTCATTCACACCTGGACAATTTAGAATTACCAATCAGCCCAACATGCATGTTTTTGGTCTGTGGGAGGAAACCGGAGTACTTGGAGAAAACCCACGCATGCACCTAGAGAACATGCAAACTACACCCAGAAAGGTCCCCCTGACTGGGATTTGAACTGGGGCAACCTGCTCACTGAGAGGCAGCAGCGCTGCCAACGTTACCACCGTGCTGCCCTTTTTCTATTTCAATTTGTTTAATATTGTCAGATTTTGTTTGACATTCTTTAGACTCGCACAGCAGCTCACCCACCTTCATTAAAATAATAATAGAACAGTAATTTAGAACTGCAGTGACTACTGACCTCTCCATCTCTCCCTAGTTAGGTCCACTATAAATGATAAGGGATTAGACCAGGGACAATGTGTTAAGTATCACTGTGATAAAATATTGAAAGTTTGACAAAACCTCCTTAGCTAAGTGCTTCTCTTCTTACTGAGGATAGAAAAAATGCTTGTCTGAGTGTGTGCTTCTGTGCATGCAGAGTGCATTCCTGACATGTTTTACATTTCCTCGATAATCTACCAGTGCGACCCTCTTCAACAAAGCAGTTGACAGCCCCCCGGCATGTTCTTGTTTAATAGTTACTGCATCAGTGACAGGTGACAGAAGGATGTTTTTTTTTTTTCCCACATCTATTCACTGTCTGATTGTTTTAACTCTCATTCTGATCAGATTTTTGGAAAAGAACAGATAATAAATTGCATTTGCTAACATCTTTAATGGCTTATTAATTGCATAGTGAAAAGCAGAATTTTTGCAGTGGTCATTAATCTTTTATTGTCGATTCTGTCAAGAGAGCCCATGGGGGTGTTATAGCAGTACATCTGCACTGGGAATATTAATACCACTTGCTTTTCTCATTAACTGTCTGCTCCTCATTTCCTTTCTGAATGCATTTCATTAGTGTTATAACAGAACAGGAGACTAATCACAGTCACAGTTTTGTTTTGTGTTGATTGATAATGATACCACGGATAACAAATGACAGTCAGATGTGGTTTTATACTTTAAGCAAATACAACTCTGAATATGGGAACAAAGTGTTTCCTGGAGGATAGAATTATGACTGCTGAAACAAGTCTTTCTGCCTCTGGAAATGTCACACTTAATGTCCACTAAGAGTAGAGGAGAAACGCCACCGAGTTGAACATTTCTTTGTTTTCTGTTTGCTGTGGTCTTCATGTTCCATCCATTCATCCATCATCTTCCGCTTGGTCCGAAGTCGGGTCTCGGGGGGCAGCAGCTTGAACAGGGAGACCCAGACATCTCTTTCCACAGACACCTCTTCCAGCTCTTCTGGGAGGATTCCAAGGCGTTCCCAGGCCAACCGAGAGACATAGTCTCTCCAGAATGTTCTGGCTCTTCCCCGGGGTCTCCTCCCAGTCGGACATGCACGAAGCACCTCCCTAGGGAGGTGTCTAGGAACCATCCTTACCAGATGCCCAAACCACCTCAACTGGCTCCTTTCGATGTGGAGGAGCAGCGGTTCTACTCTGAGTCTCTCCTGGATAACTGAACTTCTCACCCTCTCGATGAGGGAGAGGGCGTGCCCCAGAGGAGAGGGCGTGCCCCATAGGTCATCTTAGCACCAGCATAACTGGTTTTGTCCACTTTGGAGTAGGCTGTTGTGGGAGAAGCAGTTTTGTTTGCTATCCTGATGCATGCTCAATAATCCAGGTAGAAAAATCTAAAAAAGTTAAATCTGGTCCTATGGACATTAAAAAAAAAACAAAAAAAACAAAGCAAAACTGCAGCAAACAAACTGGTTGATCCACTCTGAGAAGGTGCTATTTAAGAGACTGAGCTGAATACAGCACCTCAGACTGAGGAAGTCTTTCAGATGAAAGATGAAACGTTTCTACATTTTTTGTTGTTGTTTTGCTTTGGTTTTTTTCAATGTCCAGAGGACCAGATTTAACTTTTTTAGAGTTTTGTTTGGTGTTTCCGCGGACCAATGAAGCCTTCCAGATGGAGGGCGAAACATCTCAGCACAAAAAAAAAAAAAAACCTGTCCTGATGACCTGACTGAACATTGTTGGATTTTATACCTGGATTATTGAGCATAAACTTTGGTGAACTTTTCACCCTATTTCTAAGGGAGAGTCCAGCTACCCTGTGGAGGAAACTAATTTCAACCGCCTGTATCCACAATCTCATTCTTTCGGTCACTACACAGAGCTCATGGCCATAGGTGAGGGTAGGAACGTAGATCGACTGGTAAACAGAGAGCTTTGCCTTACAGCTCAGCTGCCTCTTCACCATAAAGGATCGGTACAGAGTCCGCAATACTACAGATGCTGCACCAATCCATCTGTCAGTCTCATGCTCCATTCTTCCCTCACTCATGAACAAAACCCCAAGATACTTGAACTCCTCCACTTGAGGCAGAACTTCACTCTTGATCCAAATAGAGCAATCCACCCTTTTTCGACTGAGAACCATGGCCTCAGATTTGGAGGTGCTGATTCTCATCCCTGCCACTTCACACTCGACTGTGAACCACTCCAGTGAGAGCTGAAGATCATGGCATGATGAAGCCAACAGGATCACATCATCTGCAAAAAGCAGAGATGGAATCCTGAGGCCACCGAACCGGAATCCCTCTGCCCCCCGACTTCACTGAGAAATTCTGTCCATAAAAGTTATGAACAGAATTGGTGGCAACGGGCAGCCCTGGTGGAGTCCAACTCCCACCCTGAACAGCCTGTAGCAACGGGCCCTTGATCCCATACTCACGGAGCACCCCTCACAGTGTACTTCAAGGAACATGGTTGAAAGGCATCTCCAAGTCCACAAAATACATGTGGACTGGATGGGCAAACTCTCATGACCCCTCGAGGACCCTAGTGAGGGTAAAGAGCTGGTCCAGTGTTCCACGACCAGGATGGAATCCACATTGCTCCTGGACCTGAGGTTCGACCAACGGTCTTCATGTTGGCACTTGAATTCCCAAGTGTCATAGTCGCAAGGATCGCTTGGTCTCTTGGTGGTGTTAATAAAAAACACCACTTATTCAAACTCTAAATACAATTAAAAGTAACCAACATTGTCTAAAAAACTACATTACTTGATAATAACTGTTAGATTTGCTGTTGCCTATTATGTAAAAGCACATCATAAATAAAAACTGTAGTGGTAGATATCAGCTGTTATAATCTGCACTCTGCCTACACCAGGTCGGTATGTCCATCAGAAAGAATTGGAGGCATATAGTCCCTTAAGTGCTCATACATATGCATGTGTAGTCTCATAAAAGCCAGAATCCACATTTATTACTGTAAAATTTATCAAGCTTGACCAGCATTATAATGACATTTTATGGAGACTTTTTTGCTGAAACATTAGTTGGACTCACAATGCAACAGCCTTTTAAAGAGTTGGGAGGGTGTGTATTCAAACATTCATATGGATGATACAGTCCCACATCAAAACACTCAACTTTATTTATAAAATTATTTTAAAACACAGATGTAACCCAAAATACTTAATGTAAAATAAATAAATAAATAAATAATTTAAGACCAGGTAATATAAAACCAAAAATAGGTCATAGATAGCATAATTCAAAAATAATTAATGTCATAAAAATAATATGTTTTTAGGTTGGTTTCAACGACAGAGAAAGTGTCTTGGTGTTATTTTCTGAAGCAGGGAGCTGATCCAGAAAAGGGGAGACAACAAGCTGGGAGCAAAGTGATCTAGTTGGGTTGTAAGGAACAATTAGTTATGCTGGAGCTAGGCCATTCATTGCTTTTGTATGCATTGAGGAGGATTTTGTATTGTATTCTGATAGACACGGAGGCCAGTGCAGAGAGGGTAAAACAGAAAAATGATGGTCTTTCTCAGAAGTACCTGTCAATTTTCTTGCTGCAACTTTATGAAAAAGCTGCATGGTTTTGAAGGACTGTTTATTGCACCTAGCTAGAATGGCATTACAATATTCAAGTCTGCAAGTGATGAAGGCTTAGACCAGTTTTTCAGCATCATCTTGAGTAAGTAAGCTTCTAATTTTATAGATTTTGCAAAAATGAAAAAAAAAAAAGGTCTTTTTGAGACTAATTTGATATGTAGATTAAAGTATAGGTCTTAGATTATGGTAAGATTTGTACTAAAGGCTATTGTAATTCCATCAAGATGATATTTTGAGTGTATAGTGTCTAGAGTTGCATTAGGGTATAAAAAATCGGACCCAGCCCTAGCCCGTAGCCATAATTTCCGAACCTCACCCGATCCGACAAATTAACAGTAATTACAGGTCCGAACCTGAAAAAACCCCAACATTTTTAATTAAGCTTTGACTTCTTATAGCTATAGTTCTTAACGGTCGGTGGACGCGCGCAGCTGAATAAAGGGGGCAGCCGCCAAAGCGCATTTAATGCTTCTCTTGCTTCTGCCTGCATTGGACCCTGCTCTGACATGTCGGATATTTTGTGATCTCACCTGTTTGGGTCGTCGGCCGCGCACATCCGCTGAGTGCAGAGGCTGAATGAACGTCCATTTGGACGATGGACCACTGGCAGTAATCCATCTGAAGCTTATCTGAACTTTTTACCTGTTTCAAGGCCGGTCAGCGCGCGGTGCAATGGCCGCGTGCAGCTGGTGATAGTATGACAAGCCATGTTGCCATTTAATTGGATCGTCAGCCGTGTACGTCCACTGACGCAATCAAAAGCCAGACATGACCCGGCCCACACATTAAGCACATTATGATGGACCGGCCTGGTCTGAATCTGGGTTGGGCGGGGCCAGTCTCTGGGTTAGGATCAAAAATGACAGCTCTAATAGTGTCTTATTTAGTTTTTTTTTTTTTTTTAGAACCAAAAGCATTGATCCCAGATTTATGTGAGTTCAACAAAAGAAAAATTAAGGACATCCAGTTCTTTACGTCCCAAGTCAGGCTTAGAGTTTGAGCAATAAATGAGTCATCTGGTTTAAGTTGTGTATAAAGCTATGTGTCATCAGCATAACAACAGTGCTGTAAGTAATATGTTCGGATAATGTGACCTAAAGTAAACATTTATGAAGAGAAAAGATCTGGACCTATAGCAGAACCCTGGGGAGCACCATGATTAACTTTAGAAAACAGTGAGGACACATTATTGAAATGTATGAAATGAAGTCTTTCAGACAGATATGACTTATTCCAAGCTAAGGCAGTTTCCTTGATCCCAATGATGTGCTCAAATCTGTATTTGAGAATTATGTGGTCAAACGTGTCGAATACAGCACCGAGTGTCACTTAAATAAATAAAAATATCAGGCAATCTACACACCTCTTATGTTAAATTCATTGTTAATGATTGCTCAAAAACCCTTGCCATAAGGAGACAATCCTCCTTTTTTGCATGTTTTCTTTCTCCCTCTGTGCTTGCTGTCCGTTTCTCTTTTTATTTCCTGTGACTGTCTGCTCTGGGATTGTAGTTCCTGCTTTAATAAACAGGGTCAAGACACAGTTTGACAATATGTCATCACAAACTGTTATTAAGTCTTACCATCACTGAAGTTTCACAGTGTGTTAGTTCTTGCAAACCATTTTGTTGTAACACTTAGACAGTTTACTCCTTATATAATATCTCTATATCCCTTCTGTTTCCATGTTGCACTTTTACATAGTTGGTTTCAATTATATTTTACCCTGGTTTTTTTTTTTGTTTGTTTGTTTGTTTGATTGGTTTTGTTTGGTTCTTTCAGCTGCAAAAATATGTATTTTGTTCAAGCTGTTTAGAAAGTGTTGTATTGTGTGTCAGACCATGATGGGGATCAGGAAAGTCAAACCCAAACAGTTTGAAACCTCATAAGATTGTTTTACTCAGAACTATGTTTTCGACAAACAATATTGTCAGAATGACAGAGTTGTTGAAAAGTTAAAAAACAAAAAAACAAACAAAAACATTAAGTAAACCAAACAAAGTTGAGTCAGGCCATCTGGACAGTGTCTTTTGTGGAAATGTTTTGTCCTTCATCCATAGGACTTCATCAGGAAGAGGAGCCACAACAAACTCAGTTCCACAAGCAACACACTCACATAGTGAGCCAACCAGTTTGATGTGATAAGATGGTTTCTGGAGTCCGTACTCTCCCCCGTCAACTCCTCAGAGGCAGGCATATCCAAAGTGGTTCAAAACATCAAAGTTCATGCTCAATAATTCAGGTAAAACATCAAACAAAGTTGAGTCAGGTCATCTGGACGGTTTCTGGATGTTTCAACTGGACGTTCTGGGCGTTTGATTTTTTTTAACCTGAATTGTTGAGCATGAGCTTTGATAAACTTAAAGAAGTTGCTACTACAGGGTGCCACATACAGGCTTATTTCATCTCAGCAGTAATTACCCAATACATACTTTGGCAATTTGAGTGGAGTCAATTTGTCGAGTCAATCGTATCTGTAAATAGACTGGCACTGTTAGATGTCCGGATGTAGAAATGCAAATAGTCTGGTTGTCAAACAGACTCCGCCTGTCAGTCAGCAGCTTTATTGAATGGGTCAGCTTTGGTAACAATGAATGCGTCTTCGTAGGATTCAGCTCCCATTCACACACAGCTAAGCATGCTTGATTTACCAGAACTAGACTGGCTGCCTCTGCCTATTGTTCTGGTGATTGCAGAGAAACCCATTGACTCTTGTCATGCTTAACCGAATTGGGACTATGGGCTAAACTGTGCACAGAAACTGTACGATGGCTACTTCCAGTTTCTGTTGAATCATTATTTGTTTTCCTGTACAAAAGGAGTGGGGCATATTAGAGCATTCCCAAATTAGTAAAGCTGTAAAAATTAATGATACCAGCTGTATACAGCTGTAAAATTAATGTAGCAGAAATCATTGTTTAGTTTGTTTTCCCTCAGTCCCCACCCTCAAAACAAGTTCACTGCTTTAATGACCATTATAAATTTCCAAACCCCTTCTTTCAGTTTTGTTCTTGCTTTCTTCTTCTTAAACACTCTGTCTCTCTTTGACTTTCTGCTCTCCTGTGTCTTCTCTGCCTCAGGGGATACTAAGTCTCGAGTGACTGACAGCTCCCAGTCGCCCATCTATCGCATCAGGACTGGGTCAGAGAAGGTGTCTCTGTACTCCCCAGAGCAGTCTTCCCTTCATGAAAGTGAGGGTCTGTTATTGCCTTCAGTCTATCTTCTGCAGTCCCCTTCTTTAACCTCACATGCATTTTAGTTTTATTTTTTGCTTCAGCTTAGCTCCACTCCATTGTTTCTTTTTTTGGTCTTTTTTACATTAATATTTAGAATTTTAGTACCATACACACTTTCACGTTTTTTTTTTTTTTTTTTCCCAAACCAGACTTTTGGGCCTTACTCTTTTGTGTGAGAGATACAAGCTATGTTTACATGGACATAAGTCATCGGATCAAACGGCCGTTCGAAATAAAAACGCGTCATGTAAACACCCTGTTCGGCTTGTTATTTGTTTATTCAGCGTGATACAAAATAATTTGTGATCAGAACGAAACGGGTGGTTTACGCCGATTCATAACCCGAAGTTATGAATCGGCGAGGTTTGTTTACGTTCATCCCGGAAATAGAACTTCTTCTTCTGTGTTTTTTAAGGAGAGTTTACCACTCTGCACGTCAGTACTTCTGTTCAGAACAAAGCCCGCTGCATGTAAACGCTCGTCATGAACAGAAAGTGCCCATGTAAACGATACATTTGAGTTATTTTATCTGAAAACATTTCAATCCGGTCAAAGAATTTTGCGCATGTAAACATAGCTACAGAGTCAATATATGAGTAAGTGTTTTACCTTTACCGTGGTTGTCACAGAGCTGCAACTGAGAGTTGATGTAGCAGCACAAACCTCACAGGATATACTGTAAATTGTTGACCCCTTATCTAAGCCTTCACTGATGTCATGATGGCGCACACATCTTCTTAGCTGTTTCTTTTCACCTATAAATTGGTGTTTTCACACATGCATTGCAGCATATGGAAAACAAATCTCATGTTTTTTCAAGATAAAAATAACATCCTGCCAGCTTTTTTGTAACAATGCAAAGTGAGACAGTTTATGAATAAAGCAAATGTCTAGCAGACTTTCAACACACACGTATGTTGAGGTTACCATTACAAGTTCTAACTCTTCATGCTTCCCTGTTTGGTTCCCTCTTGTTTGATGTTGTAAATAAATATGCAGTTCTTGTGATATTGATGTCACCACAGCACAGCATCATGAAGCCCTACATGTTGTAAAGAGGGTAATTTCGTACATGTATATTTTCACTCATGACTTTCTTTCTGAGTTCTATCTGATCGCCATTTCCGTACATTAACAGACCAAATTTCCCAAGAGAAGCTTGTGTCTGAACAGCAACTCATGATAAAAAATAGACCGTATTGTCGGCACATTTTCTAAAAAATATCCAGCTTTCATGTGTATAAATGACATATCTGTTTTAAAGAGGCAATTGGTAACAGCTGATCTTTTATAAAAGACTAAGAAAAGCTAAACACTAAATCACAGGGTGGCAAACCTGTTGTTCCCCTGCTGTCATTTTTCATTAGAAAAGCTATTTAGTTAAAGGTCATGTCTGTTATAAAACCTCTTGTAATATCTGTTCCCCTGTGCTCCTAACCCCTTCCCTGTTTTACTAAGTTTTCACTAAACTCATGTCAGTTTCTCACTCTTTCTCTCAGGATCTGCAGGGAATTCGTGTGGTTCAGCTCAGATGAACTCTTACTCTGACAGTGGCTATCAGGATGCCAGCAGTGGCTACCTCAGCAGTCAGAACCACGTCAAGGCAGAGCTGAAGGTGCAGCACTCCTTCCCCGGAGCTGGCACCGGCACCTTTGGGCAGAATACCAGAGCGGAGGGTCAGGCTTCAGCCCAGGTACTGTCAGCAAGTTTCTCACCATTGTATGCCACAACTTCATTGTTTTAATGTTTATAGCTTTTTAAAAAAATTTTATGACTGCAAAATCCTCATTGCTTTAGCCTTGTGAGTACAGAAATTTAAAGTCTTAAAATCACTTAAAGTGAGCTAAGCAGTTCAGCATAAACATGATTCAAACAACTTTGCACACAAAAATTGCTGAGAAACCAACATGTCACTCTGGAGGGGGGTTAGAAGACAACATAAACGTGGCCTATAAAGTCATGCATGTGATGAAATTGTTTATATAATGTTATTTAAAAGTTTAATTCTTATTTTACAACTCAGTTTATGCCAGAGTGTGTAATACGACATGATCATTTTCTTTATATCCCCTTATTGATTGAAGGGAAAAACAACGTTTTTTTTTTTTAATTGCCTGCAGGTTGCAGCAGTCACAACAGCCCAGCCTGGTCGTGCTATGCGAAGGGTTTGTTCAGTGCCTTCTCGCTCTCACTCGCCAGCCTACACCACCAGTATCTCCCCATCCCGTGGCTCTCTGCGTACCTCTATTGGCAGCGCCTACGGCTCCCCCATCATAACCGAACCCAAACCTTACTCCAGCATCTTATCTACAACCCTGCCCTCTGTGCAGCGCACCAACAGCATAGGTGGCAGTAGCTCACCCTACTCCACCAAGAAAAATTCCCCTGCAGGACTGCGTCGCGTGAGCTCCACAAACTCACGATCTGGCACTGCTGGCCGCACCACCTCATCCTATCAGACCTCTGCTGGGTCATCGTCAGCCTGCATGGGCTCGCCTCTGACGATGGCGGACAGTATCAACCCTCCACTGACACAGCAGCCTACTCACTCATCGTCTCCTGTCAGGTCTAGTATGACCGCTGTGCCCCAGCATTACAGCTCCACTCTGCCTCGCTCCATGCTCCACAACACCGACCCCTACGGACCTCAGAGTTACGACATTTATGAGAGGATGACACGACCTGACAGCCTCGCAGGTACTTCACTCAATACACACATGCTGCTTTTTAGTGTGCACCATAGATCTTTTACTACATTTTGAAGAAAGACTAAATGTAAAAAAATATGTTTCTTTTAAAATAAAAAGTTAAGCATTTTTCAGTTAGCTATGGAGTACAGCAAGATGTGCTTAATCCGTTGTCCTCACCAGTAGCCACTTTTTAATGGTCTTGCATACTCTACTTCTTAGTCACAGTAAATCCCAGTTTGAAATAAACGTACTACTGTATACCTAAATGTTTAGTGGATGCATGTGTGTAACAAGGGTCAAGGTTCTTTAATGTCATTCGCATCACATGTGGTACATGAGGTGGAACGAAATTGCATTCACAGGGTCCCAATTGCATCCAACAATAGCAAAAAATATAAAGTGTAAAAAGAAACAAAAATAGAAGGATCTAAGATAAACACTTAAAGATATATGCTAGTCACTGATAGTGCAAAACAATACACCAAACAACAACAGTACGAACATGAGTCTTTGTGGGTGGATGAGTACGAATGAATGAACACAGCAGCATGAAATAATCAGCAGCATGAGATCAGCAGCATGGATGATCAGCAGCACATATCAACTATCAAAGTTGCAGTCTATATATATATATATATATATATATATATATATATATATATATATATATATATATATATATATATATAAGGTTCATCTAAAAAAATTATTGTGAAAATGTTCAGTATATTCTGTCAGTCGTTTCAGAATTTGAAACTCATATTACATAGATTTATTACAAATAGAGTGAAATATTTCAAGCCTTTATTTCTCATATTTTTGATGATTATACTTACAAATAATGAAAAAAAAATCAGTGTCTCTGAAAATTATTAATTAATTATTATTATAATTAATTAATTATTAACTCATGGTGTTACACTCTAATCAGCTACAGTAATTAACTCCTAGACATGAGCTACAAATGTCTTAGTCAAGCCACTCTTGAACCAGAGACATCATCAGAAGCGTCTTACCTGGCTGGTTTGGGGTCATGTCCTCTGCTGGTGTTGGCCACTGTGTAATCTATGTGTCTGTAATAAGAGTTTTCATTCAACCTTTATTTATACAGGCATAGTCACATTGAGCCACAAGGACTCATTTACAAGAGAGACCTGTGTCAGACAGAACATATAAAGTACAGACAACAATAACGGTAAACAATGAAAACAATAAACTACCGGTACAGTAAAAATGCAGTTTCACTTTCTGAAATGATTCACATAAGTATGGAACTTTTTCATGACATTCAAATTTTTTTAGATGCATCTGTGTGTGTGTGTGTGTGTGTGTGTTTCTACATGTTAAATAACAAGCACCTATTTCCAATAAGTAAAAGCTTCAATTAAAAATGTAAGATGGGTTTCTATGTTTAAGCTGTACACACTGAATAAAGGTCAGCTTAAAAAATATAGTTGTGCAAGGCTGTGTGCTTTATTGCATTGTATTTAATTCTAAGTATATAAATTCAGGAAAATATATAACGAAGGACATGCCTGTCCTTACTGGTTTGTCATCTTTTCATCTTAAAATGAAACTTGGCAGATTCAATTTGTATCTTGTTTCAGTCTGCAGCCATAAAAGGAAAATACCTGCCTGTGTAAATTTTCTGCTTTCACATTTTAATGTATTTTACATTGAGAACTAGGGATGCACGATATCATCGGCATGGTATCGGCCAATATTAGCGTTAAAGTTAAATATCGGACATCGGCCATTCCATCAAAATAACGCACCGATATAAAAGGCGCTGTTTTTGTATGACAACCCAGTGACAAGGATGCCTGCAGCACCAGCACAACGTGATGACGTCATGCGTGCCTACCTGATCTGATCTCGGCGGAGAGGAAGAAGTCAAAATGTCGGCGGTGTGGACGTTTTTCTTTTTCCGTTGAGGATATTGGATTCCGAAGATTTTTGGACTACGTTGAGCCTCGCTACATCGTTCCCAGTTAGAGATATTTTTCCGACGTAGCATTACCCGAGTTACAAGCTGTCATTTCTGACATCATTGAGAAGCTAATAGCTGATAGAAATTGGGTGAGTTTTACCACAGACATTTGGACGTCAAGTGTTAGCCCCGTTAGCGTGATTAGTCTTACGGCACAATGGATATACAAAATCTTTGAACTTAAAAAGGCTGTCCTTCATGCACAAGAGTACAGAGGATCCCACACTCCAGCTAGGAACCCGGAACAAGCCTTCACATGTGAAACAGCATCGCAGGTGACTAATTCTAATAAATAACATTTAACACTTTTCATTTAATATAAGTTAAAGTGCTATGCATATGGCTGTTACTGAATATATGTCACCAACTCTTACAGCTGTTACACAATTTTTGTAGCAAATAACTCTAAATAAGAGGACTATGTTCTGACAAAGGAAAGTATCTTAAAAATATCTGTATCGGATATCGACCAAATAAGTTTTAACATATCGGATATCGGCCAAAAATCCAATATCGTGCATCCCTATTGAGAACACTCCTTAAATACGGTAAGTATTCATAACCATATTTAGTACATAACATTTTATTATAAATATTCAGCACTTCAGTCACATGTGCTGTGTCTATTCAGGAATGAATACACTGAGGACATTGTTTTTTTCTGTACATTGTTAAATTTCTTGCCTAATTGTCCTATATGCAGACAAACATTAGCTGTCTTCATGCATGAACGTGAGATGTTGAGAATGTGTAGCCAATTTGATCTTTGGGGCACACAAGAGGGCAGGACCTGCAGCACAGCATGGAGATTGTTGTTTTCTTTACAACGTGCTGAGAATGACTGAGGCTTCGTGGTGACAGTTTTATAGTGATGTCAATAACAGATGTGTCTGAACGTATCCATTGTAGTGAGGAGCGAGCAGAAAGCTTAGTATAAGGTTTAACAGGAAAATGTGTGAATCTGCACACTCACAATAAAAGTTTTAAAGTGGGTTGATTGTGCAAAGTAACAATCCTTACACATATATGGAGAATACCACATTTATTAGACTTTTTTGGGGTTTTGATGTAACTTAAACATTATTATTTAAGCTCACTTTTAGGGGTAACAGATGACAGCTGTGCAGTCACTGACACTGTTTTGCACAGAAGACAGCTACAAGAATACACACACTAAATGTGGTTTGTTTGCCTCCTGTAACTTTTGAAACTACCTGTGCGGGAGAGCTCATGCTGAACTTGGCAGTTGCTAAACTGTCAAGCCTTGTCTTGTAAAGCCTGATATGCTGCATGCACGTGGTGAGAGTTGTTTTTATCTTCATTTATAACCACGCCTGCGTTTTGCTGTACTACATCCTGCAGGGTGAAGTTTTGCCTGGAGTTGGGGTGCGGTTTATGTGAATTCCTCTAAATGTGTCAAATAAAGGACAGCTGCTCATCCAGATTTTAGGCTTGACTTTTGCACTCGTTCACTCTAATAAAGATTCAAATTTTAAAAAGGCTGTTAATAAAGGAAGTCAGGGTTCACTGTCAAACTGCAAAATGTGTTTTTAAAGAGAAATCAGACTCTTCTCATTAAATTTCTAGATGGTTGTTAGAAGGTTAATTTACTTTTTTCTTCTTCTCAACCTCCTGCTGCCGTGGATTTCTTCAGATGCCCTCATTGATGGAGACATTAAAGGTGAAATTTTGGTTGTCGTATTTGTTTCTAATTGTTACATGTCTTTTATTTCAGTACTCCATACACCAGTATTTTTTTATTTTTGATAAGTCCACAGCTGTTGCCATTTGTATTATTCTTTATTTAGTTGATTGTTGTATTGTTAGCTTTAGGCTAAGCTGTTTTCTTGGTATCATTGTCTCCTGTATGTGATCTTTTAATTATATTGTTCAAAACAGTCATTAATTAATAGTTTGATGGACTTTGTGCTATATCAGTAAATGCCACTCTAATACTTTCTATAAGATGCTAAAAGTATAAATCAACAAATGAATCCTATATAATTCAGAACTGTAACACCGATTGTGCTTGAATCTATGGGGTAATGGCTAAAAAGGCAGAAATGAGTGATGGCAGCTGGATTTTGTTTGAAGATAAATTATTTGAGGCTTGTCTTGCATATTTTCCATCACTTAAAGGCTGCAAAATGTGTTTCAGATAGTTCGATTTCTAGTTATTTTGCTGTCACCCAGCGTTTTTATTTATTTTTTATTTTTTTTTATTTGTACTGTGTTTTTATCTAGAGCTGGTACAGCACATTCAAGTGTGTGTGTGTGTGTGCATTGTGGTTTGTTTCTATGTGGCCCTGTGATGGACTGGTGACTTGCTCAGCACGCTGGAGATAAGCACAAGCCTCCCCGGTACCCTGAACAGAATTGGGCAGGTATAGAAAATGAATGGCCTGATAGCCTTTACTGCATATGCTCATTTAAAACTTTTTTTTAAAGCCAGGAAATAAGTAAGATATTTTTAAATAATAAATTCATCCAATAAATAAACAAATTCTGCTCTGAGTGACTGTTTCCTGCAGAGGGGTCAGCCTGTCAGCATAGTTTTGTCTCTGACAGTTTGCTTTCTGCTTTTATCTCAATCTTTTTTGCTGTCCTCAGTTTTAGTGTCACTCCAGCTCCTTTACTTGTTTCTGTAGTCTCCTTTTACATTTCACACCGACACCCCATCTGCATGTTGCCTTTACCACAGTAATTTGTCACAAGTGTATGATGAGACGTATCAATAGAAAATGAGTTGATCACATGATCACTCAAGTGGCAGGTTTTGGAAAATGACACAAACCAGCTAAACTTAACATGTCTGCTTAAACCTGCTTTCCCCATTCGTCTTTTATGATCTTGCTCCTATTTTACACGCCAAAGCATTTATATCCCTTTCTTTTGCTTTATTTCTACCCCTCAATGTCCCCTCTCTTCTTTTTTCTTTCCATCCACCTGGCTCCATCGCCTGCACTTTCACTGGCATGATGTCATAGCTTCCTTTCCCTGCTGAAAAATGGAAAACGAAGACAAATTGTCCCTAATAATGTACTCATTACATTCTGTCCATCTGAGAGCAGAGTGGGACAAAGAGAGGAAATGGCATATCTGCCTGTGCACTGTATCATCCTGAGACCGTAGAAGTTATCATGCTGCAATTTAGTTTCACCACCATTCTCAGTCTTATTGAGTTTCTGGTACGTCTAACACTTTGTTTTTGTGGAGGTTTTTGGCTGGTCTGAGAGGATTCTTGAATATTATTTTTGTTGAGGAATGCACCCAGCTGTATCTGTTACTCCAGAGCAAGCATGCGCCGAGCCACCACCGCCTTTCATCTAGCCTCTGCCAAGTGTAATCTGTTAAAGCCACGGTGAGAGGACTGAGGGGGAGAATTAAATGACTGTAACGTAGAAGGAATGTGGGCCATTCATCCTCAACAGACAGCAGAATGTTATTTCTCCTTGACAATTTGCAGATGCTCATAGAAGTGACTGCAGTGCTTCTATCAAGAGAGCAACGTAAATAAGGCATTCTCCTCATTGGCTATTTAAATGTGGCTACTTTTAGGAGTGGGGCTGCTGAAAGAGAGAAATAAATGCGAAGGCTTCCTATAATGGAATAATTTTGTTCCTCTTACTCAATCACCGGTGTCTGAATAGCCCCAGTTCTTGGGTCTGTAAGGAGGGGTGGACAGCTTTTAGTATCTGTGTTCACACATTGTACCTACCGTAAATACGTGTCCTGACTTTGTGATGGGATTTCAGTTATCTACTCTGTATGCAGATAAACGTAACTTGTGTCAATCAACTGTCAACTGAACACGATAAAGAATATTAGCAGATCTGCTGATGTTTTTGTAAAGTCACAAATTAATTTGGAAAATCATTATTCAGATGTGATCTGGTTTCAGATTCACCTTAGCTGGAATTTCTTTACAAATACAGTAGCCCCTCGATTATCGTGGGGGTTACGTTCCACACACCACCACAGTAGGTGTAAAACAGTTTGATGGTTATATGTATATGTACTGCACAGTACTACAAAATTTTACTCACCAGCCTTGCAGACCAGCAGCTCGCTTCCGGCTCAGCTGACCTACGCTGTAGTGACGAAGCCCACCGACCCGTCCAGGTTGAAGTGCATGTGGATAATTGAGCTCCAGGAAGCTTCAGGATTATTTGAGACTTTCCTGCCAGTTCTGTGAGTTTAATAGATCAATTGCTACTTCTGACTTTGCGTTGCAAAACTTTCCCTCCATTTCAGCAGAAAGCTGTGGAAGCACTGTTGGCTTCTGGGTAGTGTAGTTCTTTTGATGTGTGTTGCAGTGTAGCCTTATTGAAAGAAAACTATAAAATGGCAGCGCCTGTCCAGAGGTTTTTTTTTTTTTTTTTGCGTTAACTTTTCAATCCGTACCGTCCCAATCCCGTGAGTGGGGGCCGAGATGGGGTAGAGGTAGGGCGGCCGACGTGACCTGAAAGTCCCAGGTTCGACTCCCAGCCATTCCCACATGCCGTGGTGTCTCTGAGCAAGACACCTAATCACCAATTGCTCCCTGGGTGCCTACATAGCTGCCCACTGCTCCACTTGGGTGCATCCCAGGTGTGATGGGTTAAATGCAGAGAAACTATTTTATTATTGTATTGTATTGGATCATACAATTATGACAACACATAGCACTTTTTATTTATTTATTTATTGTTTGTAATATTAAAGTTGACAGTCGTGTGTCGTGTACAATCTTTTGTTGAAAAACTGCGAAAGAGCGAGTCTGCTAAGTAGCGAGGGACTACTGAATCTCAAAAAGCAAAATTATGTAATGGACACAATATGAGGTAAAATTTTCTACTAGTCTCCAAAAGTAGAGACTTGTGACTGAAACAACCATTTTAATAAATATTAACCAGTAATAATACAGCCAAGTGTTCATTTATGCATTTGTTATTCAAAGGATTCAGACGAAGGCGTGTCAGACTGATTCGCTATCTTCATTTAAAATCTTTACTCTCCTTGCCGACAGGTATCTCCTGTTCTTGTTCACAAAGTAAGCCAACATGGCTGGTTTTTATTCTTACATTTTAAAGACAGAGCTCCCTCATTTATTCAGTTCTGCTTGGTAGACTTGGTGTTTATTTACATTCTGCACCGGAGCTCACGCTGTTGGAGAGGACCCAAGTGACGTCTGTGGGCTCTCGATATGTGCAATGAGCAGTAAGTTGCCATATGCACAGTGGTCCACGGAGGTTCACAGCTCCGTAAGTTTCACTCATGTGAGGTTTAATACAAACAAACATAGGCGTTTAGATCACTTTAATTGAGTTTATTTGGACTATAATGGTTTCTAGTGACTCTTTTCTACATTTTATGGCACCTATTTCTAAAGCTTGGAGTGACGGCCTAAAATTTTAAAACATTTACACCATCTTCATAATTTAACAGCAGATACGTGCACAGTTTTATGTCCCATAAGAAAAGGTTTATTTTGCTTCAGCAGCGATTTCAGCTTTTAGCCTGACATGACAAAGAAATGACTGGCTCAGTGATTTTATTTTTTAAACTAGTTATCCCTCTTATTTAACTCTTTTTTTATGTTTAAATTTTTAACCACTTCTTTTAAATTTTTTTTTAGATTCCTACAAATATTATTTTTTGCATTCCTTCTTTTTGAGACGCCGTATGCTATGCACCCTCTCCTAGCCAGCCTTGCACTTGTCCTACAGGAGAGTTACACCATTTCTTCATGTTGAATATTTTATGGAGCAAAAAAAAAACAACCTTTTTTTGTTTTGTATAGTTGAATATGGAATATAAAGGTTTTATTACATAACATTTTTTTTTTGTCATAATCATTGAACTGTACTGGGACACACGCGTCTTATAAATGTAATTGAAGCAGCTATAACTTCGCATGGTTCATTAAGATTTGCCAACTATATAAGTTTTTTTTTTTTTTAATGAACAAAACATTTAACCTTTTGCATAATGTGTTTTAAAACACTTAGACGTTAAACAAAAATGTTTTTTTTTTTATCAGTAGTGATAGTTTAAGGCTAGGCTATCCATCCGTCCATCCATCCATCCATCCATCCATCCATCCATCCATTTTCTTCCGCTTATCCGGGGGTCGGGTCATGGAGGTAAGGCCAGCCGAGAAACATAGTCCCTCCAGCGTTTCCTGGGTCTTCCTCTGGCTTTCCTTCCAGTGGGACATGCCCGGAACACCTCACCAGGGATGCGTCCAGGAGGCATCCTAACCAGATGCCCGAGCCACCTCAACTGGTTCCTCTCGACGTGGAGAAGCAGCGGCTCTACTCTGAGTCCCTCCCGGATGACCAAGCTTCTCAACTTATCTCTAAGGGAGAACCCAGACACAATCTGCGGTTGAAAACTCATTTCGGCCACTTGTATCCGTGATCTTGTTCTTTTGGTCACAACCCAAAGCTCATGACCATAGATGAGGGTAGAAACATAGATCGACCTGTAAATTGAGAACTTCACCTTTTGACTCAGCTCTCTCTTCACCACAACAGACTGGTACAGCGCCTGCTTCACTTCAGATGCCACACCTATCTGCCTTTCGATCTCTCGCTCCATTTTTCCCCTCATTCGTGAACAAGACCCCAAGATACTTAAACTCCTCCACTTGGGGCAGGACCTCCTCCCTGACACAGAGAGGGCACTCTACCCTTTTCTAGCTTAAGACCATGGCCTCGGACTTGGAGGAACGGATCCTCATCCCGGCCGCGTCACACTCGGCTGCGAACCGCTCCAGTGAAAGCTGTAGATCACGACCTGATGAAGCCAATAGGACCACATCATCTGCAAAAAGAAGAGAAGTGATCCTAAAGCCACCAAAACAGATCCCCCCAACACCTTGACTGCACCTAGAAATTCTGTCCATAAAAGTTATGAACAGAATCGGTGACAAAGGGCAACCTTGATGGAGTCCAACTCTCACTGGGAACGAGCCCGACTTACTGCCGGCAATGCGGAGCAAGCTCTGACACCGGTCGTACAGGGACCTAACAGCCCATATCAAAAAGCCAGGTACCCCATACTCCCAGAGCACCCCCCCACAGGGTTCCCCGAGGGACGTGGTCGAACGCCATCTCCAAGTCCACAAAGCACATGCAGACTGGTTGGGCAAACTTCCATGCACCCTCCAGGACCCTGCTGAGAGTGTAGAGCTGGTCCAGTGTTCCACGACCAGGATGAAAACTGCACTGCTCCTCCTGAATCTGAGGTTCAACTATCCAACAGACCCTCCTCTCCAGAACCCCCGAATAGACCTTACCAGGGAGGCTTATGGCTAGGCTAATGTAATATAAATGTAATTCAACATGTGAGTTTTAACTTGTCAAAGAAAAAAGTTTTTTTTGTTTTTTCTTTGGTTAAAGAAATAGCTAGACTAACATGACAAGTGACTGAATTACTTCTTGTGAGACAGATTAATAACACTCTGAGATATAAGAAAAAGACCACATCTAAAAATATCCTCTGCTTAGGTGGTACAGATACTATTTTTGTGTTTGCATTTTATGTTTTCTGATGTTGTGTGTCATAGTGATAAGTTAATGAGTATTAACTGAGTTGTTTATTCTTAATGTCCAAAACTCCAGCCAGATAACGGGTCTGCCTCCTCATGTGGTTAAAGTCCTGCACCACTTTAAAATGATCTAAGTCTGTTTTTCTCACTTCTGTAAGTTCAACTTGTTGCTGATTAACCAAGCTGTGTGAAGCATGCTGCATTTCCTGATATTTGTGACGGTTCATGCACTGATCAGTTTAAACTTTTTTCTATAAGTCCGGCACCATCAGTTGTGAAAAGAATCAGGAAATGAAGCCAACAATACCACATCAGCGCAAGCAAACTTTTAGTGCAAATTAGTTTTTTTGATGTCATATAGTACATAAAATGTTTTGGTTGTTCTGTGTCAGACCCACCTGTCTACCATTGAATGGTATGAAAATGTGAGTGTGCAATGCTGAATTCCTGTCACCCCCCCCCCACCCCCCCCCCCATTAAAAAAATGAAATAATTCCAACCAGTCATCCATCCATTTTTTTTACCTGCTTCTTTGTTTCTGGTTTATGGAGAATCTGGTGTCTAACTCCAGCAGTCACTGTGTGAGAGGTGGGGTACACCTTGGACAGGTCCAAAGTCCATCACAGGGACACATAGAGACAAACAACCATTCACCCTCTCACTCACACCTAGACACAGTTTAGAGTTAACTATTAACCTAATATGCATGTTTTTGTTCTGTGGGAGGAAATCCTGAGAACTTGGAAAAAAAACAAACACGTAGTAGAACATGCAAACTCCACCCAGAAAGGCCAAGAGGCTAATCTCCAACCATCTTGCTGTAAGACGACAGCATCTTTTATTGCTTTCTGGAATCTTTGTACCCTTAATATCATCAATCTGCTGCTATTTTTGTTAAGAGTTGCTTCATTGCTGAATGACAAAGCAGTGTCAAGATTGGAATTTTCAAAATGGGTATCTGTGCAGCTAATTAGATTAATTAGATGATGAGGATGCATGTTGTTTAATGTGACTGATTACAGAAATCAGGAGACTGAAACTTTTAGACTGTAGCAGATTGATTAGAAACCAAGTTAGTAGAAAAATGTCTCATACAACAAAACATTTATCATGCAAGACATTTTTTCCGTGTGCATCAGTAGCAAGGTGAAAGTTGCTCACAAGCTCCAAACCTTTGTGCAAATCAAATCTTTTACACCAACCACTACATTCTTAACCATTCCCCTGCATCTACAGGAATAAGAAGCTCTTACGCCAGTCAGCACAGCCAACTTGGACAAGACATGAGGTCAACCATCTCCCCAGATCGCCACATTGCACCCATTTATGAAGATCGGACTTTTCGAGGCCCGTTGTACCGCAGCCCCAGTCACACCCAGCATGGGACCCTCTACAGGAGCCCTTCAGGTTGGCTCTTATTCTTACATATCTTATAAGGACTGTAGCACACAGCTTAGACTTCCAAAAGCTCCAGAATGAGTCTGTTAAATGTTAAAACTGGAAAAAAATCACAGTCATAAACAGTGGCTTGACTTGGTCAAAGTTATTGATGAATATATTTTGTGAAAACGTGTATAGCGTTTGAGCAAATAAGGCCTAAAGCCCTAAAACAGGTCAAGTCTTAAGCAGTTCAAAAGCAAAACAATTTCAAAACTACCTGAAATTGTTTTAGTATTTATTTCTGAGTAAATAGATAAACAATATAATTTGACAAAAACTAATATTCTATGAATAATATTGCACATTGAACATTTCTCGTTGTGCAGTGAACGCCAAAACTCGTGGAGCTAAATTGTTGTTTAACCCAAACACATCTTTTTTCCCATCAGGTGCAGATATTCTCTTCGACTTCAAATATTTCAGTGTTTGCCGTTTAATGAGAGTGCCCTTGACTGTGGTGTATTGTCTTCCTTGGGGGATCGTTGTCTCTTTGCACTTTAGCTCTGCATGTTATGACTTTCCTTTTTGCTTTTTGTTCTTGATTTCCATTTTTTTTTTTTATTCCGACCTTTTTTCTCTGCACCATGTTCCTTTCCTGTCTGCACTGACAGACAGAAAAAAGCAGACATGAGCTAATAGGCAGGTTCTGATATGCTGTTCTACGTCAAAGGAATCCATTACCCATGTGTCACAGTGAGCTCTTGAAAAAGGACAAAGAGTCAGAGGATGTCTTGGTTCCTCACATCCACTGCCTTCTCTCTCCCGACCTTCCTTATGTTGCCATTCTCATCTCATCATCCCTCCCTAAGATACAGATGCTTCATTTCAACACACACATACACACTCTCCATTCAGCCTTCCCAGTGGCACACTAAAGATCTGCTTGGACTGATAAGTCACTTGATGAAAGCTATTGATGCAGTGTGGAAGCCCCAAATAACAAGCCGCTATATTTGTGCCACAGATATTGAGAAAGAGCTAGTGAGGTGTTTAATATAGATTCTTTGCCTGAACTGCTTCATTAGTAAAACCCAATTTGATCCTTTGTTATATTTTGAAATATTTCCGTGGGTCATTTCCTTCTGTGCGTCTGGCTGTTTCTGGAAGCGTACTCTGCACTGCTTTGTGTAAGCTGGACTAGAGTTTTGTCAAATGAAGTATAACGAGTATTTGCTGGAAAGGTTGACGAATGGGGTCGAAAAAGTTCTGCTAACGTTGCAAAGCTATGTTGCTTGTAATTTGTCATCCTATGTCTGTGTATTGTTGGGTTTGGGGAGATAGCCGCGATGTGGGTTTGAGCTGCAGCCCAACATAGATGTGCACTGATGCGAGAAATTGTATTTTTGGAGCAATGCCACAAGCTGACGTCTCGGTCCATGGTAGGGGGGAGTTTGAAGCCCGCTCGTGCCCAGTTCTTTTGGATTCCTGATACAAATCTGGCCTGCACGGCAGGTCATGCTGGCACAGATCACATGGCTTTCCTTCAGAAGGAGGGCTGAATCTTACCAGCTTGTTTATGCAGTTCTGTTTGTGACACCTTGTGTTTAAAAATCGGCTATATACACGATCGAACAAGTAACAAGCAGAGCAAAACGTTGCTGATTTTACCATACTTTTTTATTTTGGATGCCTAAACCTTTGAAATCCTGACCATTTTTTGGATCTGAATCACTAAAGGGTGTGGTTTTTTTCAAGATTAGTCCAAGAATGCAGAGTTGTAAAAGATCAAGAAGGCGGTGAAGAAAGAATTTGCAGCTCATCAAGCAGGTTGGGTCCTCCTGTGCTCTCTGAACACCAACAGAACCCCTTCTAGCTACACGCAATCTTGTAAAAACAAAACAAGTAAAGACGTTTTTGAAGGATAATGACCTTGCTTTCTGCAACCACGGGAGCTTTTGTTTTACTCTTGTCATTAATTGGCTCCAGGTTTGAGAATTTGCGGAGTTTGTCGGAGCAGCAGCAGCATGTATGTATTTTCAGCTTTGTGTAAACTTCTACTGTAAGCTAACTAAAGCTCCAAGTTTAGCTGGAAATGTTTGTTAATCCTTGCCTGCATCACTTCACCTTTTTCTAGGCATGTTTTTGTTTTATTCTTAAGTGTTCTTGTTTTTTTAGGTGTGGGAAGCCTGAAGAGGACATCCAGCCAGCGTAGTGCCATGACTTACCAAAGAAACAACTATGCTCTTAACACAGCCGCCACCTACGCTGATCAGTATCGCACGGCGCAGTACAGGCCCCCCGATGCGACCTACGCTCGCCAGCCTCTCGTTATGGATGACGATGCCACCCGATCTCCTTCTATAGACAGCATTCAGAAAGATCCTAGGTAAGCATTTCAGTGTTAAGTTGTGTTATTGTAACCACTAGATTTACCCTTTTGTTGATAACTAATATAGTTTAGCACATCACAGTCGTTCGGGGAGTCTACTTGTGCTTACAAGGCACCCCTTGTTCTGCTGGGTCAACACCAGTGTCCTCTTACTGTTCAAACAAAGAGTCTCCTGAATGGCTACACAGGGCTGTGGTCATCATGTTGGCTCAACTATGCCTGGCTATTTAACAATAGATTCTTATATACACTGATGTGCTGCGTCTGCTCTTCTGGTCCAGAGGTGTGCGTTAACACTTGCAGTAAAATCATGCACATCAGAGAGTTCATACTTGTATACTGTGCACTGTTCGGTTACTCAAAGGACACATGAGCAACCACTGTGATTCAGCTTTGTTCAGGAAGTCAAAGTCTGTAATAGTTTAATCCAGTGGTGTCGTCTACATTTGTGTAGTGGGTATACTGCGCTTAGAAACCAAAGTACACCGGTTAGTACAATGTAATTGTTAATTTATTTAGATTTATAAGCATATTGAACATTTCAAAATTTCTCTGATGATTATTTGAATAAATGTACAACAAACTTTGTGCAACAGTTGGCTTTGTATTAAAAACATGTTATAGAATGTTTTTAGCATTCTACGTCGCTTTGCAATTTAGCTGTTATTTTATTCGTTTTTTAATTTTTTTTAAATACCATTTTCTTTCATTTTTTTTCTTTCATTTATCGGTATTCTTCTCAATTTACATGCTTTCTTTTATGATCGTCTATTGTTGTCTTCTGTTGTCGTCGTTCTTTGCTAAAAACAGGTCTCTCTTGTAAATGAGTCCCCGAGGCTCAATGAGACTAACCTGTATACATAAAGGTTGAATGAATAAAACAGTATCAAAGAAAAACATGTTCAAGTATTATGTGGTAAGTACAGAATTATTACCGGTAATTAAACAAAAAAACAGGTTGAACCAACTCAGTGTGTCTATGAAATGTTTCACATGTGTTGACAATGACATGAGCCCATGTCATGTATCATTTGCCAATGATACATGACATGGGCTCGTGTCATTGGGCACTTTTAAGTGGGTATACCGAAATTCCCAAGCTTTTCTAGTGGATACACTCCATGTGCCGCATGTCACATTGACTGCACCACTGGTTTAACTTTGAGTGTGTATTTGTGTAAGAGGAAGAGTAATAAAATGACTTTACAAACTTGTAAAAATATGCACAATGACATTTATACGTTGTAAAAAATGTTTCAGGAGTTAATCGGTAGCTATTCAGATGCAGTGTTTGTCTTTACAGAAAAACAGTTCAAGTGTAACAAAGGTGGGCAGTTTCAGGCTGTAGACTTAGACGTGAACACAATTTCCTGGGTTTATCAGTTTGCCCTTAGGTGCAAAAGTGTTCTGTGAGCAGAGAAAGTGCTTCTTGTGTTTGTTGCCATGCTGATGCCTTTTCACCCCACTTGTACTTTTAGAGAGTTCGCATGGCGTGACCCAGAGCTTGCAGAGGTAATCCAAATGCTCCAGCATCACTTCCCCTCGGTCCAGGCCAACGCAGCTGCCTACCTGCAGCACCTGTGTTTTGGTGATAATCGAGTTAAGAGTGAGGTAAGTGTTATACCACTGATCCCTATTACAGTGAATCCACCTTAATTTGTATACGTCCATCGAAAAGTAGACGTATTTTTATGGTACAGTCTCCATTGGTCCTTAAGAAGTTTACATATGTATGGAAACTTTCTCTTGTCTCACCCATAACCTTTGATCTGCTCAAGCTAATGTAACAAAACTTCATGAACTTCTGCATCATTGATGTATTATTATTTTTTTTTTTAGTAAAGGTCAAAATCAAGGTCTTTTCCTGTCCCACCCATAACTTCTGACTCATTCAAGACATTTGAACAAAACTTGATGCAGATTTGAACCACCTCTAAATGACATGTCACATATTTTTTTAATCATCCCAGCTTCAAGGTCAAGGTCACAAATCAAGGTCAAAGTTAAAACAAGGTATTTTCCTTTCTCACCCATAACTTCTGACTCACTCAAGATAATTTAACAAAACTTGATGCAGATTTGTATCACCACTAAATGGCATGTCACATTATGTTTTTGTGATCCCAGCTTCAAGATCAAGGTCACAAATCAAGGTCAAAGTTAAAATGGGGTATTTTTCTGTCCCACCCATAACTTCTGACTTACTCAAGATATTTAAAAAAAACTTGATACAGATTTGTAACACCACTACATGCCATGTCACATATTTTAATCCCCCCAGATTCAAGGTCAAGGTCATAAATCAAGGTCAAATGTCATACAAGGTCTTTGCTTGTCCAGACCATTGTTATAGATTTCTGTATTGCTGTATAATAATTTGACGACCGGTGTATAAGGGGCCGTATGCAGTACTCTTGTTATGTTTGTCACAACCAGTTTAGTTATTTTGGTTGTTCCAAAAGATTGAAGCTCAGAGTTGATCGAGCTTTTTCAGTCATGGACCCCAAACTTTGGAACAATCTGCCCCCCAACATCAGGCAGGCCACTCCACTTCCTGTTTTTAAATCTCTTCTAAAACACATCTGTTTTCTCTGGCATTCCACACAGCATGAGTTGATGTAGTATTTTTTTTATGTTTTTTTCTTTATCACTTTTAATTAATGTTTCACTACTATCGTTATTATTTTTTTTTTTTCCATTATATTACTGTCATTGATGTTATTGGTAGCATCTGCTGTTTTAAATGTGCTTTATAAACAAAGCTGACTTGTCTTGACATATGTTTTATATCTATCTTTGAATGTGTAATGTAGAAGGTCTATTTTTTTAGCTCATTTCTAAAGAATATAAAACTTAGTTAATTAAAACAAAATTCAACATGGATTTTCTTATTACAAAAAGAGAGTGTATAAAGGCAATAAGGCTTTTAAAGAAATGTTTAGCTTTGGCTTCTGGTTGTGGATGCTCACAGTTGCCGTGAACAGGGAGATAATATTTGTTGCAGTACAACATCATTCCTATGTTAATAAATTGACTTTTAATCTTCAAACTAATCCTGAGGTCTTTTCTGCTTTTTTTGCTGTTTGTGTGATTGAAACCAATAAAACTGGTGAACTGAGGTGTAGAAAAAAAACAATGTCAGAAATTAATTCAGTTTATCAAATTGATCTAAATCAACTTGTCTAAGATTTATTACCTTTAATATAAGTTTGTATAGTCAGCAACTTATAAACAATGACAGAAAATCTGCTGCAACTTTAAAGGCACACACCAACTCACTTTCTCATGACTTGTGCATTTTATGCACAGGGAGAATCGCACAACCATAAAACTAAATTAACTCACACAGGCGTTACTTTTTTGTGCATTTATTTTCCTATGAATATTAAAGGTCAGTCTTATTTTTTTAGCATTATGCATTTTTGTGGAGAAGGTTATATTATGATTGAAAGATGTAGGTGGAATGAGGTGTGCTTTGTGAAGAATGCATTCAGTGTTCTCACATGCCAAATGTCAGTATATCACTTGAATGATTAATGTTATGTTATAAAAAAATTAAGAAGCTTATTGTTGTAAAAATATTTGAAGGAAAAATGCCTTTTTATCTTTTTGCCTCCCACTTTCCTCGGGAAGGCCGTTTCTATTGCCTTAAATTAGCATTGCATTTCCAGATAATTTGTGTTCAGTCTGAATAAATTCAATGAGTGGAATATCTTATCGCATGAATACATTCATGACTTCATTCTCCTCAACATACAAATTAAAAGAGCAATATAAATCTTTAACTGTGTGCGTGATCTTGTTCTTCTTCGCCAGGTGGGTCGACTGGGAGGAATTAAACACCTAGTGGACCTGCTCGACCACAAAATTGTTGAAGTCCAAAGGAACTCGTGTGGGGCGTTGAGGAACCTTGTTTATGGCAAAGCTATGGACGACAACAAGGTCGCTGTGAGAAACGCAGGAGGTATTCCAGCGCTGCTCCGCCTGCTGAGAAAGACTGTGGATGCAGAAGTCCGGGAGCTCGTTACAGGTCAGTCAGCATGTGTGCGCACGTATGACTTAAATGCCACAATAATTTACAGACGCGTAGAAAAAAGTCAATACATGCTGCTGTGCATTATTTGGATTTTTTTTTTTTCCCCAATACTAGGGTTGCAAATACATATAATTTTCAAAGTAGCCATCACTGACAACCAGCGGTTCTTGATATATTTGCAGAAGTGTGTGTTTGTACTTTGGAGAGCTGGAAAATAGTGGGAAAAAAATTAACGTATTTTTCGGACTATAAGGCACATTTAAAATCCTTACATTTTCTCACAAATCGAAAGTGAGTCTTATAGGTGCGCCTTACGTATTAATTCTGGTTGTGCTTACTGACCTTGACCCAATTTTATGTGGTTATTGTGAATGAGTTGAATAAAGTTTGACTTGTCTGACTGTTTTGTTTCGCGTAATGTACCTTATAGTCCGAAATATACGGTAAACAGTCACCTGTTTGAACTTGCATCCTGTCCAGAGAGTACAGTGCCTCTCACACAGTGACTGATGGAGAAAATCACCAGCACCCCCCTGAACGAGCAGAAAAAGCTGGTAAAGAAATGGATGGACGAACCTATTTCGGTTTAACTTTTTTTTTTAAGTAGACAAATTGAACCTGGTAAAAATAGAACAACTGGGTATTCAACTTGACCCCTCTCATCTAGTTTATGTGTATAAACAAGTTGCAACACTTTGACCTACACTGGACAGTGTATTTATCAAACTGTAGGTCTGCATTGACTATCATCATTTTAAGTTAATTATTTGTTGAATCGTGATGAAAAGGAAGAAGACAAACTGTTGCAAACTTTGGTAAAAAAAAAAATCACCTTATTGTTTAAAAATAGTACAGTAGTCTGAGTTAATCATGAAAAACAAAAAAACTGATCCACATTCCAGCTTCGTATGTATTATGTTAAGACTCGATTCATTGGGCTGCAACATAAAATAAAGACTGAACTCAACAGTGAGAGTTTAAAGGTATTTATTATAAAAACAACCACGTGCTCATAGAATTAGGTTTTTTTTTCTATTACCAAAAGTTACCAGATTTTCTTTCCCCCAAACCCCCCCAAAAATAGATGAAAAAAATAAACATCTTTATTGATGATAAAACGGGCAGCACGGTGGAGAATTAGATAGAGCTGCCGCCTCTTGGCGAGAAGGTTGCCGGCTCAAATCCTGGCCGGGGACCACTCTGGGCAGAGTTTGCATGTTCTCTCTGTGCATGCTTGATTTCTTTCCAGGTGCTCCAGTTTCCTCCCACAGACTAAAAACATGCATGTTAGGCGGATTGATAACTCTAAATTGTCCCTAGGTGTGAGTGAGAGAGTGAATGGTTGTTTGTCTCTATGTGTCCCTGTGATGGACTGGAGACCTGTCCAGAGTGTCCCCCACCTCTCTCACAATGACAGCTGTATATGGGCACCAGTGACCCCTGTGACCCGAAAAGGAAGAAGCGAGTAAAGATAATAATAATAATAATAATAATATATTTTATTTGTATAGCGCTTTTCTAAATACTCAAAGACACTTAATAATAATAATGATAATAATAATGTGTTATATCCTGATGCATGCTCAATAGTCCAGGTAGAAAAATCTAAAAAAGTTAAGTCCTCTGGACATTCAGAAAACAAAACAATACCCCCCCAAAAAAAAGGTAGAAACGTTTCGTCTTTCATCCGAAAGACTTCTTCAGTCTGAGGTGCTGTGTTCTGCTCAGTCTTATAAATAGCACCTTATCATAATGTGTTATGTGTTGGCTAAAGTGGCTCTCTGCATTTAATCCATCCTCTCCCAGGTGATGGATGGATGGATGGATGGATGGATGGATGGATGGATGGATGGATGGATGGATGGATGGATGGATGGAGTTCTACTGGTTTCATCAACTCTAAGATGTCAGATTTGGTGTTTCATGTACAGGACAGACTGTACAGAGGCAATATTGTCTCATAGTTTCTTAATCTTATCATGAGCTAGTTTGGTGATGCATATTGTCACTGACTATTAATTATTAGATGAGAATAAATTAAAATATGTTGAGTATGCATCTCAACCCACGCCACACATTAAGGATCTGTTTATTTTGATTGTAGTTTAAACTGAGCCCTGAATGATTTTACTTTAGTTGCTAACGTACAATAAACTCCACAGGACTGATATATTTCTTTCATTAGGGATGCTGTGTATTTTACTTGTTTCATGTCTGTAAACAACTGCCTTCCTGTCCCCACCCCTCTGCGCCGGGCTGTGTGCAGCTCAGTTGTGTTCGTGTGTTGTCTAAGCCCTGCAAATCAGATAGAAATCCATGTTGTTTTGGATCAGGGTGGAGCACTTCTGAAATAAGCAAGCCAAGACATTTGGCTTCCAGGTGGCTGAGTCAGCTGTTTGTGCTGGACTCCTGCCTTGTTTATAACTTGGTCTCAGGTTACAGTCTGGTAGACCCCGGGGGAGAACAATACAGTCAGAGCATGAGCAACGTAATTCTCTATTAACTGGGATCAGTCGAGTGTATATTTACCCAGCCTAACACACACCAACGGAGGAAATAATTAGCAATTTTTAAAGAGCACAAACGTTGGTTACGTACTGTAACCCCAGATTCTATGAATATAGGCGTAGCCCTTTAAGGCTGTCGCTGATGGGTTTATCCCGTTATGCGCAAGCATCGTACTGAAAAAATTAGTCCACGCCCACCTGCTGTGTGGGCCCCACCCGATCCGTATAAATTACGTTAAGAGCGGGTAATCTGCTCCCAAATAGCTTATTCTTTTCTTCAGCTATTCAGGAGCCAGTGAGGCCCGACGCTTAAAGGGCTACGCCTATATTCATAGAATCTGGGGTTACAGTACGTAACCAACGTTCTATGTCATATAGGCTTCGCCCTTTAAGGCTGTCGCTGATGGGTTAAGGGCGAAGCGGATGTGGTCCTCGCCTCACTGGGTCCATTCGAACACAGTAAGAAGCGGAAGCTTGCCCAAAAAACGTCTTGTCATTCAGCTCCCCATGTGCATAACTACGCATCGCGTAATTGTGTGCCATGCACAGACGCATGTTGTGCAACTATGCGTTCTGACAAGCATGAATGCCCCGGAAAAACTTTCAACGGGGAAGATATTAAAAAGAGGAGGGGGGGGGGGGCATGAAGCAACTGATTCATGATTGAACAGTATAAACAGATTAATATCAATGAACTGATTATTGAACAATGAACTGATTGGTAACAATAGTCATGAACTGATTAGTGACAATAGAACCAAAATCACAGACACAACTTGTGGCTGATAACAACATCTCACACTGTAATGCATGCAGACAGATGTGAGTTTAAACAGAGTTCCATGAGAACAACAATATTCATTCTGTTAGAGCACTAAGGACAGAATGTGTCATGGAACGAGCCGTTACATCACGTAGGTAAAAGCGAATAAATGAGCAGGGTGTTGACCATGCAGCCGCAGTGCAAATGTCCTGCATTGACATACCATTATGCAGAGCAGTCGAAGATGCGATACCCCTGGTTGAGTGTGCCCTGAGGTTGACAGGAGGCTCTAGATCTGATGCTCTGTAGGCTTCAGAAATGGCCTCACACAGCCAGTGTGACAAGCGCTGGGTGGATAACGGGCGGCCTGCGGATGCATCTCTATAATGCACAAACAGATGTTGAGTTTGACGCATTGCAGCTGTGCGCGCTATGTAACACGATAACGCCCGCACCGGACAGAGAAGATGAAAAGATGCTTCTTCTTCTGATCTGTGGGGGGGAGGGAAGAATCCCTCCAACGATATCTGTCTCGATTTAAAAGAGCTCGTGATGCTTTTAGGCATAAAGGCTGGATTTGGTCTTAAATCAGCTGAACTACCGTCAGCCTGGATTCTGAGACATGACGGAGCGGCAGAGAGGGCGGATAAATCACTCACCCTCTTAGCGGATGTTAAAGCCAGCAGCAGGGCTGTTTTAAGAGACAGGAATTTAAGTGAGACTTGATCCAGAGGCTCAAAAGGAGCCTTGATCAGGGCTCGCAGGACCAGCGTTAAATCCCACTGTGGAACTAATGGGCGTGAAACCGGTCTATGTCTTTGTACACCTTTTAGAAACCGCTTCATCAGCGGGTGGTTAAAAGCTGTTCTGTCCCCGAACCCTTCGTGGCAGGAAGAGATGGCTGCAGCGTACGTTTTAATCGTGCTGAATGCCAACTTCCTATCCATCAGCTGTTGAAGAAAGGACAACACGCCACCTAATGGACATGAGGTGGCCTCTAAACCTTTCTCTGTACACCAGCGCTGAAAAGCCGTCCACTTTGATGTGTACAGGGCTGTGGTAGATGCAGCGCGTGAATCTTGGATTGTGCGCACTACCTCCTGAGGGAGACCCATCCTCTCTAAGCGGGACCGCTCAGCGGCCAGACCCATAGGTGCTGGCCTATTTCCGGGTAACTCCTGATCGCTCCTCCTGCTTGAAGGAGAGCATCTTCCCTCCATGGCAGTTTCCACGGGCGACCTGACAACAGACGCTGCAGGACCGGGAACCATGGTGCGTTCACGCGCTCGGGAGCTACCAGAAGAGCTGTCAGTCCCTCCTCCTGAACTCGGTTCAGGAACCGTAAAATCAGAGGAGGGGGGGGGAACGCGTACAGAAGCGTTTTGGGCCACGGGCTGTGGGCAAAGGCATCCACCCCCAGCGGTGGGTCGTCTCGAGGGCTCAGGGAAAACCATAATTGGCACTGAGCGTTCTCTCGCGTCGCAAACAGGTCCACAGCTGCTTTGCCAAACTTCTGCCACGTCTGAAACATCAGGTCTGGATGGAGGGTCCAGTCCGCGTGACGTGGGCCGCCCCTGGACATCACGTCTGCTCCTCTGTTCAGAACGCCGGGTATGTAAACCGCTCTGATGGAAAGCAGGTTTTGGTGAGCCCAACACAGTAGCTTCCGGGGGGGAACAAGCGTCGGGGCTGCTGCTAGCGTCACCGGTCCCAGAGGAATCATCCGATTCACTCCGAGAGCCGGCGTCGAAGAAATCCATGGCGTCGTCCAGCGAACAGTCTCCCGCCACTGACAGGCAGTCCTCGATGGTAGCCTTAAACAAGGCTGCTCTCCTCTGCCTTTCCTCCGGTGGAAGCTCGTCACAGAGGCGGCAGGAGGAAGCGCGAGCGACGTGGCGGGGACCCAGGCATCCCTCGCAGGTGTCGTGCCGGTCGAAGCTAAGCAAGTAGCCGGTCTTGCAAGAGGGACACAAACGGATGGTGCTGGAGCTGGACATCTCGACGAAAAGGTCAGTTGTTCTTTGTTTTATTATGCTTGCTGAAGAAAAATGGGAGCAGATTACCCGCTCTTAACGTAATTTATACGGATCGGGTGGGGCCCACACAGCAGGTGGGCGTGGACTAATTTTTTCAGTACGATGCTTGCGCATAACGGGATAAACCCATCAGCGACAGCCTTAAAGGGCGAAGCCTATATGACATAGAACATAATTTGTTTTCGCTCACATTTGTGTTTATCTTAAATCGCACAGGAATCTAAAATCTCTAAAATGGCTGTTTTTCGTGCCGTATATTCTAAGTCCAAGTAATTCACACGCGTGTGTTTACCAATCAGAAAGAGCAAGTGTAAATGTGAGCTCTGTTTTAAGTTTTCTCCTTTCATCCACTCTTCAGAAATGCTTCTGTAGCTAATTGGTGGCTCAGACCTCAGGGTGGGGAGCAGTTTGAAAAGGTCAGCAGTGCTACATCACCTTCGATTAATTACAGCTGATGAGAAGCCACCGAAGAGCTTTCAGGGGTGTTCCACAGAGCAGACACTAATCATTCACTTTTTGCACAGCTCCTTTCCACCTTTAAAGCAGCATTTATGAAAGAGGTAGAATTTTAATTATAAGCTCTTTTAAGCGTGTGGTGTGGTCAAAAAGTGGTTCGGAGGCTGAAGTTGTAAGAACCTGTGGACGTTTGTTCCATCTACATGGCTCCGCCTCGACTCTCGACTCCCTCTTGGGAGGTCGTGGTGTTGTTTTCAGGCCCAGTTGAGGAAAGGCTACCCTTGCTTGAGGTCAAGGGTCATGTTGTGTCGTACCGGTGCAGTCTCATTGCCTAAACTTTTTTTGTTTTCCAGCAGCTGCTCTGTCCACCACCTACCCTTCAGATCAAAAGGCCAAGCTCTCTGTTCTTTCTTTAGCTCACTCACACATTCTTAAATGTGCTAGATTTGATGGATCTTCTCCTATCTTGGATTGATTTTACTGAGCAGACTCAGCTTCATGCCTAATCTTGGTTTGATCTGATCAGAGCGTCCGATACAAAATTTACAGTTTACACGGAGATCATCTGCACACCAGAGGACTTTTTCCCCAAAGAATAAAGAATGATAAACTCAAATGAAAGCTGAAATGCATTTGATCCATCATAAATCCAGGTATAGCTATGAGCCATATTGCACTGACTTCAATTCCATGAAAGAGAAAATGAGAAATACCTACTACTCTTAAAAGCACACCAAGCTGACTCCAAACTTTTGGCAGCAGTGAAGAGTGCCCCGTTATAGCTTCATCAGGCAAAGTTGATAACGTACATATATATGTGGGGAGTGGTGGCGCAGAGGTTAGAGAGGTGGGCTTGTGATCCGAAGATCGCCGGTTCACGCCCCGGCCCCGACAACATCAAAATTGTGGGTGGGGTAGGTGAAACACCCACACTTGCCCCCACCCTCATTCGCCCCACTCTGGGCCCATGAGCAAGGCCCTTAACCCCCACCATGTGCTCCCTAAAAAACAGGTCTCTCTTGCAAATGAGTTCTCGTGGCTCAATGAGACTAACCTGGATAAATAAAGGCTAAATGAAAAAAAATATATATAGTTTAAAGACATCGATTGCCTTAAAAGAGATTATACACGTTTTGAGAATCAGCCATGGCCACTTACTTGTCTTTCGTTTTGTTATCATAAAAGTTGTACCCAAGATGTGTTGTATCTCAGGAAATACACAGTCTATGAAGAAAGCTGTCTGTTCACTGGGAAAATGCACTGTAAGGGGACTATTAAACTTGGTTCTAGGCATACACACACAAACCATGGCTCCCACGTGGAAAAGTACATGTTTCTAATATAGCACCCAAACGGACGACCTCGTTCCAGTTGACTGACATCTACAAAAAATGCATGCAGCACAGTGAATCAAGTCAGAGGGCAAGTCTGCACTTTCAGGACAAATTAAGGGTACAGAGTCATCCATACCTGTGCACATCTTTTCTAAAGACAACTCATAGACTGCACTCATAAAGAATATTTATCCCATTTAAGTCTACATTGGAAAAAAAATCCCATGTTATTGTCATTCACCTACATACTGACACAGCAACCTATAAAAGTAGTTTTTAAATTTAATGACTTATGACAGAGACGCTTATCATTTTTGAAGCATTTTGCAGGAGGAAGGTTTTTAAATCTTGTCTTTTATGCATTTTCCCCACCAGACAGCATGTTTTGTTGGAAAGGGAAAAAAGCGAAACACACAAGGTTGAACCAGAGAAATAAATTGCACAAGTGGCAGAAATGGATTACTCCTGACGTGGAAAAGTAGATTCAAAGACAATGCAAGCCCAGAGGAGAATGATTGGTTATAGACACCTAATGACAGAGTCAAAAGCCTTTTTTTAACACATCTGTTTCACATATCAATGTCCCTGTTGAGTTTCCTCTTTGTTATTCACACAGACAAAACAGAGGCAGCTCAGTGCCACTTTGTTGTGTCTGCAGGTAGCAGACCAACAAAAGAACCAGGTGGGTGACAGCAGAGTCATTGTCATGATGTTTATGTGTACAATAGATCAGCGGGAGGCACTTTGTGACTTCATCTGATGACTGTCAGGAGATGCATCTATCTTTATATTTTCCACAAGAATGTGCGACAAAGGTGCACCAAGTTTGGCACCAATGCTTTTAGAGAACTGTCATGCAAAGTCTGTCCTTTCTGGCCTGTTGCTTCCCCCTCTGACCTTTCTTTATAACATCAAAACCTCAAGACCTGTTACCTCCAAAAGTATCAAAATAAATCTCCATAAATTTATAAAGCTTCCTCGCCAATCCGTCATTGCAATTAGGGAACTAACCAACTTCTTGTTCTATTTTTCTTTTTTGTGTCTTTTTCTTAATTTTGTTATAAAAGCTCTCTTGTTTGTACTCCACATCAATTAATGGAGTCATGACTTTGTTCTGAGGTCTGTGTTTAAAAGTCAAGCAAAGGCACAAAAGAAGAGGCTACAGAGCTAAATAAATCAAGTTCAAGTAGGTTTAATTGTCATTTCATCACATGTGGTGGAACGAAATGGTGTCAATAGGGTCCCAGTTACACCCAACAATATCAAAAATATAAAGTGTAAAAAGAAACAGTAAATAAGGATCTAAGATTTCAATTCATTTCAGTTTATTTATATAGTGCCAAGTCACAGCAGAAGTCATCACAGGGCACTGAACATAAACTAAGATATACATTAAACACTAATAGTGCAAAACAATATGCTGAACAACAGCAGCATGAACATGAGTCTGTGTGAGCAGATGAGTACAAATGAATACAGCAGCATGAAATGATCAGCAGCATGGATAATCAGCAGCACATCAAAGTGGCTATACAGTGTTTTTTATTCATTGATTCTTCTGGTTAGAGATTCACACTTAATGCTCCGCCACCTCCTTGCCTGAGGGGAGCGCGGCAAAAAGTGTGTGTGCTGGGTGAGTGGGGTCCTTCATGATGCAGGTGGATGGAGGTGTAGATGTATGTGATGGTGGGGAGGCTGACTCCAACAGACTTCTGTGCAGCCTTCACCACTCTCTGCAGAGCTTTTCTTTCTGCAGCTGTGCAGCCTCCATGCCACACGTTGATGCTGGAGCACAGGATGCTCTCCACTGCACACCTGTAGCAGGAGGTGAGGACTGAGCTTCCCAGGCCAGCTCGCTTCAGCCGCCTGAGGAAATAGTGTTGTTGCCCCAGCTGAGGTTGTTATTCAGGTGCAAATAAATAAATAAAATTTAGGATAATATTTTGATGTTCACACACACACATACACACACACAACGGTTTTGTCTGTCCTACTGTCAGATATGACTTATGGGTATTGCTCCTGGTGTTGCTCCTCTGACAGGGCTGTCAGTTACACCTCAGTAATTCCTGCGGCTGATTTCTCCAGCATGCTGCCTCTGCAGGACCAATCTGATATCCTACAGAGAACATTCATTTCTACAAATTGCTGTTACAGTGGGTGTGAAGGAAGAGGCTGGAGAGGGCGGCTGTAGATTGGGTAGATTGTGAAGTTAAAAGGGGTGAAGTTGGTCAAGAGGGACGGGGAGGTTCATCACTGTTTTAGAGGTCCTGTTTGAAGACACCTCCTAGTGTCTGTTGTCTGAAAAGGATATCACAATATTAAGTGAAGTAATAACCGTTCGTGTCTGGGGTTAATAAATATCGAAGCATTTAAGGATGATAAAAATTAACATTGCTGGTTAAATGACTTGCAGAAGTGGAGACACTGTGTCTGTGTTATAAATATCTGCCAAGCCTTGTGCCAGAAGTGTCTGAATTGGGCTCCTGGGTCCTATTATAGACTTTTATCGTCTCTATTGCTTCAAATTGAGCGAGAGTATTATGTACCGAGTGAAAATAAATATATCATTTGGGAAAGTGAAAATTTGAGAGTAATTTTGTATAGAATGACATTTGAGTTGTGTTAAAACAGGCCTGGGGCTGCGGGTGCTGTGCTCTGCACTTGCAAACCAAACTGAAGAAGTTGCAGGACAAAGGTGAACCAGTGTTAGACTTCTAGCACTCGTTCACACTACATGCACATTGAAGTGTTATCGTGCCAGTTTTTGAGCAGTAGCTGACAGTTTGCACATTCAAGCTTGTGCAGCTTTCACCTCCTGCAAGGTTACAGTCGCTCTGCAGAAGTCGACTCATGCCTCGGCGCAAGCCTTGCAGCAAAAGCTGACTAATTAGAAGAACATGTTACATGCTGGCTAATCCTCCACAGATGCAGCATCAAAGGGTGTCAGGACTGTACATGATTATCAGTAGTTACCTAAAGTACATTTGAACAGAGGGAAATGATGGCATGATTTCTAGAGACTTTAAATGACTAAGCCATGTGGAGCTCTGCCTCATCCTTCTTTTTTATTCCAAGTAATAATCTGGACTTGTAGGAGATCCACCACAGATGAAATTTGATGGAAACCTCTGATGTCTTGATAATAGAGCTGTGGTTTCATTCTGACAGAGAATATGTTTCTCTCAGGCTCTTTGTCTGAATGCCTGCCTGTTTGTTTGCAGTTGTTTGTCCACATACACTGAGCCCTTTGCAGGTGGTTTTATTTCCCCTCACACAGGTTGCTCTAACTGCACAGCTGACATAATGAGGTTTTGTGTGCATGTTTGTGTCTTCCTCAGGGGTGCTGTGGAACCTTTCGTCGTGCGACGCAGTCAAGATGACAATCATACGGGACGCCTTATCGACTCTGACCAACACTGTGATCATCCCTCACTCTGGATGGAGCAGCTCCACCTTCGACGACGACCACAAGCTCAAGTTTCACTCCTCACTTGTGCTGAGAAACACTACAGGCTGTCTGAGGTAAACCACCTGATGATCACACTGGACACTAGCTCCCCCCTGTGGACATTTGATGACATTACATCTTGCATATCTAAATCTTTATATTATGCATGTAAAGAAATGTTTAATAAAACTGAGGTGACTCACCACAGACATGGAAAACAGACTCAGAATGATGTATGTTTTGTGGGGATGCAGCTACAATTATTGCCTGTCTTGTCTGTGTTAAAGTCGTTCCCATTTCAAAGTCTGTTACAGTCAAAGACGATGTGATAATCCCAGCTTTGCTCCTTTGAAGACATTGTTAGGAGCTCAGACTTTAATTAGAGACAATTAGCTGAGCTGAGTGTGTATGCATGTGCATCACTTTATATAGTGGTGTAGCTGTTTCTTATTTACCCAGTTAAATACCATAGTTACTTGAGCCAGACCAAACAAACACACCTCATACATTAAAGATGGCGTCTGAGAATGACAAAGTACACATGACGCTTTCAAGTGGGACGCACACAGAGCTGTCACTTTGTGTGCTTGCCTGTGTGCGTTTGTTGAGCAAAGCCGCCTAACTGAATGTGCTTTTTAAAAGGAACCTAAGTTCAGCTGGTGAGGAGGCCAGAAAACAAATGCGCACTTGTGAGGGTCTGGTTGACTCACTGCTCTACGTCATCAAAGCCTGTGTAAACACCTCTGACTTCGACAGCAAGGTACTCCACTCAAAGCCTCCTGTCTGCCCATACACACAACAGCACACACACACTTAAGGGCCCTGCATACTCCATCCGAAGTGACGAAATCAGCTCTCATTGATGTAGTTGAGTGACGAAAATCTTGTCTATTTTGTCATCAGAGTAGCTTCGCCCACCACTTCTCGACACAAGACTGGGGCTGAACTTTCTCTCGGAGGTGTACGAGCCAAGAGTTTGGTGTGATACAAGTGTGGCGCTTCATTCATGATAAATTTGTGGCCAAGCGGACGGAGCAGAGACTCTGGCAGGAAAAAACCCGTGCGGTGACGTATACTGCAGCGGGTTGGGTTTCCCAAGAGCTCTGCGCCTGTGTCTCATTGTGTATGAAAGGTGTGTGTGAAAACAAAAGTCCCGCAACCACGTGACTGCGAGTTGACTGTTCGGCTTCAGATGGAGTATGCAGGGCCCTTTAGCCAAGAGGAAAATATGCAACCACTCGATAAGAGACTCTGAGAAAATAATCCTTATTCCCTGTTTGAAGCATTTTATTACTAAATGGGTCTCTCAGCAGTTAGCAGCAATTCTGTAATGGGTTTATTTTTTCAAAGCACAACCAGTACATGCACAACAGTAGACCTTAAGAATCAGAAAATCACCATTGTCATTCTCTACAGTGTTTTACAATTTTCTGCACATCAGTCTTTGCTTTTTCAGTGACTTACAAAGTCAATTGTTTCCCATTATTTTATTGATTGGCGTTCAATAAAACAAACTCATACAAAACTCATCAAGCATGGATTTAAAATCAATGTGTTCTGGCTCAAATTTCGTTTTTCTAATCAGAGCCCCTCAGAGCCCATATTTAATTGAAATATTGTAACCCAGTTAGCAGCAGGTCTACGTCCCACACATTGGTAATTAACTGTTGCTTTTGTTATGGTGATTTTGAAAGCCCCTGCTATTAGTGCCCACTCTGAAGCTTTGTTTTATTTCCCCTTCTTGTGCCTGACAGATTGTGGAGAATTGTATTTGCACTCTAAGGAACCTTTCATATCGTCTGGAGCTGGAGATGATGCCATCTCGACTGACTGGTGGGCACGAGCTGGATGGCTTCCTGGGCAAAGAGTCACCCAGTAAAGAGGTGGACTCCAGCTGCTGGGGGAGAAAGAAAAAGAAGAAAAACGGCTTGCACGAAGACTTGGTGCGTGCTGCATTTTTATAAGCAGTAATGTTCAAACTACTGTATTTTTCGCCCTATAAGTCGCAGCTTTTTTGCATAATTTACATGCCCTGCGACTTATACACCAAAGCGACATATTTTTTAATATTTTTTTTCCCCATATTTATAAACTAATTTTTGGCTGAGATATGACTGTTTTCATTCATTCTATATGAAAATATTGAACACTATCATTTTCAGCCACTAGATGGCATTCGAGTCGTGTGGCATGCTGTTGTATCATGTAATAGGTAAAAGTGGCTATTAATGACACAATCGGCTTGTTATAGCCGGCCACCGTTGTTTGCCTGGTGCAACTGTCAAATCAGCTTCACTTCGCTGCGCCGCCTCGGCAAAATGCAACTAATTTGACCATTAAAGTGCATTTATTAAGTAAAAGTTCAACTGAGACACACCTTTACTATAAAGTCGAGCAAATAATTGTTTTAGGTGGTTATCTTGTTAAATTTCGAAGAAATGGACAGCGGGTCACCTTCTGCACGTTCATGTTTCCACGTACCAGCTTTTGAAAATGCAGCTAATTTGACCATCTACATGCATTTATTAAGGAAAAGTTAGACTGAGACACACCTTTACTATAATTTTGAGCAAACAAATAATTGTTTTTAGGTGGTTATCTTGTTAAATTCTTGTTAAAGTCCTCCCGTGCACGCTCCCGTGGCCGCCATTTGGAAGCCAATCGATTTTTGGCACAACACCAGCTCACATATCCGGGTTGTCCGTTGTGACTTGTAACAAACGCGACGCATCAGCAGTGACGCATAATAGATGTGTTACACAGCGAAGCGATATATTTATGTTGTTTTCCACTTTATTAGACATATTTGGACCGATTCGACTTATAGGGCGGTGCAACATGTACGGCGGAAAATACGGTATATGCTTATTATGTCAAAATCAACATTTCTCTATGCAACAGACCACAAAGCACATCACACAGCCTGTTTCTGCTTCAAAGGTTGTTTATATTAGTTTATAAAACCCAGCCTGACTAAACACTAATTGTATTTTCAGTGGGATGGTGTGGGGCCCATTCCTGGCTTCTCCAAGTCTCCCAAGGGTGCAGAGATGCTGTGGCACCCTTCAGTAGTTAAGCCTTACTTGACTCTGCTGGCTGAGAGCTCCAATCCTTCTACTCTGGAGGGTTCAGCTGGGTCCCTTCAGAACCTGTCAGCTGGAAACTGGAAGGTATGATATGAATCCATAAAATAAAAAATAACATCTATTTAACTGGTGTAAAAGCTCCTGTCTAATGTCAGTTTTACAATTGAAATCACACATTTTATTATGTGCATCTCAAAGCCAGAAATTTGCACCTTTCTGACGGTTGAGTGTCCTTTATGTGTACAGTTTGCAGCGTACATCCGTGCAGCCGTTCGTAAAGAGAAAGGACTGCCAATCCTGGTGGAGCTGCTGCGGATGGACAACGACAGGGTGGTGTGTTCGGTCGCCACTGCTCTGAGAAACATGGCGCTGGACATCAGGAACAAGGAGCTCATAGGTCAGGAGTTCCACTGGTATAAGAAGCATATTTTCTTCAGCTGAATAAAATGCTAAACAAACACTTTATAAAGACTGTTCAGATTAATTCAGCTGCTCATGTTCAAGTGAGAGGCCATGTGAATGTGTTTGACCTGGTCCAATAGATGAACACAGTTTAAAACATTTACATGTTGTGCTCTGATTAAGAATGTAGCTGGAAGTTTGCAGGCGTCTGTTGTGGACATTGTCCAGAGTAGTGTTGTAGCTTGGCAGTGTTCACTTATTTCTTGTAAGAGATTATGATCGACTACATACGGCAGATTCTCCGTGCCACAACAACAAAAATAATTAGTTCACAGTATTGATTGCATTGACAAACACACATTACAACAGGAACATCCGTAAAGCTTAGTGCAGATCTGAGAGTTATATTAAGGCGTCTCTTCTGGAACAACTACTCATTTCAAAGTGTAAACTTTAGTTAATGCTGAAACCTTGTTTGTCTCCACACAACGCTCGGAGGAATTTGTTTTAGTCACAAACCTCCTTTGTCAGAAAAGGCCTTCTTTTGGCTGGTTTATAGTCAGACTACACTAAATCTTGAACTGAAGCATTTAAACTTAAACTGTTACGTGGTGGTAGCATTATGCTTTGGGACCTGATATTTTTGTATTTTATTTTTTGGAACTTGTAAGTTGTTTGTTTGGAATAAGAAATAATTATCTGAGATTCTTTAGAACAATTTGGTGTGTCAGCAGAACGATGTCCACATGCAAATTGAAGCTGATCGTAGTTTGACCAGAGTATAAATGAATGTGCTTAAAAATCATATCTGTGCCTGAAAATCAATAAAAATCAATTCTGCAAAGGAGAGTTGTATAATATGGAAACAGAAGCTGTGTTTACATTTCCAGGTCATCTCACAGTTTCAGGTTAAGGAACAGTTTTCTATTGAATACTCAAAGCAAAAATTATTTGACTCATTTCATGTTTTTTCCACAACCAGTGAGCGTACTCTTTCTTTTCTTTTTATTCTATTGGAGATGGATATGTTACAAATGTTGCGCATCAGATAAATAACAGTTAAATTATTGTATATGCACTTCTAAAACAAACTGCACAATGATCTTCATCTAGTGCAGGGCTATTCATCTGGCCCATCAATGACTTCATAAAATATTTTTTTTTTTTTTTTTTTGGGGGGGGGGGGGGGGGGTGGAGTCTGGGTTTATTGCATTTATGATTCAATGCAATAAAACAAACAAATTTAAAAGTTAACATATCATTGTAACACTTGGTTTATTAACATAATGACTTTAATTGCTGGATGTCCGGCCCCTGAGTTGCTGGCTCTCAGAAACTGTGGCCCCTGAGCAGTTTAGTTGAACAGCCCTGATCTAGAGTGTTATATTTTAAGAACAGGGCTTTATACATTTTCATGTTGTCTCTAGAAATAATGATTTAGTTTGCAGAAGCACAGGTGTTGCCTGAAAGCAGAGAAGGTGGTTTAAGTGATTGTCTTAAGTGTGCGCTTGATTTGCAAATATTCAGCCTCTTTAGCTGCAGCACTAAAGAAGATGGACAACAGTCCTTTTTCATGTTTACACTCAAAACACTCTTAATAGTGTCATTTGATTCCATCATCACTGATATAGCAGTTGTCTCATGGCTGTTGAGGTGAATGCAGAAAACATTTACCGGTACATAATATTATACAGCACAGGGAAACATTGCACCATTTTCTTGCACGTGCAGCAACTTTCCTCTCTTCTTTCCCTGCCTGAGCTCCTTCCCATAAATCTGCAGTACAGCAGATCATTTTGCATTAGCAGAATGTCTCACATCGTCTTCCCTCCTTCCCCACAGGGAAGTACGCCATGAGGGACCTGGTAAATCGCCTCCCTGGAGAAAACACCTCCCTGCTGTCGGACGAGACCATAGCAGCCATCTGTTGCACCCTGCACGAGGTCACCAGCAAAAACATGGAAAACGCAAAGGCCCTGGCCGACACGGGCGGCATCGGGAAGCTGGTCCACATCACCAAGGCCAGAGGAGACAGGTGGGCTACAAGAGCGTGTAGTTGTTGACAGTGGTTTTTATCGTACATATATTTAAATGCTTGAAGAAGTACTGTATTTTTTGGCCTATAAGTCACAGTTTTTTGGATAATTTACATGCCCTCGACTTATACACTGAAGCGATTTATTTATGTATTTTTTTCCCATATTTATAAACCAATTTTTGGCTGAGCTATGACCATTTTCATTCATTCTGGCTGAAAATGTGGAACACTACCATTTTCAACTGCTAGATGGCACTCGAGTAGTATGTCATGCCGTTGTGTCATGTAATAGATAAAAGTGGCTATTAATGGCACAATCGGCTTGCCATATCCTGCACCTTCGTTCTGCTCGCTTGGAGTAGCCGTTATATCAGCATCATTTTGCTCCACCACCCCAGCCGTTGTAGTCCATTTATTTAGTAAAAGTTCAACTGAGACGCACCTTTGCTATAAAGTCGAGCAAACAAATAATTGTTTTAGGTGGTTATCTTGTTAAATGTCGAAGAAATGCACAGCGACTCGTCCCTCTGCGCGCTCCCGCAGCTGCAAATCGGGTTTGGAAGTGCAGCTGATTTGACCGTCAAAGTGCATTTATTAAGGAAAAGTCAGACTGAGACACACCTTTGCTATAATTTCGAGCAAACAAATAATTGTGTTAAAGTGTTAATCGTGCTAAATTCTTGTTAAAGTCCTCCTGCGCATGCTCCTGCAACCGCCATTTGGCAGCCAATTGATTTTTGGCACAACACCGACCCACATTTCCGGGTTGTCAGCGGTGACACATAATAGCTGTGACTTACACGGTGAAGCGACATATTTATGGATTTTTCCACTTTATTAGACATATTTGGACTGATGCGACTTATAGGGTGGTGCTACGTGTACAGTGGAAAATACGGTAGATCTAGCCACTGGGAAGGTGTCTCTGTGTGCACTGAGCTTTATCGTCTCTGTGGAGTGATGGTACTGCAGCTTTTTTTAGCTTGCTGTGTTTTCAGTACCATTCCATGTTAAAACACACTGAGAACACACTTCTCCATCAATCATAATGTCCTGCACTGTGAAGAGTGTAACAAGAAATCAGGTTGAAGGGATTCGGGAGGACTCAGAAACGTATGTTACAGTGTTTCACTGTTTTCCAGATACTCTGTGAAGGTAGTCAAAGCAGCAGCTCAGGTGCTGAACACACTATGGCAGTACAGAGATCTGCGTACCATTTATAAAAAGGTGAGTTCAATGACGATGTGCAGAATGACTACACTTTCAATACAAGCTAAACTATGGAGCATGCTTTGTATGATGCATATGAACTGTGACTTTATTTAAACAGGATTGTTTTTCTTGAGATGGATTTAGTAACATCCAGCCTTGTTTAGTTACTCAGACCACCACCGTTTCTTTTCTGTGCTGCCTTAACAGGATGGGTGGAACCAAAACCATTTCATCACGCCAGTGTCAACACTTGAGAGGGACAGGTTCAAGTCCCAGCCCACTCTCCCCACCAGCACCATTCAGATGTCTCCAGTCAACCACCCCGGTACATTTAATCAGACACTGTTATTGAAGTGGACCTCTGGAATTTTAAGTCTGAATTTTATTATTTGTTTCCCACAGCCACCAGTGCCACATCATCTCCTGCAATGCTGGGCGTCACAGAGCATAGAGACACCATCAGAGACTATCAGAGACCTCAGTCAACTATGCAACTTTATAATTACCAAGGAGATGGCAGTATTCATAGAAAACAGTATACAGGTACTCATCTAAAAACATTTGATTCACACTTGTTATTTGCACCAGACTGGAGGAGCTCCCTCCTCGTGCTTGTAGCAGATCCATGTCTCATTTTCCAACTAAGACCTTATACCCGTTAACTCTGATCACTTCAGACCTGGTTTTTCCTGCTCTAGTTGGTCTGCTTTAATAGCAGACATTTCACATCGGTACCATTAACAGCAGGTTCAAGACTCGGTTCACAGATGGGCAGTGAGTGGGTACCCAGACATACTGCACTCAGATGAGAGCCCTCGCCAGCCTACGCCGGTTGGTGGGAGCAGGGGGTGGCGCGGGCAGAATAAACAAACTGAGCTGCAGCCACAACAGTTCATGTCTTATGTGTGGAATTGGAAATTGAGTTTCTGGAATCCACCGGTTTGATAAAGTGCCAATGAAAAGACCTACCCCTTGGGTTACACAAACAACAGAGCAGCTGGAGCCAGCTCTATTATTTTCTGTTATTTCTTTCCAGCAAAGCCCGGGCACTTCTTGATCCTGCTCTATCTAAATACAGACATCTGCCCTTTGGGGATGTGCACTTTTTTTTTTTCCCACTGATATGAAATGAGATGGTTATGCATTAAGTCTCAATTCGATTCACTGCAACACTCGCTTTATTATTATTATTTTTATCTTGCTCAGGGTCTGGCAAACCATCTCCATATTACTACTCGTCACCCACGAGGGAGGAGCCCCGAAGAACACAGGTGAATATAACAAATAATCTGCTCAGACCTCACATGTTCTTAGTAATTTAACACTGCAGCAGGATTATAATTTTCTTTCTACACACTAAGTTACTAAGACTGTAGTGTTTAGTACAAAGTTCTAGTTAGAGATTCCTCCTTTTCATGCTTTAAAGCTCGTTATGATGATTATCTCTTCTACTTCACTTGACTTATACAAAGAGTCTGGCTCATATTCCACTGGCATTGCTGGGAATAACCCAGCTCATCAGCCATTGTATGAGTGAGAGGGAGCATGACTGCTGGGACTGGGAGGCTCCGTGCGCTTCTCGGGCACCTGTCACTGTAGGGCACGTCCACATGTGTTCATGCAGATAACAGAAGGCAGGAGGAAGGAGATGATGCATTCAAAGACCGTTAGGATCGTTGTCACTGCGTTTATTTATGGCAAAAACAGATTTTTACTGTTTAGTTTGACGCTCCATTCTGTTGCATTAAGACCCAGACACATATGGACCAGAACATGACTGATAAGCTTTTGATTTTTTTTTTACAGCTTGACAAAATATTGTTTTAATTAAAAATTCAGTAATGTTGCATGTTTTGTCATTAACCAATCATACATTTGTTAGAGGCATGTTTTGATAGTTATGACAAGAACATATAAAACATATTTTAACTCATTGTCTTTTAGAAAGTTAAATTTTAATATCTTTGCTGTCATTTGTAAGAACCCAGAAGAGAATTATTTTGATCCCAAATATATTCTCAGTGAAGAAAAATACCAGCATATTATGTATTTTGTACAAGAGAGAGTATGTTGCTTTAAACAGATTTATTACAAATTAAACTTACAAGATAAAGCCAGGGAGCAGGTTATGGCTTCAGAGCTGCTTGTGCTGTTGGTGAATTAGTTACTGATGTTCACAAGCACATTCCTCCCATCCAGAATGGATAATTGTTGTAAAAATAGATTTTCTACCGGGAGTATCTTGATTTCAGATATCTGGATCTGAAAGCCTGAACAAATCTCACGAAAAAGAGGAAAATGGTGTTAAAGACCTTGAAGTGTGGACAAGGAAAAATAACTTCAGATTATTATTATTTTTTTCATTGTTTCACTAGGAAGAAATAATTTTTAACAAATATTCATTGCAAATCCAGATGAGCCATTCATTGTTAAAATGGCCATTTAAACTTGAATTATTATTTTTTGCTTATCTTTAGTTTTTTCTAAAACAATATTTTCTTTTTAGTCAATAAAGTATTATTTCTATTCATAGGAATGTTGCATTAGATACATTTTATTAATATTCTCATTAATAAAGAATGTTGTTTTGACTTAGAGGAATGGTAAAATTGATTTTAAAAAAAAGAAAGAAAAAAAAGGAAAATGTAATTGTTGCTATAATGAACTTTAATGAGCTGCCATGGATGATGTGCTCTGGAGATTGTAAACAATGAAAAGTAAAAAAACAAACAAAAAAAAAACAGACAATGAATTTAAGGAATGCACTAAATATCTTTCAAATGATCAATATACAGTAGTAAAAGTGTAAATTTATTTAAAAAAAATACATGATACAGCTCTATATATTTCTGTTACATACCTAATTCTTGCAGGGTATGTAGCCGTTACATTCATGGTACTTGTATGGTATGTACGTGGTACTTACAGAGTATGTACCACAAGGTACATATATGTAACTTACCTGGTATTTGCAGGGTACTTGGTACTTACAGAGTATGCACCTTGTACTGGCACAAGGTATCTGTTACTTACATGGTACTTATAGGGTTTGTACTAAGTAAATGCTTGGTCTGTACATGTTATTTACCTAGTACTTAAATGGTACTTAACCTTATCTTATATGTACCTGGTACTTAGAGGGTAAATACTAAGTAATTACTTGGTTTGTACATGTTACTCACTTAGTACTTAACTTTATCTAGTATGTATGTACCTGGTACTTACAGGGGGTCTACAGGGTTTCTGCTGTTGCTTACAGAGTAAGTAGCTGGTACATACAAGGTACTTAATATACTGCCTGGTACATATCGGGCTGCATACTGTTTGGCTACTGAATATTTAACATTTTATTAATATTATTTTTTGCTGTTGTCTTGCAGCCCGTGTATTACACAGATGAGCCCAGCAGGAGGAACTACGATACCTACAGAATGTACCTGCAGCATCCTCGTGGTTACAATGATGCGTTTTTAGAAGAAGTCATCACCTACCCTCCTACGGTGGACTACCAGCCTCATGGACTGAAATCCACCGCTAACTATGTGGACTATTACACAAGCACACGGAGGCCTTCGTACAGATCGGAGCAATACCCAGCTTCTCCGGACTCCTGGGTCTAAGTCTGGAGAGGTTCGTGTTGCCATTCAAGAACATTCATTCACCCCGAGTCTCATTTAAGGATATAAGGGGTAGAGGCAAAAAAAGCACACGGGCAACATTTTTCACAAACCTGGCTTTGGAAGTGTTTGTTTTAAAGTGGATGTGTGTGTTTGGAGGAGGGAGTTCACCTGAGCGGTCGCAGATGGAGGAACGGGATGTGTGCCAAAGAGGGAAATCGAGGAATGTTTTTCTTTTAAAGATTATGTGTCATTCAGCAGAAGATGGAATCATGCATAGGGAGAGACCATTGGACACAACCGTGAGAAGTCATGTTATGTGTAGATACTCGTTTTATTTTCTTTAAGGAACTCGTAACTGTGATAGCATGGTTAAAGGTGTGAGTCATGTCAACGAGGGACCGCGGTATGAGTCTAAATGTCAGGGGGGTATATGTATGTGCTCGAGCCAAAATGAATTATGAACTCACCTGTAAAAAGCTAAAAGAATAATTAACTAAAGATAGATTATACAGAGGAGTCAAAATGTATCTGTACTTTAGTGTTGAAACTGTAATGCCATGGAGTCTTGTACATTTCTTTCATTTTATTGTAAATACAGAGAACAAAACGTTACCTGGTTTACGCCTCAGCACTGGTTTAAAAAAATGAACTAACTCGTGCCATGTTAGAGCTCTAAAGATATATAGTTACACAAGTTTGTGGAAAAAAGATGGCATCATAATCATGTAAGATAAATAAAAAGTCAGTTTTGTTTTTTAAATACGTTGTGTATTTCATCTTTTCACTGCGTCAGTGAAGGTGTGTTTTCTTTCTATTTAACGTCCGCCGGCAAAAGGCAAAAGTAGTATGGAGGGTGGAATGTCCATAAGGCAGGCGATAAAGTTTTTGTCTGTGTCTGTTAGCAAAATATCTCAAACCACTGGATGGAACTTGCAAGTAATTAACATACAAATGTTGCTCTCGTTTAGCTCTTTGTACTAAAAATTTGAAGTTTATTGAGCTTGTGTGAGAGCTGCAAAGTAAAATGTTTAAATGTGACTGCTTTATATATTTATTTGTAGACAACTAAATTTTTGTTTTTCTTATTACGTTTCAGTTGTTTAGGATAAAAACAATACTAATATTTTCAAAAAAAGTACAACCAATTTACTTAACAAACAAGGAACCAAATATAAGGTTACATTTCTAGAGAACTTTTATGTAATGAGATAAAAGTTAGCCAGAAATAACTGAGCACTCACAATGTTTATCACCCCATGTTGAAAATGGATATTATTTTTGCTTGCGTGTCTTTTAGCAAAATATCTCATGAACCACTGAACAGATTTCAATGAAACTCAGAAAGTAATCGCTGGATGCATGTCTGCAGCTGATTATCTTTTGGAGTCAATTCAAGATGGCTTCTACAGTCAACTCACCTGGAAAAACACAAAAATAGCTAAAACGTTAATTTTACAGCTGAAATTTAGTGTGGCAGTAGCTGAGGCTAATTAACAACATACACCCCAAGCACCTGACATTTTTTGGCATATATTTTCATTCAGATAAGCTGTTGGCAGTTATTATGTTAGCAAAATATCTCATGAACCACTGGGTGGCTTTTAATAAAACATAATAAATGGTTCAAGATGGCCGTCACACCCAGGTGAACTTGCCAAATACAAAAAGGTATAAATCAGTAAACTGTGTTTGTGTGGTAGTAGCTGAGAGTCATTTACAGCACGTGCTCTTAGCGTGACATCTCGCGATACTTTTTTCCCCACGAGATTTGACCAAAACCACTAAATTAAATCTGTAAAACTGAAAAACGATTCAAGCAACACACCCAGTAAACGTGCGTGTTTATGGTAACTATCCATCTGTGTTCAGTTTCTTTTTCTCCACAAACGAAGAGGAAGATTAAAAACAAACAAAAAAAAAAAAACGTGGAGGCGTGTCTGTGGCTTCCTGCAGCTCGGCTTTAAAAACAAGCGAGTGGGCGTGCACAGGCGAGTTTTGTTGTTTTTCCACTGCTGCAGCGGAAACTTCACAAAATGGTGCAACAATTACCCAAATCTGGAGCGAAGGAGGCCGCTGTGCTGAAAGCTGGCCACCCACCTGCAGGTAAAAACCGTGTTTCTTCTACTCCGAGCCGAAGTTCTTGGTTTGAAGCGTTTTCGCATCGAAGCGTTGTTGTTTTCCTGCACTGCTCGACCATATGGGCACACAGCTCCCCTCCCCCCTTCGGGTTGTACAGTAATTCTGTGCTTCACGAACAAACCTGGTTGTTTTACACAAACTAACGTCCACAAAGCTGGGCTCCTAGATTGTTCTGAAGCAGGTCTGGAACTACCACCCTGCTGCTCTGCTCCAGTTCTGTCGAGCTCGGCCATGATACTAATGTGCAGCCAGCTGTAATAATCCATCTTGCTTTGAGTCAGTGTTGTTTACAAACCCACCCTTGGCCTTCTGCCAACTTATGTCATGTAAACAACAGCTACAGCCATGCATCCTCAGTCCGTTCCTTTTACCTTAGAGAACTTTGGAGCGGGGCATTCTTCTCCATTTGAATAAACTACAACAAATCCTGAAACCAAAGCTGGATTATGGTCCCAGGAATCCAGGGCCCCAGCCTCACCTGCCACCTGGCGTGCACAGGACCAACACTGACAACTCTTGGTCTATGGCAGTGGTCCCCAATCCTGGTTCTCGAGGTGCCACTATCCTGCATGTTTCCCTGCTTTTCAGCAGATCTCCATGTTCTATAGAAGCCTGTAGATTACCCATTGATTCACTTTGGGTGTGTTGGATAGTGGTCCTCAAGGACCAGGATTGGGGAACACTGGTCTACATGGAGGAGGCATCTAGACTTGACCAATTGTTAACTGGCAAATTCCCCTTCCAAGGCCTGTGTCAGGGGAGTTCAGGTGAAGGTCATGGATGCCATCACTAGTGTTAAATTAATGTAGAATCATGAGTGTGAGGTCAAGAGTCTTTTTGTCCACTCAGAGAGGAGCCTGATAACTCCTGATGCCTTCAAATCTGTGAGCTGGAAAGCAGAGGTTGCCTTGACATCTCTTGTCTGACGAGCATTAGGGATGCACAATATAGCATAAAATTCATATCACGATGTGTATTGTGAAGGGTGGCGATAACGGTATATATCACGATATGTTTTTGGTTTAAAACTTGTAACAGGAATGAAAAAAGCATTGGGTGTCATTTTGCCATTTATTTTAAAAACTGCTATACCACAAAATCTCTGTTAAGAAAATTCTACTACTAGGTCCAGAGAGTTTTTAAATACAAAACAAATCAAGTATTGGGCTTCTTTCTTGTAGTGCAAAACCGTGCAAAAAGATATCAAATGTAGTTTTAGCCATATATTTTAAACAAGAATATGCTTGTAACTCTTAACGGTTTCCAGTATTCTCACTTAAGAAATGAACAGCAACAGAGCAGCATTTTACACTGTCCATGGACAGACCTTACAACCGGAGCTTCAATGTAACATCTGTGTAAGCCTGTGTGTTAACTCTGTCCCCCATTGCAAGGAGTAAACTGGGTTGGAAAGTCGTCTTGTCCTCAGAGTGGCTTATTTGAGTAATGAGTTGATGATGGGATAATTAATTTATTCAACAGCCTGGCTTGGGGAAGGTGCCCTAACTTCCCTGATCTAGGCACGGTTACCTGTTTTCTGTGGTCCTTCGTTCTCAGTCTTTAAATCACTCTTGGCTTGACTCCCACCCGAGGCCAGTTTGTCATGAGAGACTACGTAGAACACAGAACCAAAGATCATGGGGACTAGAGAACACAGAACTAAAGATCATGGGCGTGCTCGAACTCCATCACATTAAGCAAAACAACCAGGGAAAAGGGGAGGCGCTCCCTCTGGGTCAATGGTCAATCCATGGGAGGAGTTCAGGAGTAGACGAACGAACTCACAGATCAAGACGTTGTTTAGAGTAACTTTGAGCTTTTCAATTTATTGGTTCATCTTTCAAACTTTAATCATGAGGTGCGAATCATGAGCACAAAAACAAGGTCTTGGTGGATATGGTGGACCGGAATGAGTTTCCTTCATAGTGTGGCCAGGCTCAGCCTTAGAGGGAAGGTGGGGAGTCCTGTCATCCATGGGGGAGCTAGGAGAAGCCTCTGGAGTTGGTTGCCTGCCTCCCTCCAGAGGTTTTCTGGGCACTTCCTACTGGGAGGAGATGCAGAGACCCAAAATTTGCTTGACTGGTTATGTACCCCATCTACCTGAGAATGCTTTGGGGTCTGGGTAGAGGAATGTTGGGGCTTCCCTCCTGGACCTGTTGCCTCCATGACTTAACCACAATAAGCGACAGAAAATGGATAAGTGGGTTGAGAAACTGTACCTCTTAACTTTAAAATCCTTTAGTGGAATTGTTTCAAAACTGATGGTGAAATTAAACAGAATATTATTAAACTGTCTTGTTGATAGTGAAGGCAGGAGGTAAACGGGTGGCCAAGAAGGGCTTGGAAGAGGGTGCCACCACCCATGGGACTCCAGAGAAGGAAGCGAAGAGGCCTGAAAAACTGAGGTAAGCCCAGAATCACTGCAGCAGTTTGACTGTAAATGAACGTTTAGCCTCAATGACTGAATCTGTTGTCTCCAAACCCGTGCAGCCGGTCCCTCGCCTCCTTCAACAGGACGCAACAAGTTGGCATACTTCTCACAGGAAGTCTTGACAAGGTAAACAATCATTCTTCCTCCGTCGTTTAAAAAAAAATAAAAAAATCTGCTCATTCCACTCTAAGCCAAGTGGAATAACGTCCTCTGCCTCTGAGGCTGCAGAGGCTTGTGGGTAATAAAACTTCCCCGTCTGCACATTTTGCAGCTGAGCCACAGCTTTCCAGAGACTCCAGCGAGCGTGAGACACGGCAAGGTTTGTCCTGCGGTGGAGAAGCCTCACTGCCCCCGGACCTTCTTCATCCAGCAGCCGAGGAAGTGGTGAATGTGTTTAAAATCACCACCCGCTCCCAACCTACCCCCACACCCCACCCTAAAGGGGGCAGCTGCATCCAGTCAGCTGTGAAACGTGAAGTGTCAAAGATCTCAAGGGATCTTGCAAGGTGTCTGTAAACAAATGTTCCTCAAACTGTTCGTTTAGAAGAAAAATGACTTTATTTTGTGCTCTGTCTTCAGCTAGCGCTTGTTTTTATTTCCTTTGTCAGAGATGCTGTAGTTGTTTTGTCAGCTGATGTGGAGGAAAAACCAATAGCATTCGGGTTAAAGCGAGTTTTTAAAATTATGGGTTTGAAGGGGAAATGAGGGGCGCTTGAACTGCTTTCACGTGATTGCTTCCTTGTATTCAGTGTAATGCTTGGCACCTATTGTAGTCATGCTAAATAAATCTGGCATTCCTTTCTGACACGAGTTACTCTTTATTATTCTGTATTTGTAATTGTTTAAAATGACCACTAGGTGGCACCAAATTAAAGTTTTTACAAAGCGGAATGTCTCTAAACTGAACATGAAAATGAAACATTAACTTTTACACAACCTCTGCACCAAATCAAGATTAATATTTGAACCTTGTGCTGAAATATCTCCTCACTAATGTTTTTATTCAGACCGCTTTAGTCCTGATGCAAACTTTATTATAATTAAAAAATTTCCTACTACAATATGCAGGGTTCACAGGCATGGGAAACATTAGTTTGGTGATATTTAAAGTGTGAAACATGTTCTGCTCTTCATGTACATTCCTAAAAGACTAGCTTAGTCTTGTCCAAACCACAAAATGGACTCTGCTGTGCTCGAGGGTAAACTTGCAAGACAAAACAATCCAAAAGATGAAAGTAAAACTGGACAAATTTTTTATTTTTATTTTTTTTATTAAAGTAAACTGCCTAAAACTTGGAAAATAAAAGCAAACTGACTCCAAATTAATGTGTTGCCATAGAGGCTTGTTTTTATTGTTAGCAAAATATCTCTCCTACAAAGAGGTATAATTCAATAAAACTCAACCCCAAATAAACTCTTTAAGAGCAATTGTCTCATGAAATATAGCTTGTGATTGCTCGTGATCATTTACAAAGTTTTTGTCTACAATTTTTTAATCTTACGTTGGGGTACATGTATTATAATAAACTTTCAATAAAAAAAAAAAAGAGATGTCCATAAACTTGTGCTAAATGCACTAACGATTGCCGATGTATTCCAGTAAACACAAATGCAAAAAAAACCCCAAAAAACTGCTAACTTGGCCTAGATTATGTTTTATTCTATAATAAATGCATAACACACTATTCAAACACAAAATGTGCATCATGGTTGCAGACTGTTCTGCATACCTGGAGACTGAGCAACATTCAAGTGAATTTTGGATTTATTTAGATTTGGGGCACAAAACGATCTACCTACCTACCCATCCAGGCTGTCGTATTGTAAATTTTGCAGATCCAGCAGTGGTTGGATGAATCGCAAACAGCGATGAGTCTAGCTACAGGCAGGAAGTGGAACACCTAGAGTGCTGGTGCAGGAAGAACAACCTTCACATCAATGTGAAGAAGACAAAGGAGATGATTGTAGATTTCAGAAGGTGCAAACACAACTACCCTCCCATGAACATAGGATCTGTGGTGGAAGTGGTTTCCAGTTACAGGTACTTAGGTGTACACCTGAATGAACACCACCAGCCTGATCAAGAAAGCTCATCAGAGACTACTTCCTCAGGCGGCTGAGACGAGCTGGACTGGGAAGCTCAGTCCTCACCACCTCCTACAGGTGTGCAGTGGAGAGCATCCTGTGCTCCAGCATCAACGCTCAGCATGGAGGCTGCACAGCTGCAGAAAGAGAAGCTTTGCAGAGAGTAGTGAAGGCTGCACAGAAGTCTGTTGGAGTCAGACTCTCCACCATCACAGACATATACACCTCCAGATGCAGGAAGAGGACCACGTGCATCATGAAGGACCCAGCACATACACTTTTTGTCCTACTCCCCTCAGGAAGGAGGTTGAGGAGCATTAAGTGTAGAACCACTAGACTGAGGAACAGCTTCTACCCTGAAACTGTTAGACTCATGAATCCCTAACCAGAAAAATCACTAATGCCATTTTAACTGGTGATATGTGACTATCTGTGCTGCTGATTCTTACCCATGAGCTGCTGTATTCATAGCCATCTGCTCAATACAGATGTGTTCAGGCAGCTGTTTAATACACCATATTATATTATTGTTTAGCATATATCTTAGATCTTTGTATACTGTTTCTTTTTTATAGTTTATATTATGCTATTTTTGGGTGTAACTGCGACGTTGAGTACACAAGTTCATTCCACCTCATGTACGACGTGATGCAAATGACAAAGAACGTTGAACCTTAACAAAACATGTTTCTATGTGAAGTGGTAGTTTTAAAACTTCATGCTGCTTTTAGAAAAAAAAAACATGCCAATCAGTACTTGGCCTATTCATCTCAGGAAGAAGATGAAGCTAAGCAATATGCCTAAACATGATTTTTTTTTCTATAAAAAAAAAATAAAATTGTGGCCTCATTAGATAGAGAACTTTAGTAATTGGCTTTTACATATGTGAATGTTTCTGTAAAGTGCCCTGAGACAACTTTGTTGTGATTTGGCGCTACATGAATAAACTGAATTGAATTGAAATATAAAATCTTCATCTACAGCCTCTAAAGGAGCATTTGTCATGTTTCCTGTTTACACCAGAAACTGTACGAACAATATTTGCTCATTTGTTTCCAAAGAAGGTCCACAGCGCTCAGCCTTGTAAATGCAATGTGCTGCTGACCTCTGACCCTCCGGGACGCACCCTGCTGTCTGGGCTCCCATCCGTGTGTGAAGTTCAGAGACCTCCTCTGCTCTGACTGAGGACTTGGGGCAGTTGGTGGTTCCATTGACCTGCAGGCGTGGTGCATTCACTGCCAGCATGTGTGCATGCCCATCTGAGGACCCTCACTGACCCACACTGCTGAGAAAACACCACCTCCCACTGAGGGTGATGTAGAAAATGTGATCTACCATATTAACGTGACTCCTTCAAGCTGCATGAAATGTTGTCGCCTCATGAGGTCACTACAGGCCAAAGCAGCTTTAATGGGGTGCAAAGGGTTTCACAGAAGCTTTTGAGAAAATGGAAATTTACAAAATGATTGGTTATTTAAGTAGCTTCCGTTAAAATCACTGATTCAGAAGTAGTAAATACTTCTAAAATCAAGTTTTTCTATTTAAATGCTAATCTGGACAATCAAAGGCCATCCCTTTAATCTCAAAGTCAAAGAACTGGTTTTAATATTTCTGAAACAAAAAGAAAAGTTGAGTACTTTTAAAACACTAAAAAATATGCACGTGATAGTGAAGAGGCAACTCTTCCTGTATGACGTAATGTCAGTGCAAAGTCCAGTGAGTGGTTTTTGTAAGCCTCCAACTGCATCACATGACTCGTTTCCACCTTCACCTGAATTTAAAAGGGTTGTAAATTACAAATGATGTCCAACTCATGGAGGCCCCCGTGAACCCTGTCGTCTTTAAATTTAATACGTAATTAAATTAAGGATGGAAGAGGGACTGGGCTGAACAGAGGAGGTGTTTGAATGGAAGATGTGAGCAAAGTTTAAATCATTTTTAAATATCGCCTCTTGTTCCTGATGTGACTGTGGGAACTTTAAGCAACTCTTTAGGCAGGAAGAAGTGTTTCTTGTCCTTTTATTCTTATAATCACCTTCCAACTGTATTAAAAAGATAAAGACTTGTGTATAAAAGTATACAACGTATGTATACCTGCAATTTTTATGCTTTTGGTCCTTTTGGCACCAGGAAATATGGACCATCATGTAAGTGAGCATATCTGTTCATTTGGCTGTCTTTTAGCTGATTGACCCACTGGACAAATTTCAATGAAAAGTTTAGAAATAAATCATTGCAGGTACAGCTACAGCTGCTTACCTTCTAGAGTCAGCACAATTCAAGATGGCTGCCATGGCTAATCAACCCTAGCAAACACAAACATGGCTATAAGTCATCATTATTCAGTGAGTGAGTGCAAGATTTTTTACTTAAACTTTGCAGCAGGTGAAATGCATTTCTGCAAGGAATGCTACTTTATTCTACGTACTTTTAATATTTATTTTTCTACAGTGACCCTCATTTAATAATTCATTATGTCTGAATTAAAAGTGAATTCTAGAGACATAGCTGTACAATTTGATCCTGATTGGAAGAACAACTGTGTGTGTTTTTAAGGGTTTGTAGAAAACAGAAAAATAAAATACTGAAAGAAAAAAGCAGTGAATGCAACATTGATCTGAAATATTATTGTTGTAAAGGTACGCTTTTGCGAACTGTGAAATCAAACATCAAAATGTTATCCTGAACAAATGATGCCATTTGAAAGAGTTTATTCCAGTAGTTTTCCAGATCTACCAACACTCATTTCAGAAATGTGGGTCCACGCTCAATGTAAACAAAGCACTTTTATCTGCATATTGTGCTCAACAACATTATTTCAAGTGTAAATACGTACCAGTATTGTGAAACTTCTCGATCCAAAGCAACACCTCCACGGACGTCGACACTGTTGACCTATTTCTCGTCACTTGAGAAGTGTAAGGACTTCTCAATATGAGGAATGAATGTATGGACTTTGCCCTCCACTTTAATGTTTTTATTTATTTATTTATTTAATTTTTTCATGATAATGTTATGAGTTCAATTTAATGAGTTTGAACTACCCCACCACGGGCTGAGTGTGGCCCATAGGCTGCCACTTGATATACTGTATATATATATATATATATATATATATATATATATATATATATAATGATGTATATTTTAGTTGTTAGCTTTTAAGGCTAATTCCCTGTGGATTAGTTGGGATGATGCTGCATCACATCATCTTATTGTTTCCTTGCAGCTTGGAAAAAAAAGGGAGGAGGAGGGAGGATGAGCACTTTGTTCCCTGAGCAGTTCACGGACCTCCCTGCACATGACCTCATGTTGGGAGGAAGAGGAGGAGGAAGAGGAGGAGCTCAGCCTACCTTGGTGAATCGAGTTGGGACCGAGTTCATGTGGAGGTTCTGCTCAGAGGACTGGGACAACTTTAGCAGCTTTCCACCCATGACATTTCTCAGGTAAGACAGCGGAAGCGTCCGCGTGCTCACGGTGCCCGGGTGGTCTGTGTGGCGTTCATGAAAAGTGGGATTTTTCAGGTTTTGATGGAAGTTTGTGGAGGGATGTCCGGGCATGCCCATTGAGTAAAAGCAACGGGACTGGTCAGCAACTACTAAAACTATACTTAATTTCCCACTTAGTCCACATCTTTTCATTTCTCGAGTTAATTAATTGATTTATTTTTTCGTGAATTAAGCTCACTTGAACCCAAGCAGCGAGCAGAATCAGGTTGGTTGCCTTTCTATGAATTTGGGCTGAACTTTTATGTTATTTGCTTTTGTTTTACGACTCGTGGCTTTATAATATTAACAACAACAAAAAGTCTGCTTGAAGAGCGAATAAGCAGCTGGTGTTTAGTCGATTAATAGAACTAAATAATCGTGAGGCGGTAAAATATCACATTTGTTGCTCTCACAAGTTTTCTGCTAATATTTGTTAGTTTTTAATCTTGTATTAGCTACTGCAAGAAATAATGAACATAATAGTGATATTTCACTAGACAGAAACTAAAAAAACCTAAAACCATCTAAAAGTTATGATTTGTCACTATCTATCTATCTATCTATCTATCTATCTATCTATCTATCTATCTATCTATCTATCTATCTATATATATATATATATACACACATATATATAAAAATATTACATATATATATATATATAAACGTACCTGTATGGTATTTACATACATATAAACATATACATACTTGTGTATTTAGTACAACAATCCAGAGCAACATTATGTTACCAATATTAGTTTACGCCAATTACTAAAACTAATATAATGTTTGTACTGATACTCTGTTTATGAAGTCAAAACTATAGAAATGTTAAGATTTATCTAACTTTTAAAAACTTTTTAGCTATGTGCATTGCAATAAATAAATTGTTGTTAAATAATTTACAAAAGTTTTTTGGTAGACCAATTTTTATCAGCCAATATTGGCCTTTTTTTTATTATTTTTATTGCATTTTAAAATAAATTAGCCATATCTGAGCATATTTAATCAATTTCCAAGTAGGAAAATGAAGATTCATCAACATTTGCTTCAACCAGTTGCCCCCATTTGGGTTTTGTTGAGCTTTTTTAAGTGAGGAGGCTTTTTACCAGTACAATATATATTGTTTTTAATTGTTCAGCTTGTTTTGCATTTATTTAAGTTCAGCAAGTGTTATATTTTGTCACCTGAAAAATGCACAATAGCTAAAAAAAAAAACAACCAAAACAAGTGTTGTATATAAGCCATCGAATTCTCAGGATCGTCATCAGCCATTAAAAACTTAATTGATCAACCTTTGACTTAACGACGGAGATCATTGGAGGAATTTGATTTTAAGCGTTATGTGTCTATAAAGAAAATGTAATAAGGTTATGAACTCATGCAATAATAATATCAAATATTGATTATATTGTTTGCATTTGGGTTTAATTTGTGGCTGAATGTTTATCTAGACATTTGAATTTGTTAATTTATTAAGAAAATGCCTCGTTTATATAAGACTCCCTTTTCTCTCATGAATTGTGTGCAGATGTGTTGAGTTTTGTTAGATCTTTGTGTCATATTGATGGTCATCTGTACAATTAAATGAAATGAATAAAATGGTTAATATATATTTGCATAAATATTGTTATGATAAACTGCCGTCGTCCTTCAGTGAAGTTAAGACCAGGTCACCTAACATCAGCTATAATTTTATTTCAATGCTTTGCCGACTCCTTTTTATAGCTACTGGCCAAAAAACACACACCCAAAACCAGTCTGAATCTGGTAGGCCAGAGGTGGCACTCCAGCACAGAACCAGCACTTAACCTCGAACATCTGGACTCAGCAGGAAGCCTGTGTTTAATCTGAGAAGTTGTGCCAACATTTTCTAAATATAGGCTTGCTTGATTAGTTATATGGCTCTACAGATTACTGGATATCTTCCAGTTAAGAGCCACATTGTTAAATGTCGAAGTATGCCACCAAAGAACTGCCTAAAGTGCGTTATGACTCCTTCATAGACGTTCTGAAACGCAGTATTTACTTAATAAGTCTGCATTTACTTTAAAAAGGTTAATTTCAAATTGTGAGGTCCTGTTTTTCATGTTAGCTTCTACTTTATGATTAGACAGGGTGGATAGGAAAGCTGCACCCAGCCCAGGTTTAGTTGTAGGCTACAACACTGTAATCTTGTCCACCCACTTAAATTGAGTCATTGAAGTCGGACCACTAACTGAGAAGAACTTGTGCTGTTTTACGGCGTATCTTCAGAGGAAGATGTACCGTACCTCAGTCAGGTGCTTTGAAAATCAAAGCTTGGGTTTCACCTTTTAAAAAATGCCTGTAAATGTCAGGATGAGGCTTTCTTCGATTTTTGCACACACACACACACACACACACACACACACACACACACACACACACACACACACACACACGTCAATTCAACACTCTCTGAACAGCTTTTAAGATCTTCACAACCTTTAGGCTTTCTCATCTTGATCGAAGCTGTCACAAGCGTCACATTATGATGAAGTGTAATATCTTGTGTTTTTCCAGTAGAAATGCAACAGGTGGAACAAGTTTTGCTTTAGAAAACCATGACAGTTGCCAAATATCCTCTGAATCAGCTTTCCAGTATAATTTGGTGTAATTTTACACCCATCATGAAACAAATGAAGTGGATTTTCATGCTGTCGTGCCAAAGCTAGAGCTTTTCCAGTTGTCTGCTGTAAAGATGTTTACATTACTGTGCAGTCATCGTATGTATACATATATATATATATATATATATATATATATATATATATATAAAGTCTGCCCTTTTCTCTCTGCAGAGCCTGATTCCCATGATCCACAGCCAACTGGCCAATAAAAGATGCTGGCATCTGAGTTGTATTGTTATGGCTGAGTAGGGAAAGTTACTGGAGCCAGTGACCCAACAGAGTGCTCGCACTGAGTAAAACCTTTACTAAGTTTGTCCTTTGGACACAGCCTTACAGTTTTCCCCAAACAAGAAGAACAGATTAGTGAGACTGAACGTTAAAAGAGGTGCTATGGAATTCTGTTGTCGATGTAAGAAACCAACTCGTGCCATATTTGTTTGCATCTAGTCATGTGGCGTTGTTGTACCGAAGCCCCTCACTTATTGCGGAGGTTACGTTCCAGACACCCCTGCGTTAGGTGAAAATCTGAATTTATTTTACTATATATATATATATATATATATATATAGGCTTTATAAACCCTTCCGTCACTCTTGAAATGTTCTTAATGTTCTAAACTCTTAAACCTACATAATTTTAACAACATACGTGTATGTATTGAACAGTACTGCAATAATTTATATGGGTGCTCACTAGGGGTGTAACGTTACGCTAAAATCACATTTCGTTTTTTTCAGTTTCAATAAGGGCTTGGCTCGGTTAATTTTTGGTACAAAAAAGGCCAAAATAAAGACGTACAAAATGTTTATTTTGAAAATATGCCAAGTAAACAAGTTCAGTCATTACAGACTTCTTAGCTGGAGGTGATCTGGTGGATGAAGAAGACTCAGCTCTATCTTGTTGACATCCTCAGACTGTAAACAGCACAAAGAGATTAAATAATTGAGTTAATAAGATTATAATTTTAAATTAAACAAGTTAATTAAATCACAATAATACAATAACATTACTTCTTCTTGCACAGTCATCATTTCTGTTATGAGGTGGTTGAATATCTCTCTTGCTCATCATTGATGTGGCAGAGCTTTAAGTCTGGTCCAGGGCTTGTTGACAATATCAGTTTTAGCTTTTTCATAAAGCACCACTGCAACTTTTTGGGTGAAGTGTTAACGTGATGGGATGTCGTAGGCAGCGGGGCTCAAGAACTTTAATCACATGCTTAAAGTCGGTGCATCGTTCGGACGTAGGTCCATAGCTCTAAAAACTCCTACAGCTTGTGTTGTTGCTTTGGACCAGTCTGACTTACCCGATAAAGTTTATTTAAATGCTGCTGTTAATTGGTCTTTGCACAAAGCTGCTCCTCCTTGTAGAAGAGACGTTCACCTTCGGATGATGTCGTTTCAAGTGCGTTAACAAGACGTGTTGCCTGCTGAAGATCCAGTCTCCGTGAAACAACATCGACACACAGCTTTGGAGTTGCACTTGTCTTTTAACAAGAAAGCCAAAATGTTCCCAAACAGGAGACCGCACCAAGATGCTAGACTGCTAATGCTACTTGTGCTGCAAGGCTATGCAACAGTTAATAGCGCCGTGCTGAAACACGCTTAGAAACTTAAGTTCCGTGGCGCATAATCTCTCGTTAATAAAATTTAATGACTGAAACAATAACCAAAACGGTACATACGTGGACTGAACCGAACACGCTGTACGGAAACAGTTCAACACACCCACATGTACCGTTACACCACTAGTACTCACCAGTGAATATACAACATGAAGGATGAGTTCAGTTTCAGGATTTTTTCGACTTTCCTGCCAGTTCTGTGAGCTTAAAAGATAGATCGTTACTTCTGACTTTATGTGGCAAAACTATTTTTACTGCGTTGGTTTCTCCACTAGCGTTTGCTCCTTCTATTGCTGTTCTTTGAATTGCGGCAGAAAGCAGCAGCTGGAAGCACTGTTGGCTTCTGGGCCATGTAGTTCTTTTGACTTGCGTTACAGTGTAAACTTATTGAAAGAAAACTACAATATGGCACCTGTCAGAAGTTTTTATTTTTTTTGTCCTATTGGTTGGTTCCCACTCCCGTCCGCTCCCATTAACTTTTTATCCTGTACCGTCCCAATCACATGAGTACTATTAAAGTTGACAATCGTGTGTCGTGTACAATCTTATGTTGAAAACCCACGAAAGAGTGAGTCTGCGAAAGTCAAACCGCGAAGTATCGAGGGACTACTGTGTTTTATTATTGCACGAGCACAAATGTTTCTGAGTGTTACTGCACGGAGCGTTGTGTTGCATCATGTGACTGTAATGGATTTGGTCACATTTGTCTGTTTTGGTTTGAGCAGCCAAGTTGTGTGAGAACTGTCATTAAAAGTCTTGAAGTGTTTCCAGTTGGTTTGTTTGCAGCTTCAGGGCAAAGCAGTCCAACTACAAGAAAACTGAAAGTAAATTTTAGCCTGTAGATGAACAAAATTGTCATGATCTGAAAGATTTTAACAGCATATTAGCAGAAGCAGTTGATCCTGGAACTCACGGCACAACGCAGAGTTTATAATTTGTTGCTTTGGGCTTCAGTTGTTAACTCAAAGTTGACTCTAGTGTATTTAAAAGAGCAACTTACTGTAAATCAAACGTGGAGTTTCTTGATATATTGACTAGTTGTGCATTGTCAGAGTAAACTTGTCCCTTTCATATACAATTTTATTGCAAACAAGAAACATTTGTCAAGAACATTTTCTTTTAAAATGTAATAATTTGACCCAAATTAATAAATTTAGTGTTTCTGAAGCTAGAAATGTTCTGAACGCTCATGGGCAATAGATGGACTCAAAATTGGCAACTTTTACTTGGTGTAGATTTAATACCATTTTTATTTTTATTACATTCTTACATTACATTCACAAGTAGTAAACATAACCAGATGCCTAACTAATGTCATGGCTGAAGATGAACACTTAAAATACTTTTACAGGAGTGAGTTATTCCATTACTGTTAACACTTTCTTGATTTGCACTTTTTATGATGGCAGACCATCAAAGAGAAAAAAAAGAATCCCCTCAAAAAATGTCATGGAAAAAAAAGCCCCAAAATAAAAATAATATAATGGGAGCTAAATAAGATTAATTCCCCCATCTTTGTTGAACCATGCCATAAATACAAGCTAAGGTTGTTCATTATAGGGATGGGCAACCTAACAAGAGGATCACAGAACATTTTGGGTTACGGTTACACGGTCCATGATTTGAGTTACAAATCTCCACCAAAATACAGTTTAACTTACTGCATTTATAAGATAACAGTGACGGATAATAGATGGGTATAAGATAAAACAAACAAAAAATAAAACCTGCATTTCTAGCTTTGGGATGAAGTACTGCACAAAAGCTCATTATGTAACTGCATTAAGAACCAACAAAAGCTTTTCTTGCACCATTTTACTGAACCAAATGACCTGATTAAAACATTACATTACATGATTAACTTTTTTTTGTGCGTTTTGTTTTATAATATATGCAACTATAGGATATTTATCAAATTAAAACCGTTGTGTCGTCTGGTGATTGGGGACAAAAGTCCTGGTGAGCAAGGATTAACTGTCTGTTTTCAGACACAATGTATCTGTATTTAAATTAATTGTTTTTGGACTTGGTCTTTTGGCAACAGCTGTTACTGGTTTACAGTTTGGTCCAGTCTTTTTGAACTCCCTGGAGGCTGAGGCGGGAGCAGTAAGTTGTAGTCTGCTATTAATGCAACAAACACTGGGATGCTTTGCAAAGACGATAGGAACATAAAATGTTCTCAACTGCAGTTGTCTTCTCATATATTTAATAATTTAGAAGACATTTGTTGAATGTTAAAGCATGTAATGTTTTCCTTTTTGGGGTTTGGACGTGGGAAGGATAAGGGGAAATGTCCTGCAAGCTGTGCAGGCTTAGCAGGTTTGCAATACATTTGTGCGAGATGCGCTTTCAAGCACTCAGAAAGGACGTCTTAGAAGAGAAATGTTTTAAAGGTAACAATTTAATAGGGATGCACGATATTATCGGCATGGTATCGGTATTGGCTGATATTATCGTTAAAGTTAAGGCTAATAAGGCAAATAAATAGGCACCTAAGGCTAATAAATAACATTTAACACTTTTCATTTAATATAAGTTAAAGTGCTATGCATATTGCTGTTACTGAATGTCACCAGCTCTTACAGCTATTACACAATTTTTGTAGCAAATAAGTCTAAATAAGAGGGCTATGTTCTGACAAAGGAAAGTATATTAAAAATATCTGTATCAGTTATCGGCCAAATAAGTTTTAACACATTGGCATATCGGATATCGGCCAAATATCCAACATCGTGCATCCCTACAATTTACAATGGCCGCATGCATTGTTGTGCAACATAAGCTGTTTTCTACTTTACGTTCGTCTGGTCTTAATTTTTTGCATGATAGAAAAAGGAACAAAATGTTTTCACAGACAAGTAAAAAGCTCATCAACAAACATTAGTTTAATCCAGGATAATTGCACCCATTTTCTTAAAAGTGGTAAAAAAAAAAAATCCCTTTTGGATTCATTAAATTGACTCGGACATCATTTCTTTCTGTTTTTTCAACAGCTTGGTTTGTGAATTATTTCCCATAAGAGCAGTAAAGCTGGAGACTGAATCATAATCCAGTTCTTGTGACACCTTTACCTCTTTGTTTATTTGTTTTGCAGTTCTCTTTGGAGTTAGGTCCAAAATAATGAAATCCCCATCACAGTTTTAAACGCACTTGTGTTCAGTTTACAGAATGGACTGAAAGGGATTAAGAAAGATAAGCCTCACTTTTTATAATTTGACAAGTGATGATATCTGTAAATAGATTAGTTTCTCTAAAGCCATATTTTATTACTTTAACCCCAAGTGGCTTGGTTTGTTGTTTAGAATATTTGTATGTTTTTATAATTCTTAATGTTTTTTCCTTGATAATAATCTGACATGGTTTTATGACCTCCTGTGTATTACCCCTTATTGTCCCATAGAAACAGTGTTTCAGGAACTTCCTGTAGACTTTACAACGCTACATGTTAATGTTTGATCTATAATCAAATACCAATGGTCCTGAGAGGCAAATGTCAAATTTAGTTTAGGTTAGAATGGTCTGTCTTCATTTTCCTTCCACTTGAGACCTTCATTAACTTCGGTTCACAGCAGCTAATAGCGAAATAGGCTTTAATCTGCAGAGATAACAAATTTTAATGACAGCAAGTCTGATGAGAACATTGTTGGTACTCAATGTGGAGCTAACTCTTTCTCTTTCTGTTGAGTTTTTCTCCAACAGGGAGTGGAAAAGTAAGTTCATGTTACTTTGTTCTTTGTTTATCTAAATGATTGTAGGTCATGTAGACGTCTGTGATTCAGGTTTAGTCATTGCACATTGCCTGAGGTGTAACTAAAGATGTTTGCTGCAAATCAACACTTGTAAACTTCACTCCAGAGATATAAAGGTTTTATCTATGACAATTAGTCATAGTCATTTGGCCCACCAGATCACCAGTCAAGCAAAAATATCAACCAATTTCAATCAACTGCCGAGTAATCGTTCATTTTTTTAATTATTTTTTTCCCCATTCAGTGATTTTGATGATAAGAACAGCCAGAGATCTCTCACAGACATATCTGGTAGAACCCTGCCAAAACCCACTGTGCCACGTTATTGGCCGTCAGAAGAAGTTTAATATTTTCTTTGTTGCACTGACTTGTCTACCTCCACTTCTTCTCTTTGGTTGCTAACTAACAGGTGAATCCGCAGATTTGTTGTTGTGTTGCATCAGCTTTCCACAAAATCAGTTAAGAACTTGAGCTTTAATTATTTTACCTCTGACAACGTAGGACTCGAAACAGTTCATTATAATCAAAAAAGACCATGCTCAATAACCCAGGTATACAATCCAGCCATTTTCAGTCGGGTCATCTGGACAATTTCTTTTTTTTTTTTCTGAAACGTTTCACCTTCCATCCGAAAGGCTTCATCCGTCAAAGAAACACACAACACAAATCTGATCCTTTCCCCCAAACAGCTTACTTCAAAGTGGAACAAAAAAGTTATGCTGGTGCTAAGATGGTGTCTTTGCCCCCCCCCGATGCCGGTTTCACCTTCAACATTTCACCTTCCATCCGGAAGGCTTCATCAGTCAAAGTAACACACAACACAAAACTGATTCTTCCCCCAAACAGCTTACTCCACCATGAAGCCTTCTGGATGGAAGGTGAAACGTTTCAGCAAAAACAGAAACTGTCCAGATGACCTGACTGAACATTGTTGGATTGTATACCTGGAATATTGAGCATGGACTTTTTTGGTTTTGAACCAATTTGACATGACTGTCGACAAGAAAGAGGGTCGGCATTGGAGGAGGGGGCGTGCCAAAGACACCATCTTAGCACCAGCATAACTGGTTTGTTCCACTTTGGTGTAAGCTGTTTGGGGTTTTGTGTTTCTTTGACTGATGAAGCCTTCCGGATGGAAGGTGAAACATTTCAGCAAAAAAAGAAATTGTCCAGATGACCTGACTGAAAATGTTGAATTCAATACAATCTTTGGTAGGAGTTTCCATACATACATACATACAGTACATACATACTTCCATCCATTCATCCATCCATCTTTACCTGCTTCTTCCTTCCGGATTGTGGGGATCACTGGTGACCATATCCAGCAGTCACTGTGCAAGAGGTGGGGTACACTCTGGACAGGTCTCCAGTCCATCACAGGAACACATAGAGACAAAAGAAACAAACAACCATTCACTCTCTCACTCCCACCCAGAGACAATTTAGAGTTACCAATTAGCCTAACATGCATGTTTTTGGTCTGTGGGAGGAAACCGGAGTACCCGGAGAAAACCCACACATGCATGGAGAGAACATGCAAACTCCACCCAGAATGGTTTCCAGCTGAGATTTGATCCAGCAACCTTCTTGCTGAGAGATAGCTTTACCAACTGAGCCACCATGCGTATAAATGTGTGTGTGTGTGTATGTGTGTGGGAGTTTTTCATTTGCCTTTATATTCACTGGCTGTTTATACTGTATATTATTATGCTTGTTGAGCACTTCTTATCTTTGTTTAGATCATTAGTAAATCCAGCTCAGATTTTTAGACTCTTAAACTATATTTGTCTCAAATAAGACCTTAAATACAAGGTTTTTAACTCCCTTTTTGTCTTGTATTTTCTTGGGATATTGTATTTCCCTTCTTTGATGGGCCTTTGGGGGCTGGTTTGAATGCAGGAAACAAACCAGTAAACTATTTTTTGCAAAATATCACTTCTGTTGCTTCCTTTCAACTCTTGTGTGAGTACCAACCCCCGTTTTTTTATAGTGGCTGACAATCACAGTATCATTCATACCTACTCCCCACACTTCCTCTTTAAAAGTTGGTTGCCATTGTTTTCTACCACTTGAACTTAGAAACTAGGCTCGGACTTGTTTCCTGCACTCAGTGAACAGACGGAAAAAGAATAGATAATTATGGAGTTCACATGAGAATGTAAATTTTCCACTTCCAGACAGTGTTTAATAAACCAGTGTGAAGGTCAGCCCAGTGTGAGAGTTTTCACGTTGCCATGCCAATGATGTTGAAATCTGAGTGCGATCATTCATGTGGAATTGGCATAATATTTCAGCAGGAAAGCGATAGACAAATAGAGAGGAAGAGAGCTACTTGCTTTAATGCTTTGAAAGTGGTGAAGTTGATCTGAGTGCTCTCACTATTGTCTGCCACCAAATAGAGGGCAAAGTTGACTCTAACTCACCAATAACCCGCGTAAGTAAAATGCTTTCCTTTCAGAGGCATTCTGGGAAAACAGTCCCACATTCAGTCCATATATAGCTGTCTTTTCAGATAACACTAGACCGACCACATGGCCCCATTAACCTTATGTCGTGTCAACAATGTGCAGGTGAGGATTTTTCTCTCCCTCGCAGGCTGCATGGATCTGAGCTATATCACATGAGAAATGACCTGAAAAGCACACGTTGATAACCTGAGGCACCTTTTTAACCACTCTGAACTTCAATTTCTCTTTCCTAAAAGGAACCTGTCTTGACATTGCACCACACATTAGTCGTGCTTTATTGCTACCTTGAGCTTTTCCAAAGAAACCGTCTTGGTGCTGAAATATGTCTGGATAAAAAAAGCCAGAAGTAAGGAAGGATGCATGCTTACCAATGAATGAAGTCTTTTGGATGGGATTCCCTCAGCTGAATATTTAGCAAACTGTTAAATACCTTAAAGAACCACATTATTGATCAACTAAAAGATAGCACAATGAGCACAGTGCTCTCCTGTTTCCATGGCCAAGTGTGAATATTACGAGTCTGTTTTGTCTATTCGGTCAGCGTGTGTCTGCAAAAACCTGCGAGTCTCTATGGAGCTTTGACTGCTCTGTTGTAATATTAAGAGGCCTTTTCAAGGGGGCTGTGCTAATATCTGAACCCATCTTAAATGCAGAGGAATGGACCTGACTTTGAGGACTTGAAGAATCTTGATCCCCATCGTTCTGCATACCACACAGTCCATGGTTCCTCTCTGAGGAAACTTTCCTACAAAGGTCACAGTATATTGCCAGCTGAGCACTGCTTTTACTGGTCCTCATGGTTTTTTTTTTTAACTTTTTCAGTAGACATGGTGTCACAGTCAGTTACCTGAGGTTAAACTGAGTTGGTGCTGTTGATACAGTAATGTCTGATTCTCAGTGGGCAGCAGGTCGAGTGTTTGTGTCTGGTGGCTTGAAAAGGGCAGAGGGTATGGAAGGAATTTGTCATGTTGGCTTTTGGAGTTTTAAGAGGGCGTTTTTCATTTCCTGTTATCCTGGGTGGTATTTATTGTTACTGTGAAGATGAACAGCATGCTCCCACACATGAGCCAACAGCTCCATCAACAAGACAATGACTCTACTGTACGATACGAACAAAACTGCGATATTCAATGAAAAACTAAAGACACCATTCTTATTGTTTCACTCATCAAACTGTATTATCATGGATGTAACTACCTGAAGTCTAGAATCCGTTATCAAAGCTTCTTCAAAGACATAACTAAGTAGGTCATATTGGAAAAATAGAAGATAAATGAAGAGTAAAGTTTAAATTCATAGTTTTGATTTCAGGTTTAGCTTCAGAGATTACACCCATTGAAAATTAATTCTGTGACCAGCCAGTGCTGAAATGAAAAGACTTAAAGGCTTTGACAAATACACCTCCACCCACCATAACCAATTGGGTTGAGGCTTTGCTTCAGAGTTTCATCTGACACTATCAAAGGGTGAATCAATAGCTCCTATCAGAGCAGCAGCAAGTAGACCGCAATATTTAGAGGCAGGCTTTTAGTTGAGAACTGTGTTTTGTTTGTGGATGGTTTTCCCTTATTTGGTTAAAACCAGGCTTTTCATTGGAAAGATTGCTGAGCTGCTATTAAAATAGTACTGTAGCAGGCTGTAATGTGTTTTAAAGGATTAAAAGCACCCCCCCAACCAATAAAAAAACACCGCTTTAGTGCTGTTGCTGCTGCTTAAGGATGTTTTTGACAAAAGCATTAAACCAAGAATAATTCCAAAGTAAATAAGCACCACAAGGCCAGACTTTGAGTTTATTTTGTACCATTTTAAGTCCAAGAACACCATAGAAATTAATTGTGGGTGGTAAAAAAAAAAAAAAAGAACAGCCTGGGCACAAAACATCAATTTCATGTGGAATTCAGGGCATTCAACTGAGTGTTTTCCTGCATAGCAAGATAACAGAACTTGTCCTTTTCTGTTCAAATATTGAAACATTCTTTCCTTGCTTCCCTCCTCTGATGACCTGCAGGGTTGGGAGAGCTGTGGGAAAACCATATGACATGGGGAAATCCACCATTTGCTCAATACTTTGTTTTTGAGACCATTTCACAGGTTGTGACAGTATTTTTGGAATACAACATTCTGCCTAAAATCTTTTTTTTATTTGCAGGGATAGAAACAAAACAGTATTTAAAATGAAATGATGTATGTAGCAAGAAAGTTTCCACTGGCAATGAATGCATTTCAGAAGTATAATCATTCTACGTGCAAAGGAATGACCATTTCATATCTTTTCCACTCTTAGGGACTCTGAAGACAGGGTTCCAGAAGTCTTGCTATGTTTAAGGCAGTGCTGAAGAAGAATAGAGATGGAGGCAAAGGGAGCAAGAAAGATTCAGGTATGTGAAATCTCAGGAGAAAAAACAAGGAAACTGACACCCCAAACCCCAAGGCCCAGCTGCTAATCTCACATTCAGTGTTCATGAAATCATTCCAGACCAAAGTTTGTGGTTTTTTTTTTCATGGAGACTAATTTATAAGGATTCTGTGCTTGTTTTGATGCAGTAGCTTATACTTGGAATAAAAAGAACAGAACAGCATTTTTGTCAATCTGAAGCTAACATGGATTGCTATAAAATGACATATTAAAATACTCATAAGAGTAATAAGAATAAGTAATAAGTAATAAGAATTTCAGAAATAATATTTAGTTACTTTCCCCAGTTGCATCTTCTGTTGTGATAATTAGATTAGAACATCCATCCATCCATTTTCTTTATCCATTTATTCCATTTTGGGTCACGGGGGTCGCTGGTGCCCATGTCCAGCAATCACTGTGCGAGGGGCGGGGTACACCCTGGACGGGTCGCAAGTCCATCACAGGGACACATAGAGACAAACGAGACAAACAACCATTCACTCTCTCACTCACACCTAGGGACAATTTAGAGTTACCAATCAGCCTAACATGCATGTTTTTGGTCTGTGGGAGGAAACCGGAGTACCTGGAGAAAACCCACGCATGCACGGAGAGAACATGCAAACTCCACCCAGAAAGGCCCCCGGACCGGGATTTGAACCAGGGACCTGCTCGCTGAGAGGCAGCAGCTCTACCAGTTGCGCCACCGTGCTGCCCTAGATTAGAACATAATTAAAGCAAATTACTTGTAGTTTGTTCTAAAAATATAAGGACACAGATTTCATTTTTAAAATTGATTTTAACAAAGAAATGTTCAAATCATTATTATTTAATAAACATGATCATATGGTATAGACTTTTTAAAATTTACAATATTTCCATTAAAAGCAATGGACATGCTCAAAATGACATTTTTTTTAATATGCAGACATTTGATTTACTTGGGTTCACATCAGTGAACAATTAAAATGTAACAGTATTTAATTTTAAGCATTGGAAATCTGGAACCTTTGCCACAGAATGACTTTCTTCCTTTTCAATTCACTGATAGGCTTTTACAGAAGCTGTGTGTAGTTGTTGGTTGAGTCTTATCCAAAGTTTTGTCTTCATCAAGATAAATTCACCTCAGTCAGGTAGACTCACTCATTCCCTCAACTCTCAGAAACTCCCGTATTATTTTTCAGCACATTTTGGGTCGTTGTGATTTGCTGTCCAATCAGTTAAATCCTAGCAGCCACTTTCTCTCTTTAGAAGTATTGTCTCATAGTAAACTATTGTGACCCTGTGCCAATGGAAACCCGTTTCAAATGGCATTGTGTGCTTTAGAGCCATTTTAAGCCAACTTCGTTTTCAGAACTCCAAATTGCTTGAATTTTCTAATAATAATAGTTTTTTTTTGTTTTTTTTTTGAGTTTCTGTATAAATGTCATACCCAGAAGTGTCAGGGCATTTGCAAATAAGTTTTAGATTTAAAGCTTACCATTGCACGGGGTTGCGCTGTTTAATTAGACGTTGACGAAGGAGTACATCTACAGGCCCAAACTCCACACTTGAAATAAAAGTCTTTTGGTGTTTTTGAAGCGTGAACAGTCTGGAGAAATACGGTGTGGAAAAAATTAACACAGCCTTTCATCAGCATCACACTTTATCTAACTCTCATGCTGTCATTGTTAGGTCAGTACCAGGTGAGAATGCTATACCTTACGGGTTTTTTTCTTTCTAATTTTGACTCGGGTTAAGGCCTGTTTCTTATGTCATAACAGATGTTTTTCTTTTAAAATTTGTGTGCTAGCTTTCCACCATGAGTAATTATGAGTCACCCATAGCAGCCCGTTCCAGATTACTATCTTGTTCGTGTAATGGGTTCTTCCAATGATCCATCTTGACATGGCAGATTGACCATTTATGTTTATACAGCGTCTACCAGCCTCGACTTGCTTCACCACCTCAGTGGTGGTTTCAACGGCCTGATTCAGCACTTCAACATGTCTCATGTCCCTGCTGCCTCTGCCTGTTTAACTCTTGAGTTTGATTCACCACTCAATGCTCAAATTAAAGGGAAATGAATCTGAGTTACTGTCCGTGCTCAACCACACCACCTCCACTGCTCTGTAGTCTACTACAAAGAAAGAAATGACTACTAAAGACTTGAACGTAGTTTTTTTTTTTTTTTTAAATGAGACCATTGCAGCCTGCCTTTCTTGCATGAATCACATGATTACACAGTTTCCCTGTTATCTAGACATGCCAGCACACTCTTAAACACAAGAGGATCTGTATACATAAAAGCTGGGAGAGTTGAGAGTTTTATAGTGGGATACAGCTTTTTTTTTTGTTTATCCCAACCTCACTTTTCCCAGTTGGCCTCCATCTATCAAACCAAAGCAGCTCCCTGTTCTTTTCATGCTGAGACAATAAAAATCTGGCCACTCCTCTTCTTGTTTAGGGCATTTCAGACAGATGAGAGGTCACTGGGATTCAGCATCAAGCAGGGGTCACTTTGCCCCATTGTTATGCCTCCATGAAGTTGATATTTCAACTTTAAAACTTTGTTTTTAAGTTATTTAAATAAACTGGAGTCAACTTGCTTTAAATCTGTTGACACATTTCTCCTTGTTAACCAAACTGAATATGTTGCAATACAATTACTGATTATTTGAGATACAGATACGCCACATTGGACATATTTTTATTCTGCACTGTATGACCAGTTGTTTTAATTTTGATACTTTAAATATTTTTTGCTACTTTAAATGAACAAATCTTTGGTGCAAACTTAGCAAAATAATCCATAATGGAATTAAGTGGGAGGAAAGGCCTTGATAATGCTATAATTTCAAGATAGCTCAGCAGATGTTGCCTATAACTTCGTGGCTATGGACTGGAAGCAACTTAAATATGGTCAAGGAAACTTTGTCTGCATGCCAGACACCACTACAGTCATTAGCTTTCCTTTGGGATCTCCCCAATGCCAAGACCACAAAAAACAGTTTGCTAATTTAGTCTCTCCATCTTTTACTCCTCCTAGATCTTTCTTCTCATCTTGCTTTTCCTAGAGTCATTCGTCAAGGAATTGGTTTGGAGTTGACATTTTTAAATTTATATTATGCACTGTTTTATGGTGTGCCTTTCCAATATAGGGATTTTGGTTTGCTGTAATCTGATGCCTTTGATATTGTCATTTTATTGAAAACGGGGTAACTGTTACTGCAATAAAGTGCAAATGCTGTCACAGTTTGTTACAATAAGGACTTTGTAAATAGCATTGTCTTGATATAGGGTAGATTGTGTAAATTATCTGCACTCTGTTGATGAAGATTGAACAAGCTTGTTGTGACCCTGTAGTTGGGGTGATTTTTCTTTTGGATTCAGACCCAGAAACCCTAAAAAAGATGTGTTACTGTGAATTACTTGTTTTTAGAACATCTAATTATGTTATATTGCTGTTTAATTCTGTATTTTATTACATAAACAAAATAAATATGTTGAAAGCATGATCAAAATAGGCCTGCTTGAATATGCATTTGTCCGAACTAGGTTTTATGTAATTATCATTGTTTTACCAGTCTATAAACCTAATCACTGACATTTTTAGAAATAAAAGTGTCTCAAAGTAAATTAATTTGATTATGCTTCCATGAACTTTAATGCATGCCAAATACTTTTTATTAACATATTTTCCCATTGAGATTTATTTGATCTTTTGTCATAATGGCTCGACTGACCCACTTTTTCTTCTCCTCAAAGAAATTCCACACCCTCTTTAAAGCTATGCTGCTAGAGTCATGTGTCTGGCTACAAACTGTTGCCGTTTCCCTGAAATACCTTCAATCAGCCCATCAAGTGACCGAGAGAAATGACATTTTTGATTCAGCTTTGATCGTGTTGTGGTACTGTGTTGGTTGGGTAATACCTCTAAATGCTCACTCGACATCAGACTTCCCACACAATAAACCCAGCTTCTTTAAGCAGCTGCCAGATATTTGTTCTGTCTGTTTGGGGGATGATGCAGTGTTAATTACTCTAGCATGCGCTGTCGTGCACTCTTTGGGGCCGGTAACAGTTTCAGCTGTGTTTTTTCCCTTCCATCTCCCAATACACACAGCACTTGTACACACAAAACAGCTCCAGTTGGCAGGGCTTCTCGCTTGTTGTTTGGCAGTATAGCTACATATACACCTGTCTTGACAGGGTATAGAATTTCTTATGTAGACCTGAAAGCCATCCTCTGAAGGATTACTGTTTAATTATTAAAAGTGAGGGAAGATTGATGTGATAGAACCAGTGTTGGTAGTTTTCATTCCCTACATATAGATTTTGGATAACTGCATAGAGATAATGAAGTTTCTCTATGGTTTTTACTCAAAAACAGTCTTTAAATGAGAAACAACCGACAATAATCAGATTTGCACGGCATATAATGCGTTATTGGATTGGTGGCTTGCAGAGTTTGTAAGCCTGTAATGTCATTTTAAAGAAGCAAATCTTAATTAAAGGCTAGTCTCATTTCAGTGAGATTATGTGAAAAATGAGAAGAATGTTTATGATGTGAAGGATCTGTGTACAAAGTAAAGCTATGAGCGAGAGACCCTTAAGTACTCTGTTGCCTCAGCTGTGGTGGTGAATGGTACACGCTGTCTCTACAGTTTTCTTGGGCTTCTGGAGGTGTTTTGATATTGAACACCAATTTCTTGCTAAAGGTCAAGCAAATTAGTTAGAATATTGTATTCGGTGTGGTTTTTCAAAGTTCTTCCAAATTAAAATGCAGCAGTGGTGATAGTATGTTCAAGGATTCAAGGATTTTTTATTGTCATACCAGCTCACATTGTCATGTTTATGGTACGAAATTCAGACTCAGGTCCCAGATCAATGTTCCTCGGAAGGAACATTGATCAGGAAGTGTTGGCTCTCCAGGTAAGGTCACTGGATATATGCACTCCCAGGTACATGTAGCAGGAGACCACCTCCACAGCTACTTCTCCAATGTGTAAGGGAAGAAGAGGATCCTTGTCCCTTCTGAAATCCACCACCATCTCCTTAGTCGTCTTCACATTGATGCAGAGATTGCCTCTGCACCACTGCACCAGGTGTTCCACCTCTTCTCTATATTTAGACTCATCATTGTTCGTGATGCGTCCCACTATTGCTGTGTCGTCCGCATATTTCACTATGTGGCAGCTGGGGTGTCTAGCCGAGCAGTCATATGTCAGCAGAGTGAACAGGAGGGGGCTCAACACACAGCCCTGGGGCGAGCCAGTGCTGAGGGTGATGGAGGAGGAGACACTGTTGTGGATCCTGACAGTCTGAGGTCTGTTGGTCAGGAAGTCCAGAATCCAGTTCCGTACTCAGTCCAAGAAAGGAGAGCTTCTGCACCAGGGTCTGTGGGATGATGGTGTTGAAGGCCAAGAAGAAATCCAGAAAAGCAGATGCATGTAAGAATTTCTGTTCTCCAGGTGGAGGTTATGTTCAACTGGTTATAGTGTTATAATAAGCATTTAATAAGCAGATATAATAATAATAATAATAATAAGATAATAATAATCATAATAATAATAAGCATCTATAACATTTCTTAATGAAATGAGGATAACGAGTTACAATAACAAATAATTTCCCTTTGGGATTAATAAAATATTTTTGAATTGAATTGAGCTGAATTTAGAGTTTGTGGTTTTTAATGTTTTTGCAATTTACAAATGGTGCTCATAAATAAACATAGCACTAAATGTAAGATGAAAATCGTTATTTTTTTCCCCTTAAATGGTGCCATATTTGCTAGGAAAGTACATTTGTGGTTGAGCAGCCGAGTTGAATGTGTGGGTTTCACCCACGTAAAAACCTTTTATATTTTAACTGCCAGTGCCAAACAGTTTGTTCTGCTACTGACTCTTTTTTTGAGCTTCTGGTACCCCAGATTGCTTACCCCAGGACAGGGGCGATTCTAGAATCTGACCTTTAGGGGTGCTTAGCCCCCAGTGCTGACAATGGCTCTTAGCTTGAACAACATGGTGGCCATTGATGTCAGAAGCATTCATAGTTGGGGGGGCACAATGGCGGAGGGATACAGGGGTCTTCCCCCAGATAATTTTGAAAAAAGTAGATGCCATTTCCTGTATTCTGGTGTATTTTAACAGATTGTTAAACATCTATGTTTACCTACATAAGAAAACACTTGATTCAGTAACTATTTTAGAGAGCTTGGCCCCAAAATAAATAAATAAATAAATAAATACATAAATAAATAAACAAACAAAAACAAACAAATAAATAAATAAAATTAAAAAAATTAAATAAAAAAAATCATGGGTGCTGAGTTCAAATTTAGGGATGCTTGAGCACCCCCAAAAAGAGGCTAAAATCACCACTGCCCCAGGAGCTGACAATCAGGTGCCTGATTGTCAGCTCCTGTGAACAACCAGTGACAAGCCTATATCTCCTAGGTCTGGGACCAAAATCTATTCTCCAAGATGACAACGCTCACCCCTACAGTGCAGGGTTTATCAGACTATCACCCTATGCTTTTTTTCATTCCTATTGCAAGTTTTATACCAAAAACATATTGTGATATATCGTTATCGCCACCCTTCACAATACATATCGTGATATAAATTTTATGCCATTTTGCACATCTCTACTTATGACAAATGCTAGTTGAGAATGAAAGGCCATCCCAAAGCATTGTGTGATCATTCTGGTAAGTAGCGCAAGGAGGTGTCAGACTGTAGTGGCTGTGTATGGTTTTTCCACATGCTATTGAGGCCTGTGTTGGTTAAAATAATAAAATATGAAATTGCCCATGTGTTCTGTTTCTTCTGACTTTAATAATCAAATCCATTAAACAACACCAAAGAAAGCCAATAGTGGTGTGTGCATATGTGGGGTGGAGCTGCTTGGAATTGCCGGAAAAGTTTTGGCAAGTTTTTCATGGGCCCAACCTCAAAGACACAATTCTGCTCCTCAACCCACATATGCATTTTCCAAACAATTCAACAGCACTTGAGGATAAATAAACAGACTTTCCAACAGTGAAATATTTGGCCAGTAAGCATAGTTAAAAAACAAACACAAAAGTCCTTACTTTCTGTAACAAGTTTATAATGAAAAAAAAAACACTTTTGTTCTCTGTGTTGTGTTTGGTAGAACAGCTGGGATGGCAGAGCTTCCTTTACCTGTTGTTTGCATTACTTCCACTTTATCTGCAACAACAGGAAAGATTTTCTTTTCTTCCTTTCTTTTTTTTTTTTGTTGTGCAAACACTTTTCTCGATGAACAATAGCCACAGGTGGCTGAGCAGTGATTTGTAAGAAGAAGAAAAACAGACGGGTGTGAAAGCCCCAAACGTTCAACAGGCTTTTTTTATGCTCGTGTGATATTGTAGCTGAAGGCTTAAATTACTAGTTGTGTCTAAAATATTTGTCCCTTGTTGTTGAAGTGCAGTTTTCCAGCATCACTAAGAAAAAGTACAACCCACAATTCAAGCTCGCTGGAAATTTTTCCTTGATGTCTGATGGCTGACTTATTTTTCTCAGCCATAACTTAAACTGGCATAGACCACACAGTGTTTAACTACTTAGAAAATACTTTCCACACATGAGAAATGCACCAGCAATGGCTTCATCTGTCCATCATTTACACATTAGGCACATTTCAATTTGTGTTACTCATGCTTTATTCACAAAGACCAGTGACTATATGCACGGATATGTTCTATTTGTACAAAACTGAACAGTGGATCATAGTAAGTGAGCTATCCATTTTAAAGTCCTTTTAGAATCAACATTTTTCTCACAACGTTGTGTCATATTGCCTTAACTAGTCATATTAGGGTCCTAAACACTGCTGCCTTGTAAAACATGGTGACAATAGAGGAATGCAGTGGACGACATCTTGTTTATTATTGTTTAGGCCAGGGGTGTCCAATCCTCGTCCTCAAGGGCATGTTTTATTTGTTTCCCTGCTCCAACACACTTAGGTAATTCAGTGATTGAATTATCTTTGCATGTTCTGCAGAAGCCATGGATTAATCACCCATTGGTTCATATCTGGTGTATTGAAGCAGAGAAACATCTAAAACATGCAGGATAGTGGCCCTCAAGAACTAGGATTGACCACCTCTGGTTTAAGCTTATTCCTGGTTTTGTTGTGCTTTTATAATTTACTTGTCAGTTTAGGAAAGGCCTTTTTTTAAACTTTATCCAAGAAGATTGTCTCCACCATCACAGCTATGCAATTTTTATTTCAGTAAAAGGATTATGTTTAAGCTTTGTAAGAAGCAAACAGTTGAAGATATAGATGTAAAATCGGTTCAGAGATTACTTATTTTATATTACCATGTAAAATGACAGGTCTGACCTAGTCATAATTTTGTTGCATAGTTTAAAAGCACTAAGGAGTTAATTCAGACATGTCAAAGACAGGTTCATCTGGCAATATATTCATGGGAAATTGTTATTGTATGAAGTGGGCTTACATGTAACAGTGAACTACTTGATGGCATCTCATTTATTCTTATCTAATTTAAGGTGCGCTATCATTGTCTGTGACTTTCAGGCACATTGCAGGATGAAACTTTTGTTTAGCAGAGTAGAAAGTATACAGTCATTAGTTGCAATTTTTATTACAATTAGTTGGCTTTGTTGCAAAACTGTAATAAAGGGTAGACATTTGTGCACATTTGGACTTTTGACCTTTCCATGGTGTACCTCACCATGACTGCTGTCACCAGTGATCCCCTCGACTCAGAGAATAGAAGCCGGTAAAGTGGATGGATGGTTTCTCCCAGTTAAAAACAGGAACATTCATTCATACCCATCTGCTCACCACAGACTCATGTTCGGACTGCTGTTGTTACGCTGCATTCCTCTACATTATTATTGTTTAGCGTATGGCTTAGATCTATTAGTGTACCGTTTGGCATTTGTTTAGCGTATATCTTAGTGTATATCTTTGATCCTTGTATACTGTTTCTTTTTACACTTTATGTTTTTGCTATTGTTGGGTGTAACTGGGACCCTGTTACATAATTTTGTTCCACCTCATGTACCACATGTGATGTGAATGACAATAAACTTGACTTGAACTTGAAACATCAGTTGCACACTGTCACCTATAGGATGTCTTGATTACATATGTTTCAATTTGAACAGGATAAAAAGCCAGACATCCCATTACTCACGCACGCCCACATAGGAGTACACATACAGGGAAACTGAGATAGAATGAAAGACAAGAGATGTCAAAGAACATTATAAACTTCCTTTGTTGAACCCTAATATTTACTCAGCTTTTTTTTAAAGCACTTCCTATTAAAGAATAGCTCCTGCATCTATGAACCTCTAGTTACCTTTCAAAGCCAACTTGTTTATTCTTAAATATTCCACATAAAATAAACCTTTGAATTTCTATGTACGCACAGTATATAAAAAGGTCTAATTAGTTTTCTTTTTAATTTAATCGGTATAAAGCTGTATCAACAGGTGCTCAGTGGATTTTTTGGCTGCTGTTTGCTGTTTTTTCTGCCAGTTATGTTTATATAGACTTTCATGTCCAGACAGTTATGCTAAGATTTAAAAAGGTGGAGAAAGAATGCACCTGATTTACAAAGGGGACCATTCAGTGCACAGACCTACATGGCTATCAAAGCACAGCGTACCCAGCAGGCAACGATTAGCAGGGCGTAGCTCAAACCACATCTTTCACTTGTGCGCGCGTATACACACACACACACACACATCTACAAACCTCAGGTGTATCCACATTAAACACACCCCTTCGTTCTTTCTGAAAAGCAAAATAAGGACTCTTGGGGAAAGCAGTGAACCTGATTTGCCAGTCTCATTTTTTCTCTTTTCAGATTTGATCACATCTCTGGCTCTATCATTCAAAATCTCTAAAAATTAACAGTTTGAATGTAAATATTTTCCAAATGGATTTCATTTGTATAATGTAATGGGACATGCTAACAAGGAAAGCACAGCAACAACAACAATAGAAAAACTTATTTAGTAGTTTTTGCCATAAAATAGAAGTTTAAGAAATAGCTTGGGGCCATTGAATAAATAATGTGGAAGCACTGGTTTTCTTATCCTTTGCATACCAAGAATTCTCACAAACAGAATGCAAAATGTGTTAATGTGTTTACTCATTCATTAGATTTGCAGCCTCCTGAGATCCACTTGCATGGCATTTGTTAAACCTTGCCCTTTAATGTTACTTCACTAGCTGATTTTATTACATTTAGGACGTGTGGATAAGAAACACCCAATAATTAGGCCTGGCGCGATAAACAACAAATCAATTAATCGCATGATGAATGAAAATTATCAACCTCATTTTCATTTACCGGCTTTATCGTTTCTTCGTGTCTCTCTCTTTCTACTGAAGACACAGCTCAACTCTGGTGCTCTTCACTGACATCTCCCTTTCTCTTTTCTCTTGAAAATCTGTTTTAACCGTCCAAAATCGCGTTTTTGGACTTATACTGCCATCAGGTGATCAAAAATTATACTACATTCCAAAAAAATCCAATTTTCTTCTAAAATTTGACAATTAATTATTGTAAAATTTCTATCAATATTATCATTTATCACAATAATTTCTGAGTCAATTAATTGCCCAGCAAAATTTGTTATCGTGACAGGCCTACCAATAATACATCCGTATGTTTACAGACTAGCTCTGAGTGTTGTTTCTGTTTAGAATAGGAACCTTAACCCTGGCAATTGTATTTAACTTGGAAGACATGAAATAAAAGTGCATCACAAGCTATTTCTGGTTAAACCATTCGATTCCTCAAACAAACAAGAACACTTTATAAATAGAGTAGAATACCTTACTTGTGTCGTTGCGCACATCTGGCCATTAATGGTGTGACATTGTGGGAATGTTAAATAGATACAGACACTACCTTTCAAAGGTCAGAAGGGAAGTGTTTTGCAAGATAACCTCACACTAACTGATTGTCTGACGTGAAATGATATGAAATTATTAGTTAAACCCATCGCTGCTAGTGTTGCCCATTGGCTTCTGGCAGGAACCCTAAAAAAATGTTACTGCAGATATAAATTGCCCTGTGTCTCCTGTAGGGATGCACTGATCCACTTTTTTTTTTTTACTTCTGATCCGATCCCGATGCCTAAATCTAAATGTCGGCTGATACCGATCCAGTTCTGATATCATCATTATTGATTTTATATGAGGCTGTAATAATTAATCTCCTCTCAAGTACAATTTGTACAAATGCATGCATGTCCAAAAAGGCAACTTGAGGTAAGTTTTATTAATGTTGGATAAGTTTTAATGTTAGAATTAAATCCTGCTAACACAAAACATGTTTGTTTTTGTATTCCTAGCTTTAAAGTGGATATTAAAGTGATTAATTTAAGTGATTGTTTAAAGTTTTTTTTTTTTTAAATAAGGGGCAGATATAAGATTTTTCTTCTTTCTGCACTCTTTTCATTCAATGTTTTCTTTTTGATGAATTTGTTTTGTTTCTTTTAAATGAATGAATAAATGAATAAAATGTTAAATGACTTTAAACATCTGCTAAGTTCATGGCATAAACCAACAGACATGTTCATGTTTTTAGTATTTTACATCACTTTATAGTGTAGCTGTTTTTCTTATTTTAATATATATAATTTTCTTGTAATTTTCAAATCATGTTTTTTTTTTATGATTGTTTACTTTTGTACTGATAAATATCTCCTGGAGGGTAAACTATATCTTGGCTGCAAGTATCAAGCTGAGAAATCCTTTGTTTTCTACAACTTAGTGGTTGGTCATTAATTACGATGAAGTTTAGCAACTTCTCTGTAAACATTTGAGCTCCGTGACTTCAGCCATGTCTTCTTCATGTTCAATCCGAAGCAGGCAGCCTGATTTCAGTCAGCCGCTCTCAGTCTGTCCCTCCTCAGAGACGGGCAGATGGAGCGAGGCAGATTGGACGCGGCTGGCCGGGGTCAAGTCGCCTGTTTCGGGTTGAGCAAGAGTAGTGCCCCGCTAAAGCCACGGTGCTCGAATGTGCAACGTAAAACTAACTTTACTGCGGTTTAATGTGGTGCTATAGCTCTGCAGACATTACACGTTGCTGTCTTGTTTTGTGGTGTTTCTAGTGTAAAATACTTCCACACATCGGACATGTTTAGATGAAAATTTGGTTAGCTGTTAGCCACAGTGCTGCTAACTCAGCCCTCACGTTGTAGCTGGCAGCAAACTATGAAATGGATTTCCTGAATGTTAGGCGGGTCTTATTACTCTGGGTTCACGAGACACGCCTCCATTCAGAAAATCCATTCCATAGTTTGAAGCCAACATACATCATGGATCGGAAGTCTCTGCAGGTTGGATCAGAAAAATCCAATACGTAAATTATGCTGGTATCGGAGGCCGATACCGATACTGGATCAGATCGGCCCCGTCCCTAGTCTCCTGTAACTGTCACTGTTCTCAATAACCCTGATTTGCCTCATACCCATGGCATCAGTTGAACCTGTGACCTTGAACCTGTATGCACAGCCATAAACAAGAAGTCAAACAAATGCTTCAGGACTTGGTGAAAGCAGAGTTATGCCATTAGCTGCAGAGCAACAAAACACGCTAATCCACCTCCTTTACGCAACTGTTGGTTTTGCCACTTCAAAGAGGAGGAAAAACATTTATAAGCTTACATGCCGAGGCGCTTCAGATGGCCTTTGAAGGGTGATAGTGGCTGTCATGGCAATTCATTGGTTGCAGAAGTCAGCAGGTCACAGGTTTTTCTAATTACAGCACGACCTTCGAGGGCAGACACATTCTTTTTATCTGTTTTTTCTTCTATAGGGCTTTTGTACCTTTAACAAACCTAAACGATTACCTCTTGATTTAGATATTCTTGTCATCCACGTCATACAAAATGTTACCTAACTTTGCTTTAGTTTATTTTGATATTTTCCCAACAGCTTTGAGGGTTTTGTGTTTCTCATCTCCTGCCATCTCTGCAGACATGATTCAATGGTGTCACACTGTCTGGCTTTCAGAGACAGAGGTCTGGTTGTCCGTTGAAACCTGTGTTCAGTGTTGTGCTTTTACTGTCCTCTGTCATTCTTTGCTTTATTTAAAATTTCTGAAAAACATTTTTTAGCAGTTGTTTGTGTGCAGGGCAACACGGTGGCACAACTGGTAGAGCTGCTGCCTCTCAGCGAGCAGGTCCGTGGTTCAAATCCCGGTCCGGGGGTCTTTCAGGGTGGAGTTTGCATGTTCTCTCCGTGCATGCGTGGTTTTTCTCCGTGTATTCCGGTTTCCTCCCACAGACTAAAAACATGCATGTTAAGCTGATTGGTAACTCTAAATTGTCCCGAGGTGTGAGAGAGTGAATGGTTGTTTGTCTCGTTTGTCTCTATGTGTCCCTGTGATGGACTTACGACCTGTCCGGGGTGTACCCCGCCCCTCGCACAATGATTGCTGGACATGGGCACCGGTGACCCCCCCCTGACCCAAAATGGAAGAAGCGGGTGAAAGATAATGGATGGGTGGATGGATGTTTGTGTGTAGAATGTCTTGTCATCCTTAAACCAGTCAGGCTTTTATACAAGTTGAACTAATGACCCTGACTTTTTTTGTGCCCATCCTCAAAATAACAGAGAATAGTGCTGATTGCCCAGAGGAACAGTTTAGATGGAGCGCTCCCTTTTCACATTTACATATTTTCATTGTGAATGAGCCATTTTGAGACTGTTTTTTTTAATTTATTTAAAACTCAATATAGCTTATGCTCAGGAACCTCTAAAAGAAGCCCAATTTTTGTTGTTTTTCTAAATAAAAATAAAGACATGTACTGGTAAATCTAGTGTTACACCAATGGCACAACTGACTGATGCAAAATTCACAAAGATTTGCCATTAACAATGAATCTCAAAGGGTTATTTTCAGGTTGTGTTTGCGTCCAGGATTAAGGACTTTTGAAAGATTGAATGAACAGTCTACATTGTTGTCTATTTAACATTACTGAACAGACTGTTGTCCAGAGGTTAGTTCTGTTCTCATGACCTCACCTGGCCCCAGAGGGAGTAGTGCCTAATGGTCTGTGCTAATGGCAGTCCAAATCTGTCTTTAACCATATCTCCTTGGCAACATAGGTCCACAGACCCCACTGCTTATTTGCCTGATCCCATTTAATTCTCAGAGCTGGTTCATTCATAACTTTGACAGACGTCAGAAATTTAAAAAATGTAAAAAATAAAATAAAATACAGACAGGAATCAAAACCTTCCACGAGCCACAGTGTCCTAGAACTGAGCTTGCCACATTAATTTGATTTATTACAATGTGGACTTGCGTCCTTGTTCATGCATGTGTCCCAAAACTTTAACAGCTGTCTGTGACTTGTAGAGGAGAATGTAGTGAACCAAGCCTCAGGTCAAGTCCTGACCCTGAGGGCCTTCCTGGAACAGGAACTGTTATTTCATTGATTTGTATCCAGAAATATAAATTAAGCTCATCCAGAGACTTTCTAATTGTATCCTGCACTGATCAATTGAAAGAACACTCTCTTTTTTATTATCATTACTATTTTACAATATCTTGATAATCAAAGTGTTTAGTTCAAATCATTTTTAAATGTTGAAGTGAACTACTCATTTTAAATCAGCTGTGAAACAGTATTAATGATTTTTTAATCCTCGTTCAAAGTAGAAATCAAGTTAATGTCTGTTACAGAGTAATCATGCATTTTTTGATCTTCTGTCTGAAATGAGCAAGTTGTGATGTCGGTCAAAAGTCGGAGACAGTCGCAAACAAGTTTATTGGAACGAACTGTCATGTTTTTAAATCTTCTCAGACAGAAATAAGAAGCTGGCACCTGCTGTCTGTCATCTCGCCTAAACATTTCTCTGTCTATTCCAAAAACATTTTTCTGTCTGTTCCAAAACATCTCACTGTTTTTCTGACTTCTAGTAACCTCTTACGTCACTAAAACCACACCCCTGTTGGCTCTTTCAGCCAATCAGGACTTCCCAAATGAACCGGAAACAGAACTCTTTAAATGTCGACACTTCCTAGTTCCAACCAGTTCGGAGAGCAGAACCGAACAGAAAAGTTGCTGGAAAGAACAAGAAGTTCCAGACATGATCCGAAGTTCTTCCGAGTCTCGTGGGGATTATGGAATCTTCCACATCTGAGTGGAACCTCTGACGGACTCACAGCTCATGTGAGTCCACCCGTGAGGTGAGCGTGCTGTTGAACGAAGTACCGTCACTACTCCGGACGTTTTTCTGCTATCCTACGGAGACGCTGGAAAGGTAGCGTTAAATGGAACTCCGTACCAGTGGAAACATCTTCTACAAGGTAACGAGTCCCTCACTACCGAAGTGTACCGAGGTTGAGCTGGGTTCGAAAGGAGGGTGCCGTTCTTCGTCGACACATTTTCCCTCACACATCTTTTCTCTCCATTAAAACTTTCATTTCCCATCTTTAAAACTCTTCTATCTTGCCAGTAAATCATCCAGATATTTTCATAAATGTCTGTTGTATTTTAGTTGCAAGTGAGAAAATCATGGCCGTATGATTTCTCAGTGCAAAAGCTCATTAATTAAGCTGTGTTATTGCGTTCAATCAGAATAATCATGTGTACAATGTTTGATGTTAAATTTTGATTCTGTTAATAAATGACCACATTCATTTTGATGGGTCAAAGAAACTTAACGTCTCATGTCACTGATTAAACCATCTCCCACACAGTATCTCTGTCACATATCTGTCAAGTAGCTCGAAAAAGAGAGAATCCGTTTAAATTAAGTATAATATCAGGTACTTGAACTAGTCCAGATATTATAACATGTAGTGGAGCTCCGAAGCTAAATGAAGCTAACCGACCTATTTCACTACAAGAATGTTGCAATTAACCCATTTAATCCCATGTAAGAATTTTTATGGTTTTACTGTAGAGGTGTTGGTGCATATGCAGCTCAGTGAAAGCCTTTATAATTACGTTAATGAAACATTCATATGCTCTTAAAAAAAGAGACCTAAAATTAAGAAACATTTAATCTTATTTATGGCACTGCACATGTTCCTACGACTGACCCTTATGCGTTGTGCATGCAGAGGCACTAACTGCAGTCATCACTTTAGGGTTCATGTAATGGCTCAATCATGGTCGGTAAATTATGCAAATGTCAGGTACATGCCCAACAGTGCAGATGCATTCAAGTAGATGCTGTTATATGAAATAAATGGAGAAAACAATATAATCTGCTTGTGTTTTGGAGCAAACATTAAATTGCTATGTTGTTTTTGGAGCCTGATTTAGATAGCACTGCATTTTTATAATATTTCTTCTGTCTTGAGAGCCTGATTACTTACAAAACACATAGAGGCTAAGTCTCACATGTCAAGGGCCAGAGATAATAAAACTCGTCCAGATTTACTTGCCCTCATTTTATAAGCGTACTCTAAAAGATTAAAATGTAAATGTTGGGGAGGCTGCCAAGGTTGGTACAAAGTGGTTATAAGGTGGGTAGCACAAAAGTAAGTATGAAGTTGGTGGAGCTGAGTATAATGAGGTCAGAGGCAGACAACTTCTTACTGTACCAAAAATCATATACGTTGGTACAAAGTTACCAAAATGACAAACAGCCTCTCAATAATCTAAAATCATGCAAATAAATTATCTAGATTAGCATTGTAGCAAAATGAGAGGAAATCAAATATTTTCCATTATTTGGGAATGAAGATGATATCTCACTTGTCTAGCGTGTGTATAATACAATAAGAAAATTTGTAGAGAGACTATTTCTTGTCACACAAACTGTTGTCTGGACTGACCACGGCGATTGTGGCTTATGCCCCTTTTTCACTGTGACAGCGCAGGTCAAATATGCTCGGTTCCCCATGGTTTTGAGCGCATACCACTAGTACTTTGTACCAGTTTTGCCCCCCCTTTTAATGTCGCTTCCTCTCTAGGGGTCCAAGCGAGCCGAGCCTTCATAAAAACGTGATGTCAGAACACTGTCGGTCACTGATTGGTCAGGGGGAGGAGTCACTGGATCTTTCAGAAAACTTTTCACCGATCGCCATTTGCAATTACTCAGAACAGCAGCTGGACCTATTTTTAATACTTTAAAAACAATAATGACAACACCGTGTTCTAATGCTGAAGTCCAGGCGTTTTTTTTTTGTGCTTGGTGGCCGACGACAGAATTCAGAGCGAGCTAGTCACCGCGGAGGATTATACGAGCTGCCGACCCGTTGAAGCACGTGAGCTCGGGGCCCAAACCCCGGCCTCGCGTGCTCACAAAGGCCGGATTCCGAGCCCTGGCAGATGGATGGACAGGGACGGAGGGTGGAAACGTTTTTTTTTAAACATTTTATGTATAAAAAATAATGGTTTTATCAGTGAAGATTAAAAATAAATAAACGGTGCCGGCTTTATCATGAAATCCTGCTTTCACTTTGATGTTATTAAATAACCTGTTAATTAAAGTTAACAGCTGAAAAATCATGAAAAGACAAAATTATTGGCTCTCTCGTGAATATTTCCCGCAAATATGTTTTAAGAAGATATACAACCTTTGTATATATACAGCCACAGTTGTACAAATCACAAAACAAGGATTACACTTTAAATCACTAAAATAAAATAATCTGTATACAATAAACAAAACCACATATCTAAATTGAACAATAAAAGTAGACGCAATGAGTGCAAATACATCAAATGATGAAGAAAAGCTAATTTTTTTTTTATAAATATACATGTTTTTGGAGAATTGGTTAATCAGTGATTTAATTCAATAAAGTTTATTTATAAAGTGCCATATCACAACAGAAGTCATCTCAGGGCACTGAACAGAAATATTCATATATAAAATAAGTTAACAGAAACATTAATATTTAAAAATGATGATTTAACATTATGTATCTGAGGAGCAGACTGCTTTGAGTTTAATTCATCGCAGAACTCTCACTCTTAATGGTGAACTAAAGTTCATTAAAAGTTAATTAGCAGGAGATATATATATATATATATATATATATATATATATATATATATATATGTATATATATATCAAGGGCGTCAGAAGCATCCGTAATGTGGAGGGGACACAATGATGTGTGTAGGTGTGTGTGTGAGCGCACGTAAAAAAAGGTGTTCACTAGTGTACAAAAAAGCAGCATTTCACCTAGATTTCCTTTAATTCCACACATTTAAAACATGTTTCTCACCAAGTTTGTGTAAATTCATATGTGGATTTTAAAGACATTTTAACTTTTAATACACTTTAATACAGACCGTCAGATCGGCACTATTTGTCTTTATAGAGAAATAAAAAACATCACCACTGGACTTTTTTTACTTGTGTTCAACATTCCTCATCTAAATGATGTTTCTCATGAAGCTTGAGGACAATAAGGTGTGGGGTTTTAAAGACATTTCAACTTTAATGCACCTGAACACACAGCGTCTCTTACACCTGCAGCGTCTTACAGCGTCACAGTTACTGCTAAGCTAAGATGATACAGATGTAGCACTCCTCTCAAGCATCCTCCTAACATGAATATATGTTTATGATCAACCCCTGATCAACAACTGCCAGCACTAAGCTACTAAACTGGCGAGCAAGTAACACAGGTACCTCCACCTCCTCCACCTGTGCGCGTTTTCTGCCGAGGCAAGAGGCAGGAAGAGACGGTGGAGAGTTAGAGGTAACCAGGAAAACCTGGAGTGAAGTTTTAGTGGTTTGAGTATTCTCCAATTAATCAAGTGGCATGGATTTGTTCACGAAGAAAGAGAAACTGCGCCGCCTGAACTAATGTTTTATAGTAAAAGTGGGGGGATC
>NC_056510.1:19237253-19237986 GCF_014905685.2 Nematolebias whitei
GCATCCGTAATGTGGAGGGGACACAATGATGTGTGTAGGTGTGTGTGTGAGCGCACGTAAAAAAAGGTGTTCACTAGTGTACAAAAAAGCAGCATTTCACCTAGATTTCCTTTAATTCCACACATTTAAAACATGTTTCTCACCAAGTTTGTGTAAATTCATATGTGGATTTTAAAGACATTTTAACTTTTAATACACTTTAATACAGACCGTCAGATCGGCACTATTTGTCTTTATAGAGAAATAAAAAACATCACCACTGGACTTTTTTTACTTGTGTTCAACATTCCTCATCTAAATGATGTTTCTCATGAAGCTTGAGGACAATAAGGTGTGGGGTTTTAAAGACATTTCAACTTTAATGCACCTGAACACACAGCGTCTCTTACACCTGCAGCGTCTTACAGCGTCACAGTTACTGCTAAGCTAAGATGATACAGATGTAGCACTCCTCTCAAGCATCCTCCTAACATGAATATATGTTTATGATCAACCCCTGATCAACAACTGCCAGCACTAAGCTACTAAACTGGCGAGCAAGTAACACAGGTACCTCCACCTCCTCCACCTGTGCGCGTTTTCTGCCGAGGCAAGAGGCAGGAAGAGACGGTGGAGAGTTAGAGGTAACCAGGAAAACCTGGAGTGAAGTTTTAGTGGTTTGAGTATTCTCCAATTAATCAAGTGGCATGGATTTGTTCACGAAGAAAGAGAAACTGCGCCGCCTGAACTAATG
>NC_056510.1:19238086-19249334 GCF_014905685.2 Nematolebias whitei
AGTTTAATTTGATCATTTTAATAATCTGTATTCTTTTTAATTTACCAGAAACTTCAAAATAAATTCTCACCCTGTATATGAAACCTGTTTCAAGTTCAAGTTATGATTATGAGCTAAATCCAGATTTTCCATCCACATTGTTTGGTAAATAACGGTGACACAGTTGGTAGAGCTGCTGCCTCTCAGCGAGCAGGTCGTCCCAGTTCAAATCCCAGTCCGGGAGCCTTTCTTGGTGGAGTTTGCATGTTCTATCTGTGCATGTGTGGGTTTTCTCCGGGTACTCCAGTTTCCTCCCACAGACCAAAAACATGCATGTTAGACTGATTGGTAACTCTAGATTATCCATGCATGTTAGACTGATTGGTAACTCTAGATTATCCCTAGTTGTGAGTGAGAGAGTGAATGGTTGTTTGTCTCATTTGTCTCCATGTGTCCCTGTGATGGACTGGAGACATGTCCAGGCTGTACCTCCCTTCTCACACAGTGATAGCTGGACATGGGCACCAGTGATCCCCGTGACCCAAAAAGGAAGAAACGGGTAAAGATGGATGGATGGATGGATGCGATCTTGGATTTTGGTTTGTTAGTTTAGATTGCCATGGACTGTACAGTTTTGTTACAATATAACAAAAAGTGTTATTTATTGGTGTTTACGTACATAATTCATAGCTTTATAGAATCTACTTCAGGCAGTATGTTCAGATTCTCCAAACTAAGGCATACAGACAAAATGTGTACAAACGCAAGTCTAGGATTCTGTCTAGTTGTTGCGCATGTCATCATTTTTTTTTGTAGACTGTCCTCAATTAGGTCAAACAGGTCACTGTGTTGTTTAGTAACATCCTCATACTTGAAATAGTACAACAAAAATCAGTTTCATGATATTTTTAGCTATAATGTAGCATACAGTATTTCTAATTTGTCAGCCTTTTTGATTAGTCTCCTTGTTGTAAATCTTTAAGTAAAGAATGGTTAGGTCACTGTCAGGTTCATAGATTTTTTTTTTTTTACACCGTATCTGCTTAAATTGCCAATTTATGACGAGGAATGGGAAATGTCATGTCTGGACAGTGCCCCCACCACCTCCTCCTCCTCCTCCTCCTCCTCTTTGTACTTCTTATCCCAAAGACACACACAGACTTTCCACTGCCAGCCACTTTTCCCTTGGGGCCATTGAGGAAAGCATTCCAGTGCCAGGCTACTGCAGAGCTGTGCATCAGAGGCAAAGCTAGATGAACTAAATCTTAGCTTATCTTTTTATTAATAATTTTGCTGCTTTTATTATAAAATCAATTCTAAATTTGATTAGGCAAATACAAAGCTAAAGTCTAGTTATTTTTTTTTAAAGCTGAAACTAAAGACATTGTCAGGGTTGTTTTTCCTTCATCAAGGACCACCATCTTTGATCCTTTAAACCAGCCATGGAATATGTTGGAACAAATAATTGAGTAAATGAGATTATTACTGAGGAAATTAAAATTTCATGCCCAAAACTATGCCTACGGTGGGATGCTTGACAAAATACTACACTAGACTGCAGAGGAAAGAAAATGCTGCAGGAAAGAGATTTCACATTGGTTGCATTTTTTTCCCCATGTGATTGATTTTCCAGCAGACTTTTAAGTAGGGTGGGGGAGTTAAAGAAGTGTAAACAGAAGGGGAAGCAAGGCAGCTAACATTGTTAGTTTGCTTTAATATCTATTCCTTATATCAGTTTAAGTTTTACAGCCTTTTGTCGAGCTCACTGGTACCATATATTGATGGTTTCTATGGCTACCACTGGGTCAGTAAATTGGTCTGAAATTGGAAAGGCCTCCTGGGAAATGCTCTGATGCCTTCATAGTGTTTGGTTGAATGGTTTTGCTTTTTCATGTTTTCAAAGTACTCTGCGCATTTGAACTAGAAAGATTTGGCATTGTGTTAACATTATAGTCTTTGTCCTTGATCATTATAGATGGCTTACACTGAGGACCCTCCCCCACTCTGTATTCTTTGTTGTCTGGTTCTTGCTCCTCTCTGTGGGTCACTGTGTGTTAACCATGACAGCTTTTGTGAAACTGTCTTGCTGGTCTCGGAAGTACACAGGGAATCCTCATTGGCACTTAGTCTAGCAAAAGAATTTCCCTCTTCTGTGAACTGAACTGTCCTGCGGTCATCGTGCTTTGTGTTTTGATTGAAAGAATGTGCATTAATTAGAGTCTTCATTTTCTCTTTAGACCTTGAGCTCAACTACTGGCAAGCTAATCTGTTTTGTGTCTATGTGTTATTAATGGATATAGAGATAGTTCCGACTATCACAAGTCTCACTACTTAAAATGTAATGATATACATAACTCTTCGGGAAAGTAAGGCGGTATGTATGCATGGTATATTTTACAAACTGTATCTTCCAGAGCCCCTTTTCATTCCCTCAGAAGGAGTTACACATCACATTCCACTGCACAGCTTCACTTGAAAGGAGAAAAACATTATCCAGATTTATAGCCATGCGAGACATTTCAAGGAATTCAGCAATGTCAACAGAGCTGAGGATAATGGCAGGATAAAAACAGGATATTTCGGCCTGTTGTTAAGGGGAAAAAAACTTGGTTTTTGCAAAACCTGTACAAGACTATAACTTCCTACTTGTTGTTTTTGTTTTCTAACAGAAACCCTATGAGGTTCAAATGTTATTATAAAAAAAAAAATTATATCAATTTTATTATTTTAAACCATATGCACATTTTATGATAGTTCTGCAATTGTGACAAAAACATTAATGATTTGAATAGTCATTTATTAGGACTAACTCAGATTTTCCCACTCAAATGATTTGTACTTAAATGCAGACTTTTTTGTAAACCGGTGTCCTCAAATAATATTGAGCTTTTTATAGGTTGAGTATGTCCTTGTGGGCTCTGGACTTTTCTTTTTGATGAAGAAGAAAGTGCATGCAAGGGACTGTAATCATTTTTACATCATCCAGGGACGGCACTGTATAATTAGAAAGGGCCGATTTCTTTAACCACAGCAGGGGCTGAAATTGCAGGCCCTGTTCTGACCAGAATTTTAGAAAGTAACTGAAATAGCGCTGGCAAGTTTCTGTCCTTGTGTCTGTCTGTGTATCGTATCGGTCAGATGGCAGCGCAGTCACCATAGCACCCTGCTGTATATTCACCAGCACTTTGATGACAAGCTTTTATGTGGCCCATCTCGTCTTCAGAACCAACTACCAAAATTGCATCTTAATCTCTTTAACATGTAGGAAGACTAGAACCTGTATTGGCCACAATCTGCTATAACTGCACCAAGTTCGAAGCCCATTGACAGCTGTTAGTGTCTAACCCTGAAGATTTTGTTAGAAATAATCCTGCAACATAGATACACATCTGCACATTTCCACTGCCTAATTAAGAATAATCTTCAATTATAAAATCCTCAGTGTGTATGTTACATTTTGTTAGATGTGTTTAAAAGGCAAACATGTATTAGACACCCATGAATGACAAAAACTTCAAATAAATACCATTTGAGCTTCACTATTACTTTATTTGCTGAAGCACTGCCATAAATGGTCATCAACATTTAGACATTCACAACCCACGCTTCTATTCATGAGTTGTTCAGAATGGTGCAAAAGTCTTAAGTCATCCCACATTTCTTTAGAATTGGCTGCAAAGTGCCAGACTTGTTAGTAATTTTTATGGAGTCTTTATAAGTATTCTCCCAGACATTCAGAAGGTCTTTCAAAGGTTCTGTTTGGACATTGACTGCTTCTTCATCCATTTTCATTTTGGTCAATTGATACTCTTTGCATCATATCACCATTAGTCACAACTAACCCATTCAAACAAGCCCAAGCTCTTAATCTAAACGCCCATACAAATGCCTCTTGGTAGAATGTCCCTGTCAGGTTATGGTGACTGCAGGTCATGTCCTTTGCTGGCTCATTTACAGGTTTTTCTGTTTTCAGGTATGCAGAGGTGCCAAAGGGACTTTTCTGTTTCCTGTTTCTGGCATTCTTCTTTGTTTAGGAGCCATTTTAAACACAGGACAGCTTTGTGTCTACTCCAGTGAGGCAGGGACTTTCAGCAAATGGGCCTCTGTTTCTGATTAGGTCCAGCAGCACCCCTTTTTCCATGACAAAATGTAAGGGGTGTTAATACTAGTTTGCTTCATTTGCGTTTTGTTATTTCTACAAACCCAGAGAAGCAGACAGAAGCCAGTAAAAAAAACGTACAAAAACCAAAGTTAATCGTCATTACTGTGGCTCACCACATCTGCAGTTACAATCTTCCTAGGTCTGCTGACGTATTGTCTGCTTCACTAGTTAGGTAACATGTTTTTTTAAGGTTGATAATTTGTCCATTTTCATTTGTGGTAGTGATGAGTGATGATTCTGCAGAATATATTAATGTGCTGTGAGCGTGCATCATGGTTCACAGCTTTGTGGCAGTGAGTCCTGGCAAAGCGCAACCAATTCTTTTTCCAGCTTGTGAGCAAAGTGTATGCAGCTAAAGACGTAACTCCTTTGACACATGGTGAGAGTTTAGGGAAACATTTTTGTAATTACAACAAAATACTGTATATTGACTAGCACGGCAGAAAACAGTGACATCATAAGCTGGTTTGTTTTTTTGTCATTCTGCAGGTTTCTGCACACTTGGACTGTATATAAAATGACAGTTTTTTGAGGTGGGGTATGCCTAAAGTAATCATGTCCTCATATTTTTCACTTTTTTCAGATTAGAGACTGCATGTGATGTGAATGTCTTGAATGGTTGCAAACTTACCTGAAGACTTTGGGTTTAGACATTCTATCACAACTCACTCCAGTTTGACAGCAGGCATTTACTGGTAGTTTTGAGTGTGGCCACTACTCTCCGTTTACTGCACTCTGGTGAACGCTGAGAATTTATTGAGTAAAGATTTGATGAAGATTAAACACCCTCTGTTTTCCCTCCACATTAAATGCTTAAAATACCTACCAGGAACAGTCAGACTGTGTATTTAGGGAATTGCGTAGTGCCGTTATTTAATAGTCATGAACAGTCGTATTTGTTCTACTAACTCTATGTCCTTCTCATGTGTCGTAGAGGCATGGGAAATACTCACAGGCCCATGACCCCAGGTTTAAATACACATTAAACAGATTTGTTTTTCCCAGGTCTAGGTCTGTTTTACTTTTTTCACCCATAGTAATGATCTTTGTTTGTGTCCTCAGCTATCTATTAAACATCTTATCCATGTTTTTCAAGCATTTTGATGTGCTCAGGAGATTTCATGAATATCCTCAAATGCTTTTTCTTAATGTATTTAAATTATTACAGTTGTTCATTTACTTATGATTTGAAATTGTTACATTCAGGGTTTTTTTTAGGTTACGTACTGAAACAATCGCCTGGAGCAGCACCTTCTTTCTGGGTGCTGCGCCACGTTGCATGAACTGCTCCCAAGGACAACTCTACTGAAGTTACAACTGGAAGGCACAGTATCTTATTACATGATAGACTACTGTGCAACATACTTTCAGATATGTTTGACTTTATGAGAAAATTGTATGATTTTAAAATTAGTCAAACTTACAACTGAGCGTGTTGATGCAGACCACAATGCAAAATGGTAACATGGATCCGTTGTCTTCTAAAAGTTGTACTTTAGTAAAAGCTACAAGTTAAACATGTTTGAGTGTTTGCTTTTTAGTTTTAGTTTTTGGTGATGCTGCGCTGTGCTGCTCACCGATGAATTTTTACTTTTTCTTAAGCTTCTGTTCTTGGGGCCGGGGAGGAGTTGAAGCTAACAAATGAGAGGAGATTGTGTGTGACATCTTGATTTTGTTTGCCGTCTGCCTTTGCCATCACCTTCTCATGCACTCATGAGTATGATTCCTCTCAGTGACACACCTGATGCTGTTTAAACATGCTTGAAATGGATGATAAAATATTCATTAGATATGACAGTGCCAACGAGGCTTATACACTGAAAAACAAATGATGGATGGTCCCTAATGCTTCCAATATTCCTGACAGATGGCTAGATGTTTAAGGGCTCTTACTTTCAGAGACTCCACATGAGATTCTGCATCTTGACACATTTTCCTCTTGTTTTTGATGTGTGTTTACTCTCATACCATATTCAACCTAAATGTTGCAAGTTAAAACTATTAGGACTTTCACTGATCAGAAATGAATAAAGCTCACAGCCAAGGCTGTGATTATGAGTGATTTGGCAGAAGGCTGATTATATCGTCTCTCCTTGTTTCATAAGAGAGGAGCTTTTAGTCTTAAGTGTTTGCATACAATGAAATCTTAACAGGGAGTAAGATTAGTTCCTGGGTCTAAGGAGTGCTTTGTGAAACTCTTAAACCTAACCCTTTTTTTTTTGAGGAAGTAAAAACTGAAATTCAGTGGAAACCACTCTGTTGTCTCAGAGATTGTCAAAATGCACCTCGGTGAAAAGGAACCACGTGTGGATTAGATTCACCCTGTCACAATGAAGGCTTTAGACATTATTGAGATGTCTCTACTGGCAAACATCTTGAGTCTAAAGCAAAAAATGGGGCTTTTATTTATGGACTAGCTGACCTGACCGGTAATCATTTGGGGTATGAATTTGAGGTATTGCCTTTTTTGAAACTGTCATCAAGTGTTCAGTCATTTATCAAATCTCAGACTTAGAAGAGGTAATGAAGAATCTTTCTCTGGTTGTTTCTTAGAAAACCACTGAGTCTTTTGAAACTAAAGGGGGTCCTGGGAGGCACCAAGTTGGTCTGTGCGATGTTTATGAGTTTTGAGATTACTGTTCTTTTAATCTTACGGAGGATGTTGAAGGACTTTGAGAGATTGTATACAAACTCTGTTAAAAATATGTTGAACAACCAAATTAAAGGTTTTTACTTCTAGGTATCCAGTTGTAGTTTTTATGGCTTCAATTTTGTACTTTAGAACTGGTTCTCTGCTGTTTGCAGATAAACTGATCTTCAAAATGCTTTGCAGTTGACTGCAGAGTGTGAAATGGCAAGGTAGCACCTGCAATGTTGATTTCATACATTCATTGAAATTTACTAAACATTGTCTAAATGAAGCGGGATTTTTTTCTATTTTAGTGGTAGAGAAAGGTACTGTAACAGCTATACTGATTGCTTCAAACATCATTAATACATCATCTTGCCTGCTTCTTTGTGCACAGAAACTTGCTGCTTCAGGGTTGGAGGTGGCATAAAGTCCTGAGGCTGAATAAAGATTTCATGTATCTTGGGGGCTTCTCTGTGCTTGAAATTGCAAAAATGTGAGAAACTGAGTTTGGAACTGGTGAAGGAGGTCAACACAACAATGTAACTGATTACTATGGTCAAGAAGATACAAATGTAAGATGGAGATTCAGATTTTTATCTCAAATATCAATCTAATGTGAAATGCCCATTTTATTTTTTTTTACATTGATTTATCCTAATAACTGGTATTCAAAAAAAACTTTGGTATTTTGGCAAGTTTTTCACATGCAACCAGTTATTCCTCTATGAAAACAGAGCTTAATTAAGATGAAGATAATCAGAGGGTTGCAGATAATAGATATCAAAAGAAACCATCTGTTGTTAGTTTTTGCAGTGAAATCAACATTTTCTGAATGGTCTTGATTACAAAATACAGTAAGTGTTCAAATTTAAGTTGCACGGTTTGTGTTTTACATTGTTTTGTTCTGTCATTTCAGAAAATATCAACTAAAATCCAGTTTTAGACCTGTTTGATGAGCTGATTTAGGTGCAATCTTGTCTCACCTTTGAATCTGCCCCATTAGAAATACTGTAAAAAATAGAATGTAGACACTTTATTGATCAGTGTATGAAGTTGGGCAAATAAAAAAAATGGTGCTGAATTTTGAACTTATGTTTTTTTCCTGTAAAGTTGGCTGCTTAAGTTACATATTTATCTTGGCAGTTTGAGTATGTCTGTAATTATATATAAATGTGCTTGTCTGAACCAAAATTTCCTCTGCATCAAAGAAGATTGGTTTCCTACAGTTTTCCATTATAAGCATTTAGTGTCAGCCCAGTGGTAAATGGGTTTTGCCATTTCTTCTTACAAGCTTGTTACTTTTTATTTTGGCATGAGGTAATTGTTATAATCTCCTCAACAGGTGATGCTCACAGTCATAGCGCTCAAAGACGATTCCTAAATGAGGGAAATACCCAGCACCAGGGCCCTGGCAGCGGTCACCCTACAGCACAAGATGATGTTTTCAGGCTAGGTTTTACCAAAGGAGTGTCTATGTCTCTTCCTGCCTCACCTCTTCTGCCACGCCAGACCTACATGATGCCTTTACGCCCCAAGAAATCTCCAGGTATGCTCTAAGAGTCATAATTGTACCTTTATTTTCTTGCCGTTTCTGTATTTCTTAAAAAAAAAAAATTCTAATTTTTCCCTTTTTAAAGCTTTTAATTGGTTAAAGTTGCCCTTTGTGTTTTCAGGTGTTTTATTTTTTTGTGTCCAGCTTGGTGTTTAACTGTTAAAAATGTATTTGATAAAAGTATTTCTGTTTTACCAGTGCTGTAATTATTTTTGTTTTCTTAGTTTTCATAAAGTACATCAAGGGATTTTCTCAAAAACTGTTCATGCAACATTTTTAGTCTGTCAAGGTTTCTCATATTGGTGCATGTATTTGGCTAGCAATTCCTGTAGTATTGTAGAGATATTGATCATGGCAGGTGTCTAAGCTGTGTTTTTGACTAATCAGTTTAGTTTATTTCATGAATTGGAAATTTGGATGTATTGGACAACTGTGGAGTTGCATGCAGTAATTATCCAATAGGAGGCTCGTACCTATTTGCTTAGTTAAATCCAGGTGGCAACATTTTTTGGGGCCAGGCAGTGTATTTGGTGGCATGACCCTTGCTTGCAATAAATGTCTCAAGCCTGCGACCCATCAACATCACCAAACTGTTGCATTCTTCATTTGTGACGCTATTCCAGGCTTTTACTGTGGCTTCTTTCAGTTCTTGTTTGTTTCAGGGGGGTTCTCCCTTCAGTCTTCTCTTCAGGAGGTGAAATCCATGCTCTATTGGGTTAAGGTCAGGTGATTGACTTGGCCAGTCTTAAACCTTCCATTTTTTTCACCTGAGGTCAGGTCATCCTGGTAGACCTATTTAAGCTAGTGCCAAAAACACCACAAAGGCCTCAAGCATGAGTGGACACATGATCTTTGAATCGGTCCATTCACATGTCCAGAGTTTCTTTTGGTCTTGACATATTGCTAGTTCAGGTTTTAAATTGTGACTGTCAAAGCATGTCCAGAATTTTTTACCAATCGTCTCATTTGGGAAAAATAATTTATAACTCGGCAAACATTCACAAAATACTGAACTGTAATAGCTTGACAGCTTGTACATTCTTGATTGAACTAGTTGGAACATGGGCTCCTTCTGATGACACAAAACAAAAACATAGCTTTTGTCATTGAATCCCTGTCTTTGATCAGCTTGTATCTAAGAAGAGGTCTCTTTAGCTGCACTGTTTATGCTCCAGCGGCTGGTAATAGGCGTGTGTTTACGCTGCATCTACTTCTTCTGTCTGAAATGTTGAAAATGTCACCAGCTGTTGAGTGCTTCAAAGCCAGGAATACAAGCTTGTTTCAACCTGAATCTTTGTTCCTGGAGGTTTGGCAAAGAGAGGAGAAACCTTTAAGTGGTCATTGTGGGCCCCCAGCTCACATGTGGCACTCATCTGAGGTGTATCAAGCTATTGTTTAGAGTGGTTGCAGCTTTCATGTGTTTAGTATGAAGAGTGGCTGATAGAAATTTGATAGCATCCTTATTCAAACTGTTCAAGTTTAGTCTCTAATTCTAGATTTTAGGTTAATGTGTTTATTTAGATAATTTTGTAAAATGAAATGGTTCTATATGCAGACAAGTTCTCCTCTAATAGTTGTGCACTCCATCTGTGATTTTATTTCATCATTAAACATGCATTGGTGAGCTGTTCATCTGAAATTGTAATATAGTGCCCGGCATTATGCAAATTTTATTTGAAATCTAAATCATGCATAATTGGGAAAAAAATGCCTATTTTTCATGAAGATGGATTTTAAATTCAAGGTAAATCTGTTCAGTTAGCTCAAGATTGGTACAGGCTAATCAGCCCACTAAATAAAGTGCAGATGAAATATTCACACAGACATAAAGGAGGAGGGGGGATTTAGAAAGGAGGTATGGTTGGTGAAGGTGAAAAGGGCCTTGGGGACAGAAGAAGGTGAATGCTCATTAAAGGCATATTCCTCTTTGTGTGCTATGAGGCATGTAAAATGGAAAAAAATGGACAAGATAGGACAGGGGGCTTCAAATGACAGGATGTTGGGGGAGGGACTTGCTTTTCTACGCTGTCCTCGCAGGTGACTGTGAAAACCCAGAGCGAGAGAGAGGGTTCACACTTCCACTTATTAAACACATGCTGCCGAAAAGATCTCAGCTCTGTGACGAAACCGGCATTGGTTCTAATGTAGTGTTTTATTGTTGAGATGTGGAGTGGATTTAAAATACCTCAATCATTTGAAGCAAGCCTGCTTTCTTCTACATGATTGGAACTGAGCTAAATATCCAATTGTTTCTTCTTTGTTGGTTTTATTTGTGTTAGATTTCTAGTTGGAAAGCTGAAATCATTGTGACAGTCATAGCGTAAATTTCATAATGTGAAATGTGATGTGATCATGTGATATGTGCTGCTGACTATCCATGCTGCTGATCTCATGCTGCTGATTTATTTCATGCTGCTGTGTTCATTCGTACTCATCTGCTCACACAGACTCATGTTTGTGCTGCTGTTGTGCCGCACATTGTTTTGGCACTATTAGTGCTTAGTGTATTCTTAGTTTAGTATATTTCTTAGTTCATATCTTAGATCTTATTACTGTTTTTCTTTACAATTTATACTTTTGTTGGATGTAACTGGGACCCTGTGTTCACAATTTCGTTCCACCACATGTACCACATGTGGTGCAAATGACAAATAAAGAAACCTTAAACCTTACATAATGGCGGTAGTTGCTACTGATTTGCTCAATACATGTATTAATTGCAATAATAGGAGCAGAAGCCCTCTTCACACACTAGTTCACACTAGTTCTGTTTTTTCAGCTAAAAAATAAACTGTTGTGAACTTGTTTTGTTTGCTTTGAGCCCCTTTCAGCAATATGACTTCAAAATTAGCGTTTTTTTAAACTATATTTTGTTGTTCGAACATGATCCAATTAAGATGGCCAAATTCTACAAAAAAAAAAA
>NC_056510.1:19252334-19262205 GCF_014905685.2 Nematolebias whitei
CCCCCCCCCCCCCCCCCAGTGATAAGTGAAAAACAATGAAGTAGGGACACTGTGTTTATTTTAGTATTTATATTAAGGAGTTTTAAACCCTTCCTATGCTCTTGCAATGTTCTAAACACTTAAACCTACGTCATTTGAACAAAAGACATATATTCACTGGACAGTATCTACTGCAAAATTTTATATGGGTACTCACCAGCCTTGGTCCGGTTTTGGTTGGGTTCTAATCTGCTCTCTGCAGCCGTTGAGCACCAAGATGCTTTTAGAGAGAGCCAGACCTTCAGAGAGCCAGCACAAAACCACACAATGGTCCAGATAGAGTCCAAGTAATCCAGAGAAATCCGATGGAAAAATAGTCCGGGTGCGCTCCGGAGAAGACACCGGACCTCCAAGCAACTCCCTGTGCAGGCAAACAGCACTCAGGTTGACCGAAGAGGCTGGAAGTAGTTCTGGTCTGGTTCTGATCGGCTCTCTGCATCCACTGAGCACTGAAGTCACTATGAATAAGGACCAAATTTTTTAGTCAGGTTCGGATCGGATCAAAACTTTCCTTCCATTTTGGCAGAAAGCAGCAGGCTGGAAGCACTGTAAAATTTCTGGGAAGTGCACAGTTGCCTTGTGGGTAATGTAGTTTGTTTGGACTGGCAATACTGTGTAGGCTTATGGAAAGAAAAATGCAAAATGGCAGCACTTGTCGAAATTATATATTTTTTGTCCTTAACTTTTTCTCAACCATGTGAGCACAGTAATATTTCTGTAAAGTCAACAATTGTGTGCCATATACAATTTATTTTATTTTATACAATATTATATACAGTATGTCAACAAACCATGATAGAGCGAGTTTGCGAAAGTTGAACCGTGAAGTAGCGAGGGACTACTGTGCACCCATTACAGGCTTGGGGTTCTAACAGCACCGGATCGACCTTAACTCCAAGTCTGTCTCAACATTTCACACATGACATCAATTTAGTAAGGTGTCTCAAACATGGCTTGAAAGTATTGTGTTAAAAGATCTTTTTGATAATTCACACATACTAAATAGAGGAACATTAGGGCATCATAGAAAAAGCAGATTAATAGAGATGACATTGGTTAGAGCAGAGGACTGCAAGTACTCCTAGAGCCCACCCCCACTTCTCACATACTTACTAACTCGAGTTTGTAACTTTCATTGCTGCCGAGCCAGGTTGTCAGCAGAGGAATTCATCATGACATTCCGATCACGACATCAAAGTGGGACAAAGGTGTCTCAGGCTTGGTTTTTAAGTGTTGTGGTAGCAAGGCTAAAATATGTTGCATTTTTGAGACAGGTTGTGGTGTTTACGTATTGTACCTTTCACCCAAAACATGTCTTAAGCCCTGTTTACACTTGAACAATCTCTGGAAATGTTTATGTTTATTCAACGTTTATTGTGGCGAATCAACATAATTAAAACATGTTTCCATGGATATTGTGTGCTCGTACTGTAGTTTCCACGCCAGGCAGGGTTGTCATATAGGAAATGACAAACAATAGTACAGTTGCTTTAAACGTATTGTATTTTTACCTATACTATTGCATGTGCTGAGTGAGGATGCACTTTCTAGGAGGGGGAGGTTATAAATAAATAATAATAATAAAGTGTTATATGTTGTCATCATTGTATGTTCCCATACAAAGACGAAATTTGCTCTTTGCATTTAACCCATCGCACCTGGGATACACCCAGGTGGAGCAGTGGGCAGTTATGTAAGCACCCGGGGAGCAATTTGGTATTAGGTGTCTTGCTCAGAGACACCAGAAGATGTGCAATGACTGGGGATCGAACCCAGGACCTTCGGGTCCCGAGTCGGCTGCCCTGCCCCTACACCATCTCGGCTATAAGAAGAGTTGCGTGTTGTGCATGTGCAAAAAAAGTAGGGAGGGCTTGACCTCAAATCTATTTTCTAAAAATGGTCATTTTTGTAAATCTGATAAAACAGATGCCAGGCTTTCAGTGATGTGCACATGCAATCTCGAGCTGTTCAACAGTTACATCCATGTGTTTGGACCTAGGATGTGGTTGGTTTGCCACTAAACGTTGAAAATGGGTGAGCAGAACAAACAGCACTCTGCTTGTTAGTTGTTCATCTACTTGCCCAAGCATAGAAAAAGCCACAGGTGAGTCACCAGTGCTCACCTGTTGCTTCACACATCTGGAGAGGTTCCAACAAAATCTTAACTCTTAGACCTGGATTCAGAAACCTTTCATTTCTGAAAGAACAAAAGAACAAGCGCTGAATGGCTGAACGACAGCAGAAAAGGTTCCACTCAAGAACAATATTATAACTGGGCCTTAATGTCAGTTTATGAATGCTATTCTAAACAAAAGCTGGTGTTTTATAATGCAGCTTGTTATAACAATTAATAGTGATACTTGAAGTATTAATGGATAGTATTTTGAATTACATTGTAGAATGCCTGCTGGAGGCATAACCACATTTATAAATACTTATGAACAAATTACAGTTAGTAGGCCAGTTGACCAGTTTTTATTGGAGTGATAGCCAGGACTTTGGTGGTTGAAACTGGGGCCTTGTTTAGACCTGTCTTGGACAACTGAAAGTAGACAGTGTCTAAATGCACTCAGGATATATTGACAATTCATTTAGATCAGGTTGCTCAGGTCACGGTTGATAAGATCTTTGACACGTTTATACACATTTCTTTCGCCGTTTGAACACAAACTCATCCTGGGTGACATCGAAGGACCACCTGCCAACCTGACGTGTCTCCATGCAATCTCTCTGCATGCATTTTACTGCCAGGTGTGCCTTGTACTTACAGCTGTGCATCGGTGATCGGATCAGGCATTCTCATTCCAAGTACAAATGGGTCAAGAAAAACCTGCTACTGTGTTAAGAATTGATTTTGAACCAGCTCTGGGATCATTTTGTTGAAAAACCCACTTAGAAGTTAAAAAAAATATTAAAAACCGTCAAAGTCAATGTTTTCAAATCATCTTAAGAAGTAATTTAGCTCTGTTAACTATTTTTACTTTATAAATGCCCACTAGTCTTACTATCTCCACATTTTTTAAGATATACACTGCATTCTTCAATGTACCTTTTGATCTACCTCCCACTTTGCCACAACTGTCTCTAAACGGAAGTCATACCACAAATTAAGAAAAAAGAAATTGCGACTGGGATTCATTTCCTAACACATTGGATAATCTATTGCAATTTAAAAGGCTCCAATTTACTGGTTGTTCTTTTCATGAAAACTTCACAGGGGACAACAGGAAAACATTGAGCCAATTAGGAGTGTGACGGATGCCTGAGCCGCAAAGTCTGGTGGCGTTGAGTGCCGCAGCTTTGATCAGCTAAACCCAGAGCTTAGCCATGAAACACAGCACCCTGACATGTGTTGAACAGGACCTGCACATTACTGTCTGTTTACAAACCACCAAAAGACCCCCCTGGGCCTGATATACACCTCTGAATGTACCTGTCTGTATTCACCACACTTGGTACAACTCAGTGATGATCAAAGCTGCATTTAAAATAACCAAACTTATGTCTTAAATTGACAAATAGTAACATCATAAAGTGAGGTTTTGAGGGTTTTCTAAAATAAAGTTTGAAACGTTTCATGCTCAACCTCCTAACGGTCTCATGGGTATGTCCACAGTGACCTCCACTGGTTGTAATAGATTATTTAGCAATCTCAGAAATTGACGACGTCTGTTAGTCTAGCATTACTCAAGTTGAAAGGGATATTTTATATAGCTGATTTTAAAAGTTTGCCACAACTTGGTGTGAATGGCACTAAATATATAAAACAGTTGATTAGATATTAAGCTTAGTGACTTCCCATTTTATTTTAGGGAGGGTAGACACAAATATGGCACTGATCATGTTGCTGTTTATTCATGTGTAGTTTGCCAGCATGCAAAGCATCATCTAATGGCAGTTCATATTTTTTAGCTAACATGTGCAGTATTATTTAATATACTGTCTTGTCTAGTGGGGTCACCGGGAGAACAAACTCTTGCAGGAAGATGTGTATAATACCTGAACTGGTTTCTGTTGTAATGGGAGCTTTGTCATTTCTTGGTTCCACTTTGGAGTAAGCTGTTGGGGGAAGAATTAGTTTTGTGTTGTGTGTTTCCTTGACTTCTGGATCGAAGGCGAAACGTTTCAGCACAAAAAAATAAACTGTCCAGATGACCTGACTGAAAAATGTTGTGTTTTTGTGCTAGTGTTTCGTTTCATGACCTCGTTTTTACTCATTTCTATCACTGTTTTGTAGCAAAATCTGCTCATAAAATAGAATCACTGCTGTGGTGGAGTTTTTTTTTCTTCTGTTTTGATATGCGTGTCTCACGGTAGTCAAACATTCACCAGCAGTATGTACAAGTTCAAGGACGTTGTCTACTTTCGCAAAACCACCTCAGATATTGACAGATATTTGTTTTGGGATATAGTTCAAATTATATCAAAAACAAGCCTTTTCTACAAGAGCACATTTTATTTTTCAGCGCAGTCCAGAGGGTAGTAACTCTGTTCAAAGACCCTCGTAGTGCCTTTGAGGTGAGCTCCCCTGAAGTCGGCTCGGGGGGGTTGAGAGAAACCAAACAGCCTTAGGGGAATATTGATGCCTTTATAGGAGCTGTGCTGTTAAAGACCTTGCGAGGCTGCGGGGCCTCTTTGAAAGGTTCCTGTGATGAGTGCACTCTGAAAACTACTATCCAGTTCACCACTTCAGTGCACTTGAATCACCTCCAGCTTTGGTTCCTTATCACATGGCACTCCCCTTCAGTGACATACCACTTTTTTTTTTTCCTCAGAATCCAGTGCTGAAGAAGCTGCTATTGCTTCCAGTGAAGTATTTAGATGTTCCTGTTGCTAGACCTACTACTAATAAATCTGTTGTTTTCATGATTTACTTTTTTTATGATGGTGATACTTTTACTAATATTTTGTAATAGCATGGGTGCAAGATGATTTAAAGCTTTCCACATCTATTGACATGACTGGGAACATTCATCAAGCAGTCTCCATTTGTCTTGCAGTATTCAGAGTACCAGTCTCTTCTTACAGTTTTGGCCTGATTATTTTTAATTTCCCCCTTTTGACTTGAGCTCTTTACAACAGCTCTGAGCATAAAGATGACTGTTGTGAAGTCGCTTCCATTCTTCTTGGCTACACAAAGAGTCACTGATGCCTCATTGATGAGTTGAAATGTGAAGAAGTCAGAGTCCATGTTGAAGAATGTTGGGAAAGCTCCTTGATCACTTCCTAACCATGAACAAACCTCTCTTTCTCTGGGTTTGACTGGTCTTTGTAGGTTGTTGTTGAGCTGTATTCAGCTGCTTGGTATGTGTATGCATGTGTGCATGTGCCTGTTGACTGATAGCCTGCTGGTTATGGATGCCTGACTGTGAATATTTGAGCCCTCTGCAGTCACAACACACCCTGCTGCTTTACCCCAGAGAGATTGTTTCCCTATTTTATTTTCTTCCTTAACCCATCTTCTTCCCTTCTTTCTGTTTACTTGATTTCATGCTATTTGTTTTTACTAGCATTCCCATGCAACCATAGTAAATTGGACGCAAATGTTTGCAGCCATTATTTTATTTTATTGTTTTGCTTCAGTGTTCCTAACCAAGAGCTACTCCTATTTTTTTTACCTTTTTTTTTTTGGTTGAATGCACTTTTAAATCTGTCCTTCTGCTTTTTCTTGGTCTTGTTAGCTTTTTCTACCCTTTTTTCCCCTCTTCAAAGAACATCAAAACAAATCCATTCTGTGTGAATTATGCTCATAACGAGTCAGGTATTAAATCAAAAATGAACTTATATCATTTGAATTAGATGCAGATGTGGATATGTGATCAAGTTCAAGATGGTTCTTAACATTTTTTATATATCCTTTTACATTTTATAATTTACAATTAAGATAATTGTCCTGTACAACTGTATATATTAATTTATGTGCATATAAATGGATTTATAGTCTAGGTTTTGCAGCCAAAGTGTGATGGATGTAAGGATGGGTCTTGTTTCTGTCCTTCAGGGGTCATATATCTGATGCTTCCATTTCTGTGACCTTTTCATGCCTGTTATGAGCTTCAATTGCTTATTCGTCAGTGCCTTCCTCTAAAAGGGCAAAGTGGTAATGGCACCCTGTAAAATGTTGAAATGAGATTTTGAATGAAATAGAAAGTCCTCTAAGCCTTGTCTGACACTTAAATATCAAAGTCCTGGTATAATACCTTTTTACCTACGTTATTAAGCATTAACCCAGAATTACCCCTAATAGCCAGCCACATGTTTGTTATTAAATGTGTGAATCCTATTTTCTGTTTACCTAAACTGGATATGAACTTAAGCATATGGTTTAGATTAGTCAAACTATGCCCTATTTTAAATGAAATTCAGGCAGCAAAACACACCAGACAGCTTGAATCTGTGCAAGATATTTACCTGGACTGTGTGTGTCTCACAAACAGCCCACTCTGTCTCTGTAGTCCTACTTTAATTGGAGACATGTGACTCCTGGGTAATAGTTTGTGCCTGACCATGAAAAGATGAATGGAGGTTTTCAGGACTCGTTTTGGCTTTGTCAAATAACCAGCTGTGCTGGATGAGATGCTTTTATTCTTTCATGCATTCATCTACAAAAAAGCCAAAAAATCTGCAACATGATGGAAAGCTGATTGTCATTTCCCCCCATTTTGCGTCTTAAACATTCTTTCTTTTGTACATTCCTGACAGATATTTACATTCAGCTTTAAGTTTTGACATTTGAAGTCCCAGTTTGCAGAAAAAACAACTAAAGCATCCAAACAACTGCTCCCATGCATTTCAGCGCACATATCCATAGATGGCACTGTGCATCAAGCTGCACTGGTTTAAGATTGCACCCACTTAGGTTTTTTTTTTTTTTAATTAGAGTGGCTGGTTAACAAATGTGGTAATGTAGAATGATCGCCTCCTTTCACCCTTCCATACTGTAACTTATAATTGGGGTTCTGAATGCAGAATGATAACAAGACTCTGGAGGAAGAGGAGGGCTGGTTGCAGAAGTTCAAGGCTACAGCAGGAGAAAGCAGCCTCATTTTCTTTAAAGGGTCTAAATCATACAGACATCTCCTGTTTCTAGGTTATTTTCTGCTGCCTAATGTTTGTGTTTGGACTCTGGAATTTATATTTTCCACAGGGAAATGTTGGCTCTAAGTAAAGAGCCAAAAAGGCAAACACCTAGTTGCCAGGGCAATGGTTTGTTTCATGGTTTAATATTTAGACTGGTGTGCTTCTTGGATCTCACTGTACAAACATGCATGCAAGCATGGCTTTTAAGAAAACGTGTTCTTTTTTATTTTCACTCCACAAAACTATAGATTTTTCTCCCTATAGGGTTGATTAAAAGACTATTATATCTCACACAACAGGGACAGTTATTTCCAACTTACCGGTCATTGCATATATCCGAAGTAGCTGCATGTCAGGGATGAACAAGCAAGGATTTAATAATCCTGGCACAATGTAAGAAGAGAGAACAAAGCAACTACCCAACGACAAGTCCTCACTAAACACAAGGGCATTTCTTGGAGCACATTAAACTGTCCCAGATACATCATCTGGCTCACATCTACACACCTGGACCTTAATCTGTCCACATGATGTAACTGTTTTTGCAGAAATAGGACATGCTTAAAGAGGCAGTGGGTAGATAGATGAACATCTACTGTATGCACGCTGTGAGTAAATTAGTTCTCTTGCATCTCCAACGGGGCATGTGTGTGCGTCTGAGCACTCATTTTTAGTTCACTAAGAGGCTAATTGTTATGGTTTCCTGCTGTAGTTTACATTCCCACAGCCAGCGAGCACTGTTTTACTGGAAGTCTCCTGCCATGCAGACCGTGTTCAGGATTGTCAGGCAGAGCCAAGCTGCTATCAGTGTAGAGAGCTTTTTCAGAGTGTGTTTTATGTGAGCTCTGAGGTGCAGCCAAGCCTGCCTAACTAAGACACCACCGAGTCTCATCTCTCGTCCCATCTGGAACATATTAATCCCGTGAGAACACTTTCTGTCTACCTCATCCTGTCTTGTTTTGCGGGTGTCTCTGTCGGACGCTCCGTCTCATTCGTCCTTTTTGGTTTTTTTAATTGTTGCTGGCAGGTCCGATCAGGAAGCCGAAATATGTAGAGAGTCCTCGTGTTCCTTCTGATGCCATCATGTCAGCTCTGAGGAAGGTGTCCGACAAAAAGGATTCATCCAACAATGGTAAGTTTTGCTTTGTTTTTTTTCCTTGTTACTTGTTTGTATTGAAATTATTATACAGCTCCAAAAACTGCTTTAAAAATGGCAAACTTTGGGAACTTGCATCCACTTTGATGCTTAACGGTTTCAATTTAAGGTTTCAGCATTTAAAGGCTGAATTTGCTTGTGCATGAGTTAATGCAAGTACGGTCCATTTGAGCCTTCTTACCTCATGTAGCCCTTTACACAAACATATAACAGTGCTGTGTTTACTCTAATCTGTGTGTTTAGATTACCAAGAAGTCAGTTTTCCACTGTAGCACTGTTTGACTGAGACACTGACTCGCAAGAATCTAATGAAAAGAAGAGTTTAAACTTTGCAGAAACACTACATATTTGATTTCTTGTGTTTCCACTTTTCTGCAAGGTGTTACGATAGTGTTTTCTCTTATTTTGGGCATTGGGGTTTTATGTGTATGGGTAATATTCCACTAAGTGCTCTGTTTTGGTTTCCAGCAGAGCAGGGCAGGCTCAAATTCCTCCCACAGGCTTAAGTGGAGATGTAGAACACGTTATCTTTAGCAAAAAGGCATTAAAGGAAGAGTGCCCTCTGACTGTACACGACTCAAATACACAGACCACAGCAACCCACCACAGCCCAGTCACTGTTGACAGAGACATACCAAGGCACGAGGGTGTGCCTGACATTCAGCTGGAACACAGCATAGTGGACATCAGATTAAAGTTACCCTGTGACAGCTGATGTATTCAGCACATATACTAATGACAGACCTGGTTTAAATATTTCAACAGAACTTTTTAAAGTGGGAGAATATAAATTTCTAGAGGGTATGCACTGGATGCAACATGTTCCTGTCCACATCTTCAAAGCCCTTATTGCTATATGTCAACTTCTTTGCATTAGTCCCAATACGATTTTTTTCTAACTTACACATTCACGTGCCATGCTTCCTGTTTTGGAATCTGGCTCATCCAAAGACTATTTTTTATCAAAAGGAGGTGTGGTCAGACCAGCCTTAAAAAAGACATTCATTAAAACAACTCTTTAAAGTAAAAATATTCAACTAATATAGGTACACTGGGAAAAAAAAATTAAGTTGACCAAAGATAACACGTTTAAATAAACACAAAAAATGCAAGCAAGACAGTGGCTGATGGAAGCAGACTGCAGTGGCAGGTGGCTGCAGCCGGCAAAATAACTTAATACTGAAAGTCATTGTTGACACAGCTGAGTACAATTTATTTCAGAGTTTTAAATAAACTATAATTGTCCAAATTTCTAGAAGTTAAAATAAGTTCCAGTCTAGTGCAGTAACCCTCACTGCAGCACGGTGACATAAAATGTATGACCAGTGCTAGCAATAGGAGGCAGAAAGTGTCTGCAGTGCAAAAGAACTGAAAAATATTCATCTTTGCAGTAATTGAGGTTTGCATACAGATAACTCCATTAAACACCATCTAGTGATATCAGTAACTTCATAATCTACCTTTAAATTGAAGTTTTCTAACGGACACATCTTCAGAAATAATCCTTTTAATTCTAATTGTTTTAATTTCCTTTGATATTGACTATTTTTCTCTGCTGGCTGCTGTAGCACCTGGAAATCTTTTTTAAATAATGTG
>NC_056510.1:19265205-19301166 GCF_014905685.2 Nematolebias whitei
TGTGTGTGTGTGTGTGTGTGTGTGTGTGGCAATACTTCCTGATGTCATTACTCCTGAACAATAAAAATGGTTTTCAAACCAGTATTTTTGTAAACAAAGCGATTGTTACATTTGAATGAACTATGTATCATTGTAAAGTTTTTGATAGAAAAGTTTAAATACCGGTAATAATATTGGATTGCAATTGCTTCAGAAACCAGTTATTCAGTGAACTGAGTAGACGAGCCAGGACATCAGCCTCAAGTAATGTTAATTTTCTCACAGCCGTTGTTGGCAGGTAAAATAACTTTACTGCAATTAAACAACAGGGAATGAGCCAACATGTTCAGACAATTACGTTTAATTAGGGATTTTTATAGATTTTATTCACTGAAACTAACTGTGGTAGTTGAGTTCTAGGCGTATGATGCGTACTGCACAGCTGACAGGTTTTAACTTCACGTTTTCTTGCTTGTGGACAAATTCTCACACAGAAATATGAAATCATCTTCACGTGCAAATGTCTTTTTATTTAGAAAATATTCTCCAACTTAGTTCAGCACTGAAGCCATTCAGACTATGAATGAAAGTAATATCAAGTAAGCACTCATTTCTCTGAGTGCCATGTAATATTTTTCTAACAATATTCTTTGAGTATTCATGTTGATTGGTCAATCATTGGACTTCAGTTTTTTCACTCTTCTATCTGTGTCAGTTGGATTTAGGTCTAGTGATAGATGAAGCCACATCTTCTGGCTCCTATTACTATCCTGTTCTTATTAAAATACTCCTTGCATTGTCTATAAAAGTGTCTTAGATCAGTGTCCTCTTGGAAAACTAATTTCTGGTCCAACTAAGTGCATCAATTTAGATTATATTGCCCATCTCCTTCATGCTTTGTGGTGAAACCAGCACACAAATCCATTTCCATTTTCTTCATCACACATAAACATGGAGACTTAGCCAGGATAGTCGACATTTCTTGATGATTTAATGTCAATCAATGTAAGAAAAGTGTTTAGAAATAGACATAAGAAGTTCCACTCTTGGTCTTGTTGACTGTAATGTGTTCAAACAGATTAGAAAACAAGAACTTAAGCAAACTTTTAGGAATCACGTGCTATTTAAAGAGCATTTTAGGTGATTGTATGCTTTATAACATGGTTTTGCTTCAGTACTGTTCCACAATGCGAAGATCTATAATAATTAAGAAAATAATGTGTTTTAATGTGACTTTTAATTGTTTCTGGCAATAACAACTAAATATCAATATGCATTTGTATAATTTTTTATACGCCCGCTGAAATGTGAATGTTTTATGTCATCGTCACGTCCATCTGTCCGTACGTACACTTGTCCGTAAGCTTTCTTTTGTCCCGCCCATAACTTTTGATGTGCTCTAGATAATGTACTGAAACTTGATTCGCATTTGTATCATCACTACATTGGGTGTCATATACACATTTCATCATCCTAAATCTAAGGTCAAGGTCACAAATCAAGATCAAATGTTTTACAAGGTCCTTGCTTGTCTGCTCCGTAACAGCTGATCCTCTCAAAATAATGTACTGAAACTTGATTCACATTTGTATCATCACAACACGGAGTGTCATATACACCTCTCATCATCCCAATTCCAGGGTCAAGGTCACAAATCAAGGTCATGTTTTATAAGGTATTTGCTTGTCCAGGCCATAACCTCTGAACCGCTCAAGATAATTTAACAAAACTTGATACAAATTTGTACCACAAATAGAACTAGCCATTAGTTAGTTGCAGTGTTGCTAAAAGATTAGCGACACTGCTACCACAAACTGGTGGCTCAAATGGTGTGATCTTCCACTATTTAAGGGGACGGTCTCCTGGCGGCAGCCAAGAGACCATTCAGTATGGGGCAGGGACTCTGGTGGGCGGCCCAGAGACCGTGCATCGCAGGGGAGACGCTCTGGTGGGTGGCCCGTAGACTGTCCCATCATTGGGGAGGAGCTCAGGTGGGTGGCCGTGGGACCGATCGCCTTTGGGGAGAAGTTCTGGTGAGTAGCCGGGAGACCGTCCATCTCCAAGGCAGGGGTCACGCGGGCAGCCGGGAGATAGGCCATCTCTGGGGAGAAGTTCTGGTGGGCAGCCCGGAGCCCATCCATCATGCATGTCGCTAATCTTTTCATCACCTCAGATTTGAAATAAAGGTCACAAATCAAGGTCAAATGATATACAAGATCTTTGCTTGTCCAGGCTATTGTTTTAGATTGCTGTATAATAGTTTGTCAGCGAGCATATACTGTGCCATATGTGGTCCTCATTGTTTACGGCTTGACCGTTCAACGTGTTTGTGATTGAAATTAAAAACTTATAGGAGAGTTTGGTTTAAAAGTACAGCAAAAACAACTTCAATGCATTTGTGCGACACTCAAAAATGTTTTGTTCTAGAAATTGAATGGGATATGGGCTGTCCAGGGTTAGATTTTCAACAAAGAGTGCTTCTTTCAGCTTGTGTTGTGTCCTTGTTCAGGGAGGGTAAATGATGCTAGCTTTGTCTCAGATTGTTGAGACAATACGGAATGATTGTCTATCGTTGCTGCTTTAGCAACAAGGTCAACGTCAGCAAAGAAAGTTGACTGAGTGCCAGATGAAGAACTGTGTGACATTTAGGATACAGATTTATAATTTTGTTGAGGCTTAAATATGTTTTTTTGTGAATGACCAAAAAAATGGTTACACATCCTGATTTTTGTTGTATTTTAATCTGTGCAGATCCTCATTTTTATAATCGTGAATTTTTATATCGTACTTTTTTTTGTCCTTGCATTTTATTTGGTTATGGAATGAATAAAAGTTTGCGTTTGGACTCCATTTGTTCCTCTAAACTGGATTTTCAGCTTAGTCATGCTTTGTCCCATGGACAAGCAGAATGGACTGAAGGCTATTAAAGGAAGCATGATGTTTATTCAGAGCTGACTCTTTCCATATGACACTATTTATGAGGAGAGATTGGATGTCTTCTGCCTGGCTATTAGTGCCGAGTGTATTTTCATGTTGACAAAAGCTTTTATCTTTGTTTGTGTGAGTGTGTGTGTGTGTGTTTGCACCAGGCGACAAGTAGCCGGGTGGACAAAATTGTTTCAGCTGTTTTAGAGCCCTGTCTCTGTCAATCATGGCTAAATTAAACGCCCTGTGCCTTTCCGCAATTGTCTTTTTTTAAAAATATCCATTTTTCATTTGAAGTTCAGACTAATGCGTATTTTGTTTTTGTGTCTAACACCAATTGATAAAATGTTTAGCAAGCATTCTGTGAACGTAGACCAGCTGAAACAACAGGTTATATTCATTTTATTTTGAATTGTAAATTTGTGGGTATTAGTCTCAAAAATACACATTTTGTCCTGCATAGTGCATGCTGCCACAACTTTTTATACATCAAAATGCGTATGTATCAATATTTTTACAGTCTTGTGTGGCACTTTATAATCAAACTGAGAAATAAAATGTAAAGTAGAAGTGTAATGTGGGTTTCTTGCTCCTCAAACAATCTGTATGTAGACATTATTATTTTAAAGTAAAAAAAATAAAACTATTTAATTTGTGCAACATGATGATATAGTTTGGCAGCCTTTTTTTTCATCTTCTACAATTTTGAGTTAAAGTGTATATTTTGTTTATTTGTCATTGACTCAACAGATCAGGCTTTCACTTGTTTTTTTTTTTTCTTTTAAAATCAGCTTTTAATTAAATTTTTTTTGACTTTGACGATATTCAATCTTACAGTTTAATTTGTGAAGCCATTAAAGAATCGTATGTCTGATGTTTGGACTGAAACTCCTAAATATGAGAAAATACAGAAATACAATATGCAATTATTAATCTTTCAAACTATGTTTAAATTATCATATTTTTGTTTGAAATGTTCACTAATTAATTACACCTATATATTACCTGTGTATTTAATGTATTTAAAGTGCAATTCTAATACTTTAAGAAGAAAACTCCATTATTCTTTTTTATTGTTTTCCATAATAATAAATTTATTTATTTTCTGTCTTATTTTCTTTTTACTATTTTGCATTTTTCATTTGTAGATTTGTAAAAAAAATAAAATAAAAATTGCATTTTATCTGTGCATTTTATTTCCCTATTTAACAAGAAATGTAAAATGTTGGTATTTCAGTCCATGATATAATTAGTCCAGTTTCTTTAATAGTTAAATAAATCCCATTGGTGGTTGTCTTACAACATTTATAACAGCTGGATTATTGTCAAGCTGAAATATAAGACAACAGTAAAAACCACGAAAGTCTCATGTTGTCCCCAACCTCATTCTTTTGCACTTGCTGTATCGTCAGTACCCGTTGCTTTAACATCTTGTTGGACTCTGTCTGACGGGGCTGTAAAGGGCATTTATGGTTTTACTAAAGTGCAGTAAATGAGCTTAACTTACGTTGGGGGGAGGGGCCGGGGGAGGTCTGGGGGCACGTCTCCTCGTAGGTCTGAAATGGGAAAGCAGGATGCATGTTCTCATTGAGGGTTCATTAAACAGTCCCCAGAGTTGGTGGTAATGAAACTCCAGCTTCTAATGAGCACCGGCTGGATTGTTTTCTTGGCAGGAGAGAGCTCAGACAGTTCTATGGAGCCCGTCTGCTCAAGGTGTCCCCCACCCCCACCTCTTCTTCCTTCGTCTTCTTTCTTGCAGCATTGAACCACATGGCTGCTATTTCACACCTGCTCATAAACCTCCGCAGGCAGCAGATAACAATGTTGTTTTGTTATTCCTTCCATTTGCAGTATCCTTACTGGAATAACAAATTGGTTCCAGCAACATTCCTGGTTTTCCATAACTACGGGCAGAGAGAACAAATCTGACACTGTCTGGGAGCGTGCACCGTTCTTCTTTAGAATACTGTCTTGCATTTAGATGAATGCAGCTATTTTACATTATGTGCTCAGAAAAAGATGCAGTTGGCCTTTTGTCCCAGTTTTACTGTCTGCAGCAGAATCATTAATCATGTAATTTCCATTATTAAGTCTGAAAATGATTCATAAAATGTCAAGCGCAGGATTAATGTTTCACTGCTCTCACATATTAAGTCATTGTGTTGGGTGAAGTTCTTTTCAGTTGGTACCAATTAAAAAAAGTAGGCTATTCACGATGAGAGAAGTTGATGAGCACCTTGAGAGCAATGCTTATAATCATTTTTCACCTTGTTCAGTTTTGGATAGTATTCTTCTCTTCACTGTGAAATTGTTAGTTTTATCAGATTAGACACTTGCCAAATCAAGTTTCCTTCCTTCCCGGGCCATTGTTGTTGGAGGTTAGAAAGATAAGTTTTGTCCATTGGTGCATTTACTAAAACTGCATGGTTGGTCCATCCTAAGGACTGCTTTTGAAATAGGATTCTGTGTACTGTTTTTATTCTAACCTATCATGTTGGCTCTAAAATATATTTCACCTTTACACTGACCCCCCACCCGTGGTCGAGAACTGCCGGCCCTGACACAGTGGCACATACAGCGGCGCTAGCTAAGGGTGCATTCACACCAGCCCTGTTTAGTCCGCTTTAACCAAACTCTAGCTCGTTTTCCTAGAAAGTCCAGTTCATTTGGGGAGGTGTGAACGCGCCATTGAACTCTGTCACGGAACAAAAAGGCGAACTCTGGCCCGGGCTAAAACCTAGGTCTCGGTCCAGTAGAAGAGAACTCCAGCGCGGTTCAAGTACAGTGTGAATGTAAACAGACCGGGCCCCGCTCCACAAGCAAGAAGTGGAGTACAGAGCAGGGCAAACAAACATGCATTTCTCTTACCTTATATGGAGCCGTCAGCTGCCTTGTGTGAAAAACAACATTCTCCGTGGTCTTCTGCCTCATCTTCTGCTCATGCTGAGTCCAGTTTTGAAAAATGACAAAATATAACTCCTAAAACTACTAAAACTTGATGCCACTTCGTTTTTGTTTTTATTTCCAGAAGAATAAGTGTCTTCAGAGGTTTTTGTGTTGTTTCTTTCAGTAGTTCTTGGTGCAGCGCCCCCACAGGCGAGCGGGGGAATAGGTTGGTTCAACAGGTTGGCTCGACTGCACAGTGCAGTGTGAATGCAAACGCACCAGCTCAAATGTAAACAAAATGTTATGAATATTGGTCCCCAACTGAACCGAGTCTACCGGACTATCAGGTGTGAATGCACCCTGAAATGCTTCAGATGTAGCACTCCACTTCTCTCACGCATTCCCCCTCCCCTCGGTATCGACTGAGGGGTTCAGATTCAAATCGAATAGATGAGTGCCCTACCAAGGCAAGTGACTGACCTAAGGGAAACTCTGGTGTTGTCTTCCTGTAGTTCAATCCCTTCAGTTGTGATCAGCTTGCCTCTCTTGCATACTAAAGTACTGACTTTCCTCATATAATTGGAGTGGCTGGGGGGGTGACCAAAGATGAATTTGTGGTGGCCAAGGCCACCATTGGCCACCCACTGTTTCCACCTTTGCACTGTTGATAAAATTACTCCCTCTGCTTGCCAGGACACATCATTGCACTGCCTCGGGCAAGCCAAAAAATAAAAATAAAACCTCCCCAACCTACTCTCTTATACACAATGTAAGTTCATGTCAAGTTGTGTTTATTTGTCATATCCAAGGTTAACACAAGGTTAACAGTACAATGAAATACTCAGGATGAGAAGAACCGATTTGACTAGCTAAAAAAATCAGACCAAACAAACAAGAAATGCTACAATTATAATGGTACAAAAATAAAGTACCAAAAAGTGAAATAGTAATTATATTTACAATATCCGAAGTAAGTTATACCCATCTGAACATCTTGCACCAAAAAAATTACTTGGCACATATTAGGGCATTGGTAGTATATTGTACACTTTTTAATACAGAAAGGCCACCTTGGGCTACATACTGTACACTGTAAAAATAAATAAATCAGCCTGCCTGGTCCAGACCGAAAACAGCAGGTGCTGTAGAAGAAGTTAGTTGGTGGAGAACTTTATTCAAAAGGCTTTAATTCCTTTAAATGTATTTTATAAATTGACTTTACTATATGGACCCCAGAATGTTTGTCACCTTTTCCTCGGATGTTTTTATACTGGTGTGATGCTCGTATTTATGCTGCTGGAAACAATTGTTTCTGCTTTTGCTTTTTAACAATTCTTAAACCCAGCATTAAATATTTGATCTGTTTTTTGAACATAAGAATTCTTGATACAAAGAGATAAATGTTTTTGAACACAGAAAATGCATCATTACAAAAAAATAAAATAAAATTGGTATATAAGTATATATTATTAAAAAACTAGAAAATCCATCCATCCATTTTCTTTACCCGTTTATTCCATTTTGGGTCACGGGGGTCGCTGGTGCCCATGTCCAGCAATCACTGTGCGAGGGGCGGGGTACACCCTGGATGGGTCGCAAGTCCATCACAGGGCCACATAGAGACAAACGAGACAAACAACCATTCACTCTCTCACTCACACCTAGGGACAATTTAGAGTTACCAATCAGCCTAACATGCATGTTTTTGGTCTGTGGGAGGAAACCGGAGTACCCGGAGAAAACCCACGCATGCACGGAGAGAACATGCAAACTCCACCCAGAAAGGCCCCTGGACCGGGGTTTGAACCAAGGACCTGCTCGCTGAGAGGCAGCAGCTCTACCAGTTGCGCCACCGTGCTGCCCAAAACTAGAAAATGAATAGTCTTTTTTTGACAGGCTAATAATGTCCAGCACTGCCCAATTATGTTAGAAATTGTGACAAAACTGTCAGGGGGTAATAATGGCACACTAAAAGAAAATATTACTCAGTAAGGCTGAAGAAGCTGTCCTTTTAGAGGCACTAATAATAGTATTAACTGAACTATTTTGATGTATAATGTCTGAGAAAGAAGTCTGAAAGAAGAGGAGAAAATGGGATATTGTCCATCTTCCAACTGAGATCCCCTGAAGCTGGACATTTAGTAAAACACATATAAAACTGTCTGGCACTTTAGACTCATTGAGATTTCTTTTGACAAGCCTCCCAGTATGAAAGCAAAGCAACACAGAATGGATACTGCTGCTTTCTGTTTATGAGCCAAACGTAGTTAACGTTTACCACCGCTCATATTTATGTTTTTAATGGCTGTTCCAGAAAGGATGGATGGATTTACAGGCATTCATAAAATAAATCTGTCCCAGGGTTATCTTCTCTGTTGTTCTACACCATTGTCTTCTTAAATCACACAAACTAAACGTTTAACTTATTTTAGGAAGTGGTTGACGAGGAAAAACCCAAAGAGTGGTATTAATAAAGTGCTTTACAGGAAGCTAAGATAAACAGAAAGCTAAATGTAAAGGTTTGTGTCCAGCTCTGTGTGGTGTATAGATTGTCTTCTTAGGCCCCTGGCTGTTATTTATGTGGCCCACATGTTTATGGTTTGTTTGTCTTGAAAGTATTGTGTGTGTGTCTTCATATCAGCCTTTTTTGTCAGTTGTTATGTGACCACGTTGGATCTTGAGCACATCCTGGACCACTGTTTAGCCCTTGGAGGTTGGTGGTTTGCGTTGTTTTTGAAGAACTAGCGATATATGATCCAATATAAATAACTGGGTGATTGATTTAATCAGATTTAACTCCAAACTGAGTGTTCGTCAATTGTATCCCTTTGAATTTTTATTGAAGATCATTCTTGCTGCAACAGACAATTCATAGACATACTGTTCACGATAGACCTTGAACACTAGAGCGAGTTCTCATTCTTTGTGTTGTCACCATGTGAAATCACAATGAAAAGTCTGTACCAGTGCAACCTCTTTCAAGCAAATGTTTTACCTGTAGTCCCACGAATATAGTTCAAAAAGCCTTAAAATGGTTTAAATAAAATCTCACATACAAAATACAGTGTTACACAATTATTTTTAACAAAACCTTGCCACAATGTGACTGCTGTGTGTAGAAATGCTTTTACCATAAATGTAGATGCAAGTTTGTTTGTTTTCATTTGTATTTTTTATTTGGTTTTCAAACTCAAGACTCTTACTATAATGAGATGATTAAATTTATTCTAACTGTTGGTGATGAAGTAATTTTCAGTGTGTTTAGGGGTAAACAGGCTTTAATGAAGCTGAGTTATTACTTCCTCCCAGGGGGCGACGCTGTAAACTGTTCCAACAGGAAGAAGGGACATTATGCTGTATCTTACAAACTGCATGGGCTGTTGGTATATTTTTCTAGCCAATCTGAAAAATTATGAAAACCAAAATGTCTTCAGCTTTTTGACATGTTAAGAATCGAAGAGTTTTCATCCACATTATATTTGGCTTGATAATGCCGTTGACTTCTGCTTTTGATGAATTAGCCTGTGCAAATTGTGCAAATTGAATTAGTCACTCTGGTAAATTGTGTGTTGACTTTGAGTTGAACTATGTTAAAATTTATCTTGACAGTTGGCTTGAACTGCAATTTTTTTTAGGGATGGGGCCGATCCGGTATTGGTATCGGCCTCCGATACCAGCATAATTTACATTTTGGATTTTTCCGATCCAACCTGCAGAGATTTCCAATCCATGATGCATGTCTGTGTCTGTTAAAACTTCTCGTCATGTGATTCCCTGCCAGCTGTTCTGCACGTTGGCTTCAAACTATGGAATGGATTTCCTTAACTGAGTCGTGTCTTATGAACCCAGAGTAATAAGACCCGCCTCACATTCAGGAAATCCATTTCATGGTTTGCAGCCAGCTACAACGTGCAGTAGCACTGTGGCTAACGGCTAACCAACTTTTCATCGAAACATGTCCACTCTGTGGAAGTATTTTACACTAGAAACACCACAAAGCAAGACGGCAATGTGCAATGTCTGCAGAGCCATAGAACCACATTAAACCGCAGTAAAGTTAGTTTTACGTTGGACATAAAATCAGACTGCCTGTTTCAGACTGAACGAGAAGAACATACCGCTGAAGCCACGGAGCTCGTATGTGCTGCTGTTCGACGTAATGTTTTTATGCTATTAGTGCTTAGTGTAAATTTAGTTGATGTTTTTCTTAATTCATATCTTAGATGTTATCATTGTTTTTCTTTTACATTTTATTGTTGGATGTAACTGGGACCCTGTGTACATAATTTCGCTCCACCACATGTACCATTTGAGGTGCGAATGACAATAAAGAATTTCTGACCCTGACTGGAATGTTTACCGAGAAGTTGCTAAACTTCATCGTAATTAATGACCAACCGCTATCAGTTGTAGAAAACGAAGGATTTCACAGCTTGATACTTGCAGCCAAGATATAGTTTACCCTCCAGGAGATATTTATCAGTACAACAGTTGACAATCATAAAAATGCATTTGAATTGAAAATTACAAGAAATTAAAAAACAAAACAAAAACACCTACATTATAAAGCGATGTAAAATACAAAAAAAACAGGAACATGTCTGCATTGGTTTATGCCATGAACTTAGCAGATGTTTAAAACCATTATTTTTATTTTATTTTATTCATTCATTTAAAATAGACTAAATAAATAAAACCATCAAAAGAAAAAACATTGAATGAAAAGAGTGCAGAAAGAAGAAAAAAACTCTTATATCTGCCCCTTATTTGAAAAAATATGTATTTTTAAACAGTCACTTAAATTAGCCACTTAATTTAATAATAACAGTCACTTAAATTGGGGGAGTGGTGGCACAGAGGTTAGAAGATGGACCTGTGATCGGAAAGTCGCAGGTTCAACTCCAGGGACCGTCAACATCAAAATGTGGGTGGAAAAGGTGAAACACCCACACCTGCCTCACCCTCATTTGCCCCACCCTGGCCCCCTGAGCAAGGCCCTTAACCCCCACCATCTGCTCCCTAAAACAGAAAATTGAAAATTAGTTCTCGTGGCTCAATGAGACTACCTGTATAAATAAATGGTAAATGAAAAAGACAGGAGGAAGAACTGGAAGTGGCAGAAATTAAGATGTTGAGGTTCTCCTTAGGCGTGACAAGGATGGGTAAGATCAGGAATGAAATCATCAGAGGTACAGCACAGGTTGAACAACTGGGAGATAAAGTTATAGAGGCCAGACTGAGATGGTTTGGACATGTCCAGAGGAGGGACAGTGGGTATATTGGTAGAAGGATGTTGGAAATGCAGCTTCCAGGAAAAAGACAAAGAGGAAAAATATGGATGCAGTTAGAGAGGACATGGTAGTTGAAGTGAGGACAGAGGATTCAGAGGACAGTGTTAGATGGAGGAGGATGACTCGCTGTGGCGACCCTTGAAGAGAGAGCAGCGGAGAAAAAAGGAAGGAATAGCTGTTTGAAATATAAAGGCTATTTAGAAAATACATGTTGTAAAATAACAAAATTTAAGGGGACGATAAAATTTCCAAACATAATTATTGGATTGAAGTGAGATCAATCAACATGGTCAAACTGGAATGAATGAGGAAACTAAACATTTTCTTTCTATTCCTGGATGATTTCTTTGTCAGATTCCCTCACTGCCAGCACTGATGCTTGGTTTGCAGGATCCTTCAGAACTGTCAACAAACTAAAAGAGGAATACTTTGAGATCAGAAAGATGAAATATGACACTAAATCTTATGCATAATATGTGCAAACATTCTCCCTATGGTGCGTAAGTACTGATAAACACTGGATGTTTTAATGGGGAGGCGCAGTACAGGTATTAACTGAAAACAGGCGATTAGGTTGTGGTGTTTGTCTTTAAGGAGGAGCAACTTAAACCCAGTGTCTTAAAAATGCTAAAATAATAACAGCAAGGCTTGTCTTGTCATACTAGATGACACTGAGGCAGCTTAAGAGATACGCACAGTTCCACTTCATAGTTTTGCATCTGGTGCTGCAGCAGCTTATGGTTCTGTTGTTTTTAGTCCTGATGGGTACAAAGTTACACAACACAATTATCAATTTTTTTGTAGAAATATTTAATTCGCTGATAGGTTCTCCTGGGTTGTCCTCGTTAGGTGCATCAGAATTGTCCTGTATCATGTATATCTGTCCACAGTTCACTGTTTGGTCACGCTGCCCTCCAAGTAATTCGGCCTTCCAGTTATGACGAGTCTGATGGCGTCGTCTTACTGATAAGCTTTGTTCAACTGAGCAGGCAGATTCTGCCACTTGGATTGGTCTCATCCCTGAAATGCTCTGTTGGACATTTCTCTTGTAATTCACTGGTAAGAATCAACAAGCTGGGTCTACTGGTTCCGCTTGTCTTTTTGCCATCAAAGTGCGCATGTTCAAACTTGTAAACTGTTTCCACTGTGCTGAAACAACATGGCTACTGTTTGGTGTTTTTCTGTTACTTGATGTGGTACAGCTTAGCTCTTTCCTGCATCGTTTTTCACTGCAGAAAGTTACCTCGACTTCAGGAGGATCAGCAGCGTGGTACATTTGAACAAAACCCAACTTCTGTGTGCATGTGTGTTAATTTAATGTCATTCTTGTAACACAAACTGCTATCCAGTTATTGATTGTTGCTCCAAATAGGTTTGCAGGAGGCTTTTAGCACAGACGGACTTTATTTTTGAATGGCTCTAATAATGAAATGCTCAGCTCAGGTGAGCGAAGTAAAATTCACAGAAAATTGATAGTTAAATCCACACTCACGCTTCAAAAATCATACTTGTCTCCATTTGTCTTGAACACAATATGTGGTAAATGAGCACAGAACTAATATCTATGATTAACTTTATGTTGCTGGAGTTTCAAACAACTTGTGAAAACAAAGAATCGTGTCTGTGCGCTGCAGAGACTCTATTCACCCCCACGGTTGATAATTCTCTGACTAATCAGCAGTCTGCATTCTTTCCTTCTCACCGTATGGTTTCAGCTGGGCTTGCTGTGAACATCAGTTACAGATGGACAAAAAAGAAAAAATACAGCTTTAGTTACAAGATAAAACATATGATCAGAAACTAAAACAACTGAGCAGCATTACATGATTGCTGACCACAAAACATTTCTTTTGCATTATTTTGTTCAAACGAAGAAAAAGAGGTAAACAAAGCACTAAACTTTATCCCTTTTTTTAAATAAATAATTGAAAATGTATTTTTACACAATATCACTTGTGGTTGATGTACTTCTGTACATCTTGTTTTTTATTACAAAAAATGTGTTCTTGTCTGGTGACTTGATTTTTGTATTGCTGTTGCGACAACACACTGCGCCATTGAACTTGTTTGTATTAAATCAGATTTACTGTCAACATTATTAATAACTGTGGAAGGCAGAGGGCAGAGCAGAAAATGAAAGCGAGGAGGTGAAGGTGCTGACAGAGGGCTGTATAATAAGCCCTTGTACCTTGCTCACTCCACATCTCTTTTACCAATAATCGAACTGCCTGCCTCAGAGACCATGCTCACATCATTCAATCAGTCCGTATTTCCATAATATATGTATGGATTATGAGACGACACAATTTGAAGTCATATACCGTATTTTCCACGTACCCGTCGCACCGCCCTATAAGTCACATCAGTCCAAATATGTCTAAAAAAAAGTGGAACAATCCATAAATATGTCGCTTCGCCGTATACATCGCATCTATTATGCATCACCGCTGACGCGTCGTGTTTGTGACACGTCACCGCTGACAACCCAGAAATGTGGGCCGAACCTGGAAATGTGAGCCGGTGTTGTGCCAAAAATCGATGGGCTGTCAAATGGCAGCCGCAGGAGCATGACCAGGAGGACTTTAACAGAAATTTAACAAGATTAACACTTAAAACAATTGTTTGTTTGCTCGAAATTATAGTAAAGGTGTTTCTCAGTCTACCTTTCGCTTTATAAATGTACTTTAACGGTCAAATCAACTGTATTCGCTGCCTCGGTGCTCCGAGAGCGCGCAGAGGGAGGAAAAAAGGAAGGAGGAACGCTGCTTGTTTCTTTGAAATTTAACAAGAAAATCCTTATAAAAAATCATTATAGCCACGTTTACCTATTACGTGATACAACAACATGCCTTACTGCTACTATTCTGCTGCCATCTAGCGGCTGGAAATGGTACCATTCTTTTTTTTTTCCAGTCAGCATGAATAAAAATGGTCATATCTCAGCCAAAAATTGGTTTATAAATATGGGGGAAAAATCCATAAGTACGTCGCTTCAGCCTATAAGTTGCAGGACATGCAAATGATGCAAAAAACAGTGACTTATTGGCCGAAAAATATGGTATTTAAAAATGCGTAAAGCTGAAACTAGATTGCCAACTTCCTGTGCTGTGTTCAGCAGCTGAAAGTTGGCTTAATTGTTCAGAATGAAGACCAAAGCTTTGCTGGACAAAGCTGGTCCTCTCATTGATATTCAGAGGCTCTGTGAGTGAGAGCTGTAAACAAGCAGGAAGACCTGGAATTGGCACTCAAGGCATGTTGCAGGACATACACACACACACAAGCCACAGCCCCCTCCACACACTCTCCCTCTCTTGTCTTCTCTCCTCGCCCTCTACGGGTCTAGTCATATGCAGCACATCAGCAGCTTCTGGAGAGCGTAGCATTTCAAAGCAGAGCCGAGGAGGGTAGGGCAGGCGGCGTGGCCCTGTGTGGCCCATCCGGTGCAGAGAGGGAATCTTCTCTCTCTCTCCCCCAGCTAATGTTGAGCATTTTTCTCTTTCTCTCTTTCCCCCCTCTCATCTCCAGAGCTGCAAGCAGAGCAACAGCCAAGCTCCTCCTCTCCTGCCACTCAGGAACTGATGACAAGGCTGGGATTTTTACTGGGAGAAGGGATCCCGGGTACAACACGCATACCTATGGACGACAAGAATGAAAAGAAGGTATTTGATTTTCCTCCCTCCCCTCTACTGTCCCTCCCCTCACCCAACAGCAGCTGCCGCCGCTGCTGCAGCACTCCGATGGAGAGCTGATGAGAGGAGAGGCTAGTTGTCACAGAGTAACAGCTGAATGGATTATTTTGTTGCTACCTGATTTGTTCCCCCCGAGTTATGGACCGTTTAAGGTGTAATATTTTCTTGACACAAGAAGCAATGGTAACTCTCAGACTGTTTAATTTCAACAGTTAAATGTGTTTTTAAAAAAAGTAAGTGAATATTTGAAATTGGTTGCATGTTTTGTTTTTTCCTGCACATTTGTCTTTCTTTAACTTAAATGCTATTTAAGTGTCTCTGGAGTATGTAACAAGAGCATCTGAGCTCATGTCCAGGAATAGAGTTATGCTCGGTCTGCGCCTGGCTCTACTAATTAAGCTGGGACTGAGTGAGGAGCAGAGCCCAGTATGCTGCATTTTCCTCAATCATCTTGTGTCCTGGGCATGTTTTGACACCGATCTGGCAAATTTAGGAACGTGAGAGCGGCTCAGAACAAGTCTTATGAATCATAGTCATAAGAGATGTCACAAGAGGGGATGGGCATGGGAATCTAAAGGTTTGGACTTTGTTTTTGTGTATGTAGGTGTGTTTTCGTCGCTCATTATTGTCATCTGAAAGTAGTTTTGTTCTTCGTGTCTCCGTTTTACAGCATGTCTTTAACTCAGCGTGTTTCACTCTTGCCTTGAAGCCAATTTTAAAATCCCACTTTGGCGTTTGACTCGCACTGTGTTGTTTGCATACAAGCAGGAGGCATATAAAAATAAAGAATGCTCCTCAATTGTGTCAGAAATCTACTAGTTGTTCATCAAGCTGCAAACTTTCTAGCAATCTTCCGCTTTGTCTTCTTTTAGCATAAATATTTAGACGTTCAAACAGAAACCCTAATTGCGAATTAAAAAAAACTCTTTAAAAATTCATACTACACAGTAGTTATTTTGAAATGCAGTAGTAAGGTTTTAAACAGAATAAAGAGAAGGTGATTACATAAATATTTTACAACGCAAACTTTATGAAAAGCATTCATAAAAACAAACAGTTTTCTGAGGTTTTCATTGGTAGTTTGATTGAGGCAATACATAATTTAGCTGTAGCCCTGTAAACAAATTTGCTGCTTGGAAAGCAAACAAAATATCTGCAACCAACGGTGTGTGCAATGACATAATTCAACCTGTAGTTGTTTTTAGGATGAATCTTTAATGCTGAGGCTTGCACAGTCATTCATGCATGTAAGCAATATCTACTGTGACTAATCCAGCTCCCAACACCTTAATAAATGTAACTTTCATGGTGATATACAACAAAGTTAAATCAGGTCCTCTGGACGGTTTGTTTTTTATTGAAACATTTCGTCCTTCATCCAAAGGACTTCATCAGTATGTGGCGCCACAACTAACTCAGTCTCATAAATAGCTTACTCTCAGAGTGGGCCAACCAGTTTTATAGTGATAAGATGGTTTATGGAGTCCGCACTCTCCCCCATCGATTCCTCTGAGGCAGCCATATCCAAAGTGGTTCAAAACATCAAAGTTCATTCTCAACAATTCAGTAGGCTTGTCACAATAACAAATTTTGCTGGGCGATTAATTATCTCAGAAATTATTGTGATAAACGATCATATTGTTTGAAATTTGACAATAATTAGTAATTATTTTCAAATTTAATAAATGTTGATTTATTTGTTTTGAGTGTAGTACCTTTTTTTGACCACCGGATGGCAGTATAGGACTGTTTGAACCAAAGGATGGATAGTGAGGGAGCGAACAGTGTCTCTTTAAGAAAAATGGAGGGAGGTCCCTTGATGTGACATGGGCTGTCTCTCCTTGCTTTTTTGGGTTCTCAAAATGGCGGTCGCTCGGTTTGATTTGAGCTATTTAGCATAGCATTTTTCACACACAGATTTTAATTAAAAAATCAGTAAATAAGTTCTGAGCTTCTTTTTGCAAAGAAAAGCAGCTTTTTAGATGAAGGCACGGGTTTCAACCATGAATTTTGGAGCTTCGAAAAGACAGAGGTTTTCCCCCCCGAGGTCGGCCTGTTAGCTTAGCTCGTAGCTTAGTTTCTAAACTTAGCTGCTTTTAACGATCCAAAAACGTGATTTTTGGACGGTTAAAACAGATTTTAAAGAGAAAAGAGAAAAAAAGGGGTCAGTGAAGAGCACCGGAGGTGAGCCTTTTGTCATCCAGTGTCTTCAGTAGAAAGAGAGAGACACAAAGAAACGATAAAGCCGATAAATGAAAATGAGGTTGATAATTTTCATTCATTGTGCGATTAATTGATTTATTGTTAATCCAGGTGAAAATCCAACAAAGTTAAGTCAGGTCTTCTGGATGGTTTAGTTTTTTGGTGAAACGTGTTGACCATGGCTGCCTCAAAGGAGTCGACGGGGGGGAGGAAAGGCCCCAAAAAGCATTGTATCACCATAAAACTGGTTGGCCCAATATGCGAGTAGCCAGTTATGAGACTGACTTTGTTGTGGCTCCTTGGACTGATGAAGTCCTTTGGATGAAGGACAAAACGATTCAACAAAAAAAGAAACAGTCCAGAGGACCTGACTTAACTTTGTTGGATTGTTTTACCTGGATTATTGAGCATGAACTTTGATACACGGTGATATGTCATAGTTCTATGTGCTTTTGTCCATAACATACATTTAAAAAAATCTAAATTATTAAATTTTTTGATATTCATTCAACCTTTATTTATACAGGTGAGTCTCACTGAGTCACGAGGACTCATTTTCAAGAGAGACCTGTACGATAAGGACAAGTCTAGCCAAGAGAGACAGATATTTCATAAGGAAGTACACAGAGGATACTGAGTAACATTGTCTTTAAGTAGTTTGGCTCGTCATACAATGGCACATTGACGGCCTTCAGATACGTTGTATTTTGTTCACAAAAAAAGATGAGACAGAACATTTGAGGATTAATTTAGATTTCTTTGGTTGTCAGTTCTACCAAAGATCCAGCTCTCGTATGGTTGTCAGTGTGGCTTGATGGCAACAAAAGTTTATCTATTGTGTCACAACAAAGTGCAGTTTTCTTCCCTTGTGAATTTTTTCTTTGGGCTTACTTTGGTTCCTCCAAACATATAAATATGAATGTGTTTTTTAAAACCTTGTGCCATCTACAGTGTGCATACCCTTCAGCTTGTGTGTCATGCTCACATGCGAAACGCTTATTTGTGAAGGAATTTCTTCTATTGCTTTCACATGATTCTAGTCAGAAAACTTTACCTTTTACAGCCATACTTTTCCTTACAAAATAAGTTGGAAAACATGTTTTTTTTAGTCATATTTCATTTCACAAAAATGTAACTTCTTACAGAATGATAATTTAGATTAACCTTTTTCATATTTCATTTAAATTCTTGGATTATTGAACTCTTCTTTTATGTCCTCAGTGCGATCTGACCAGCCAGGGTATTAGCCCTTGCTCTACACTGACCAGCAGCACGGCGTCTCCCAGTACCGACAGTCCATGTTCCACCCTCAACAGCACGACGAGTCGACCCCCGCTCAGCCGCTCCAGCCCCTGTGGGACCATCACCAGCCCCAGCTCTACACTTGAAAGCAAAGACAGCGGGATCATAGGTGAGAATCCACCCCCTCTTCAGCCTTTCATGGTAAATGATTACAGTTTAAGATAATAAGTCATTTTGGACAGTATATAAAGACACTTAAAGGCAAATATTTGAATTTATGTAGCCATATTAAAAAAAAAAGGGGTTTTGATGTGAGCTCAATCCTCAAGTTTGCAGTTTAATGCGACATTTGGACCGAAAGTGAAATATCAGTGAAGTCAAAAGTTCATTTGGCTTCACTGATTTCTTGTCATCTAAAAGTCCAGTGTTTTGCATAAAATTCTTGGTTTTTTTTTTCCTTTCTATTTTTTCTTCTTGGAAAGATGTTACTCAATACCTGTAGGGTGTGTAACACGGTGCTGTCAGTCATTTGTCACTCTGTCAGACTTATCGAGGCTGAATTGCATTTGTATCGCATGATGTTCACCTTGTATGCCAGTCGGTGGGTTTGTATAAAGCTGCTTCAGCACGATAGAGCAGCAAGTTGACAGTTGCATCAGCTCGACGTGGCGCTGTAACTCCAGTACTAGCCCTATGAGACATCTGGGGATTTACACAGGCTGACAGAAAGATGGTAAAGTCTATTGATGCATTAATTCATCCTGCTGTTTCAATTCTCAGTGCCTCGAGTGGCTTTATAAATGTCAAGATTATATTCGGGAACCAGGTTTGGAATATTCGGAGTGAGAACTGAATAGCAAACAGTAACTTTATGACCGCGCAGTCTTCCAGAGTATTTCTTGTTTTGAAAGAAGAATAATTTGGGGAAAAGTTAAATTTTTCTATTAATTAAGCTGAAATATGGTTACTACATCTATAACGTAAAGGCAAGTCAAAGTGCACAATGCAGTGACAGTAGCTATATGTGTATATATATATATATACTGCATATATATACATTAGTCCATTGCTTATCATGGGATCCATACCCTGGAGCCCTGCAATAAATGAAAAACCGCCAAGTAGGAATAGTAGTACAAGTAGTAAGTTAGTAAGTAAGTAAGGTAGTTTATTTTAGTATACAAGTACAAATGCAATTCAACCTCTATAAGTCTGACAGAGTCACAAATGACTGACGGCACCGTGTTACACACCCTACAGGTATTGAGTAACATCTTTCTAAGAAGAACATATGTCCGGTGGCCTTTCTTGGTGGAGTTTGCATGTTCTGTCCGTGCATGCGTGGGTTTTCTCTGGGTACTCCAGTTTCCTCCCACAGACCAAAACATGCATGTTAGGCTGATTGGTAACTAAATTGTGCCTAGGTGTGAGTGTGTCTCGTTTGTTTCTATGTGGCCCTGTGATGGACTTGCGACCTGTCCAGGGTGTACCCTGCCCCTATATATACATATATATATATATAAAAGGCATTTTAAACCATTCCCACACTCTTGCAATATTCCAAACAATGCTTCTAAACTCTAAATGCTCTAAAAGAACACAGCATGTCATGATTTCATGACATCTGTGCCGAATGCAGCCTCTCGGCCACGCCCACTTCTCCACTGCAGAACGGAGATTGACAGAGGAGGGAGGAGGAGCTGCCAGAGGAAGTTTCTCCTTCAGTGTGGACTGCACACATGTGCAGCGATTCATTTTATATAAAAAATTCCATGCTGATCATGCGGCTCATCCATCAAACAACCAGTTGTGTGTCATGTCCAATCTTGTTTTAAAAAACCGCGATAAAGTCAGCGAAAAAAACGAACCACGAATTAGCAAGGGACTACTGTATGTATATTTATTTATTTATTTATTTATTTATTTATTTATTTATACACAGTATATATATTTATTTATACACAGTATATATTTATAAAGAAAATGAAATGATAGCTCTGTAGTAATTATAAATATATTACCTGAGTTACGTATCCCAAACATTCAACACTCCAGTGTTGATCAATCTGATTGTCATGAGTCATTCAGTGCCCTGCATTCCCCCAAAGCAAAACCTCTGCAAGCTTGTGAATAATTTATGAAAACTGTGATATAGTATATTCCAGCTCTGAGGCTGTGATGCAAATCAAAATTAATCGTTTGAGGTAAAGCTGCAGTGTTGATCCACAAGTGTCAGAAGATCTTCATCTATTAGAAATTGTTACAAAATAACATTAAAGGAGAAAGAGTGTGAAGAAAGTGTATCATTTAAACTTTAATGTTGAGGACTGTACAAAACAGCTTTACTGTTTTTTGAGGGAGTTGAATGTGTTCGATAATGAACCACGGTGCTACAACAGCTCGTCCCTCCTGCCTGGAAAAACGTGGTTCAGAAAAGAAACGACAAAGCTGTGCTGCACAAGTAGGATTCCTGTCTGTGATTAATACTTCCCGTTCTTTGAAGTGTTCACCCGGACTTTGGTTTGAAAAGCACATTAATTAAACTTTGTGCTCCATTAAAAGCTTGTTTAAAAAAACAAACAAATAAAAATCCACGAAACAGCTGGATAGGGCACGTAGAGAAATATTTGAAACAGACTTAAATTTCTGATTCTACGTAATTCTTTTAAACACATCTAAAGCCAGATACACCAAGATTTGAACAAGTAACGTCTTCTTGTCTGAACCTACAGTTTAACCAATCAATTGCTTTAACTTTCTCAATGTGGATTATTTTAAATAGATGTCCAGAGCTCAGTTAGATTTAGGTGTTTGCATGAATGACTCCATGTTTACAGTGATAAACTGCACTGGAGTCACAAGGTCCAGAGTGTTTGTTTTATTAATGATGATGCAATGTGGCGCAGTGTAATGAAATCCAGATTAGCAGTGTGTCTGAACGCGACCAGGTGGTCGATCTGTTGTAGCGCTCAGGCTGTATTAATAGTTTCCTATCTATCTGCTTGTCAGCTCTCCACTCAGCATGGATTACTGTTAGATCGCCCCAGGAAGGATTAGTGGACTTACTCTCATTTAAACAAAACATCTGTCTGAACAGGAAATTTATGAGTTTTTAACTATTCTTTTGTGTTATTTTTGCATGTTTGGGTGTAAACAAATTTATATTTGTACATCGTCTAATTGTTGTTTTGACTGTATACTCCAAATTCTTGAAAATTAGAGGGTTAAAAAAAAGGCTCTAAGTGAATTCCTTCAACAAATCCCACAAATCTAAGCTGCAATATTTCCAAGTTATTTATCAGTGCAAGAAGACTGTCGCTGTAAATTTAAATTGAGCTTCTAACACTGTTGATAAGGGTAATGAGGAAAATTAGTTATTCACTTTCATTAAGTTCATCACAAAAGATTAAGAATGATAAAGACAAGTTTTATATCACACTGAAATAATTGCTTTAATATTCCCTGCTTCTTTCCCTCCTTGTTATCGTTTAGCCACCATCACTAGTTCTTCGGAGAATGACGACCGCAGCGGCTCCAGCCTTGAGTGGAGTAAAGATGGCAGTCTAAGAAGCAGCGGGCGCCATGGCCTGGCGCAGAGTGTCCGGGCCGACACGTGCTCCCCTGTGGTGGAAGAAGACTCCAGCAGCGCCACAACAACACCAGCTGACACTCCTTCTAGGACAGACCACCAGCAGAAGCCGCCCTACATATCAGCGGGAACTTCGGGGTCTTCACGACTTCCAGGTCACTCACCCGAGGGACCAAGCCAATACCCGTCGCAGTCGTCGTCTCTCATGATGCCGAGACCGAACTCTGTCGCTGGTAAGAAGCATGAGCTCTCACGACCATCTTGTCTGAATTTCTTTGCCTGTCAGCTCAATATTTTGTCTCAAGGTAAGGACATGTGACAAGTGGCATGCTGTTTTAGTTGAGGTTAACGACGAACCCCGAAGGGTAGGAGCATGACGAGATTTACAAGTCCAAGTTGTGCTTTTCACAGCTGGCTATCAGGCCAGAAGTTTAGGATTAGGCAGCTGCTGCGTATTGTGCCTCAGCTCTGACTGCCCCTGTCAGACCTGAACACAAGCCACTGCTTGGCTGATCAGTTCTGCATTCCTGCCCTTGAACCTCCCTGTTGTGGTTCAGCTCACCATCTCCACACAGCTGTCACAGTTGTTGATATAACTCAGTACCCCCTTCTCCTTTTATGCCCCCTCCTTATTTCCATTCCTGGGTCTCCCTCGTCTTCAGGTTTTGCTGCCGTTGCATTTGACCTTGGCCTTATTGTTGAACTGGCATTTATAAGCTATTACTTTGTGCTCTGTTGTACACCCGGGGGTCATAAAGTCACTGACAGTTATTGGATTCTTATGTGTGGCTGAAGAAGAAATCACCAACAGTGTAGTCTACAACTCTCGTGTAACCACAGGGTGATGATTTTACTGCATGCTGACTCTGCATGCTCCGGGTAAGATTTAATAGCTACTTGAAATAACAGAATAAACACAAAGGGCATGAGTCCAGTATTTGTCTAACACGCCAGTGTGTGTGTAGCTTTAAGGTAAGCACTGCTTAGGGAGAGCATAGATTGTGTAGAAAAAGAGGTTGCATTCTCAAAGGCAATCACAAAAAAGATGTTATAAGAAAGAGTGCATCTAAAATTAACCATAGAAGTTATGGAGATTCAAGATGATTTGAACTTGGAAAAATTCTAAACACAAGTTAAGTCAGACTGTTAGCCAAGACAGAAACATGTCCAAGCTAAAAACAGCAGAATCCAGCTTGCATCTCCTGCTGGGTCAATGAAGTGTTTGTTTCTTTTTAACAAAGCTGTATATATCTTATTTATTATTTTGTGTGTCATAAACTTTAACTGCTTAGATGCACAGTGGCTCATAAAGCTAGCAGACCAGGAAATGTTTAGCAGTGTGTGTGTGTGCTTGTTTTCATGTGTGCAGCCGTTTTTTTTTTTTTTTTTTTTATGGGCTGATGTCATAGTTATGCAGCGTTGCCCTCTGGGGACCTTGGCGGTTCACACCTTAGATTTTACGCCGTGTGACAAAAACCATGGGAGAGGACATTGAGGACGTGGGGAGATGGCTTCATTTATGGTTCCAACCAGACTGAAGACATCATGGTGGGACAGGAATAGCGCTTCTGTTCAACCAACGCTCAAGGGAATTGTATTCAGTAGAGAGATTATGATCATTCTGACAACCGTGCAGGGAAATGGAGAAACTGGTTCACTTTTGTAACTGGCCAAAGGTTTAAAAGGTAATTCAAAACACTGAGTATAATTTAATAAAAAATCTGACTGGCCTTTTTTGTTGAGAACATTTTTTATTGTTTAGATCAGGAAGCTGTGCACAAAGTAGAAAAATGAATTTTGTCATAGCTAAATAAATCAACTCAGGTAGGTGTTATGTCTGTTTTGGGGATCTAATTGTTAACAGTAGATCTGAGTGGTTCCCAAGATCATGCTGAGCTGAGGAGGATGTAGAACTTTTTCTCTTAGCATGAGACAAGTATAAATGTGGAGGTAGTTATTATTTCAATGACTGTTTTATATTCCAACCATTGTTTTATGATAATGGCCTAAACATTGTTTAACAAATATCCCTTTCCTTCGCGTTGTGACTTGGCTGTCTTCAAGGTATGATGTGAGCAGCTGTATCAAATCCAGAATTTAATTCAAAATCTTCCTTCTAACCTACAAAGCCCTCAACAACCTAGCTCCATCTTATATTACAGATCTTATTGTTCCATATTTTTCTAACAGAGCACTTCACTCTTGGACTTTAGGTTTACTTGTGGTTCCTATAGTTTCCAAAAGCAGAATGGGAGGAAGATCTTTCAGTTATCAGGCTCCTTTCTTGTGGAACCAATTTCCAGTTTCTGTCCTTATTGTCCATTTTTAAGACTGGACTTAAGACTTTCCTTTTTGATAAATCCTATAGTTAGGGTTGGCTTGTTATGCTGCTATAGACTTAAGACTACTGGAGGACAAATTGACCTCATTTCTTAAAATGAATTTTAAAAATTAAATAGTTTTCATTGGATACTATTTCTATCTTAACACGTGATTCATGACCTGCCATTGTGTATCTGTTCCTACCAAACCCAGCCGGTCGAAGCAGATGGCCGCTTGTCCTGAGCCTGGTTCTGCTAAAGGTTTCTTCCTCATGAGGGAGTTTTTCCTTTCCACTGTCGCCTTCTTGCTTGCTCAAGATGAGTCTGTGATTAACTTAAACTCAAAGCAGTCTGCTCCTCAGATAATTAACGTTATTAACTTACTTTTTTATATATATGAATGTTTCTGTACAGTTCCATGAGATGACTTCTGTTGTGACTTGACATTATATAAATAAACTGAATTGAATTGTGACATTTACAAGGTGCACCAAATGAAAACTCTGCACCTCGACACTAAAAGGAACAAATAAAATTTGGGGTGTTGGGGGCAGATATCTGAAGGACAAGTAAACAGTAAATTTGGAGAAAATGCCCCAGGCCTAGAACTGCCAGAGGATCTAAGTCAAGCAGCCAGTCTGTGGCAGTCTGTGGCACAGACGTTCCTTCAGTGACCTGACATATATGCATTTTTTTGTAAATACCAAGGACAGCTTCCACTATTCCTATTTTTTCCAGCCATGTCTTTGTGCATTGTGTGATCTGACCTTGGCGTGGCCCTTTTGGAATGTTCACTCTTGAGACAATTGGCAACTGTCTAGAAGCTTTTCTATTTTTCACCTATAGCCCTTCCCAGATGGATGGGCTGCAACAATAGCTCCTTTAAGATCATAACAGAAGTCTTCCCGCGTTGGCACTGTGCTTAGACACACCTGAACACTTTAGATAATTAAATTTTAAAAGTTAAAGTTTTGAAAAGTAGTGAAACAAATGCATTTGAGTCACTGCACTTGGCTACTTCTTTCCGTACCTTCTTAGTTCTCAAAGAAGTGTACAGAAGGTGGACAGAGTATCTCTTTTTAATATTTTGCACACTTCTTCTGCATTGTGAGTTATTCTTTTGCTATATGAGTTTTAAAATCTGACCTCTTAATGGACAAATGATTATTTCTGTCTTGATTCATGTAACCTGGAATCAAACATCTGTGCCTTGTTATGTCAGATTAATGTCTGCATTTTGCTGATATGCATTTTTTGCAACGGGTGCTCAGACACACCGAGTGTACTTTGTCTATTTGTCTTTGAATCTCTGTGGGGTTCAAAGACAAATTAAAGTTTTTGTGGAGACCACACAGATTGAAGCAAGTTGCACAAAGTATTAGCACATAAAACCTTCTTTAACAGATGGGGCTAGATTCCGATGCCTACTCACTTTAAGATTTTATTACTATCTTCTCTTATAAATCAATATTTAGAGTTTTTTATGGATGTTCATTAACCATTTATCTGAACAGCTTTTATCAGAATTAAAGGATCAAAGTTGTATCTGTGGTCCAAGGTATTTAGTTGACTTTTTGAGGGGCATCTCCGTGTTTTGATACACCCTTCAAATGCTTTTAATTCTGAGTAAAAGTGCAATTTATTTATTTTGCTTATAGGTATTTCTGATAAGTCTGTTTTACAGAACCACTGTCATTAATCTCAGTAAAGTATCAAATTCAAAAGAAAATAAGTATTTATATGATACACTTAAATTTTACTGTTTAAGTTGGTAATAGTTACAATTTTATAGATGCATAATTTTAATAAACATTTTGCTGAGTGGCACGGTGGTGCAGTTGGTAGAGCTGCTGCCTCTCAGTGAGAAGGTTGCCAGATTAAATCCCGACCTGGGAACCTTCCTGGACGGAGTTTGCCTTTTCTTTCCGTGGGTTTTCTCCGGGTACTCCGGTTTCCTCCCACATACCAAAAACATACATGTTAGACTGATTGGTAACTGTAAATTGTCCCTAGGTGTTAGTGAGAGAGTGAATGGTTTGTTTGTCTCGTTTGTCTCTATGTGTGTCCCTGTGATGGACTGGAGACCTGTCCAGGGTGTCCCCTCTCTCACAGTTACTGCTGCACATGAGCACCAGAGACACCCCCACCCTTCAACTCGAAAAGGAGGTAGTACATAAAGATTGAGTGACATTTTGATTGATTAAAAAAAAGAATCTTTATTCATGCCATAGCAGTTAAATAAGCTTTTCTAAACCAATGCTGTGAAAGTGAAAAGACAATATTATGATGAAATTTTATGATGGTTTATGCAAATATCAGCTGACAGTGTAGTAGGCTCTGTTCACACACAACAAGAGGGTTTCTCATTTCAAACTGGGAGTTTGTGTGTCGCCCCTATGGATCATATGGTTTACTTTATATGTTAGTAATAACATTTCAGATAGTGTTCTGTTAATTAGGCTCTTTTAATAAATAAAAAAACTTGCCATTAAATGTAAGAGTCATATTAGTTTTTGTAAAAAAAAAATCATCTTAATTTTTTTTGAAGTCTTTGTTTGAACTGCCTGGGTTGCCCAGTTGAGTAGACTAAAATATTTTTCTGGATGATGTAATGCATCTGTGGTGTGTAGCTACCGATGGCTACCTTCTCAATCACTGCTTTGTGCTGAGAGGTGTTTTGATGTAAGGCACACACGCAGGTATATTATATTCTGAATGTGTGTGTGCTCCACTGATACTACTCTTGCTCCGAGCATGCCTCTTCAAAAATAATGCCTCTGAGATTTTTCATTTGATTGTGCTCTCACTAAAGTCTGTAGAGAATTAACAGCTGGACTTTTGGACATGTTGTTTCTTTAACACATATTTGAAGGGGATTAGCATGGCAACTACAGAATGTAGATGTTTATTAGAATATAAAAGTAATTACACCTACTCTGTGTGAATCCAGTTTGTTTATCAAAGATGTTTGCAAAGGTCAGACAGCTATTAAAAAGTCATGTCTAGCTGGTGCGTTACTGCAGCAAAAATAGCTTTTTAAATCAAATATGTTGCAACAACTTGCTGCAGCTTTGGAGCTCCAAGGCAAACTATGTACCGGTATTTTGTTTCATGTGCTGTAAAGCTTGTGTCATATCTGAAGGGTCTTTTAGCTGTATTTATTTATTTTTTTTTTTGTTAATTTTCTTCCTTTTCAGACTGCATGTCATCAGTGTTTGTGATGTCTCCTGGGAGCCATGGAATTCACATCCGGAGTTTGCTTTATGTAGAGACACTGATCAGTTTCATTCAGAGACTGAAGTGAAAATGAAAAGAAAACAGATAAGCTATTCATATCCTCTGGCATATTTTGAAAAGGTCACAGAGGCATCTTCCAAACTGTCCACTTTCAGAGAGTTGTTTGATGCGTCTATGTCACAGCGGGACAAAGAAGAAGAAAAAAAAAACTATTTCATAGATCAATCATTTGAGTTTGCAGCCTCTTTTGATGGAACCCCATTGACAAGCTGGGTTTGTTAAATGCCTGGTCCTAAAGGAACCACATATTAGATTACTGTTCTCTGACACTAAAGAACCATTTGATTGACACTACCCTACTGTTGACATCCTGGGACAAGAGGGTTAAACTGATCAGCTCATGTTTGGTTTCCCTTTGAATGCCAGCCACAGTTATGTGATGTTTCCTTAAGTCAAAAACACAGTGGTGTCATATGATGCATATCAAGTGCCCTTGTTTATCTCTAAATATCTCCGGCTAAATTTAGACCAGATTTAGTCTGAACAGTTTAGTCTTTTGGTTGAAATACGAACACAACTTTATGTGCACTTAAACCATAACAGACTTAAACTGGTTCATTCTGAGTATCAACACCCAAACACAGCTGGAGCTGTGTTATGTATGCGTTAAGTGTTCAGATGTTTGCATACTACACAGACACAAGGCACAACACTAGAGAGCCAGCTCTTTAGGTCACGACTTGTTGACCCCCTACATCTTATGATATTATTTTGAAGAAAATAATGTGCACATTTTGGACAAAGAAGACAATTGGTTTGAAAGAAGAGTGAAGGAAGCTCTACATTAAGCAGGAAAACAACCCTAAACATGGAGAGGAATTAAAATAGTTTGGGAGTCTTGGTCACACATGATGACAATATGGAGCAAAAGGTAAAGGCAATGAAATGGGACTTAATCTGCAGTAATAAGGATGTTGCTCCAGTCGGTTGAGGTGAAGAAGAGCTGTGCTGGAAGTCAAAGCTCCAAATTTTCTAGTTAATTTATGTTCAAGCCCTTATCCATGATCATGATGTATGGATTCTCCATCCATACATTATCTTTACCCACTTTTTGGGTCGCGGGGTCACTGGTGCCCATATCCAGTTATCACTATGCGAGAGAAAGGGGATACCCTGGACAGGTCCAAGTTCATCACAGGGACACATAGAGAGAAACAAACATTCATTCTCTCACTCACACCAAGGGACAATTTAGAGTTACCAATCAGCCTAACATGCATGTTTTTGGTCTGTGAGAGGAAACCGGGGTTCCCGAAGAAAACTCATGCATGCACAGAGAGAACATGCAAACTCCACCCAGAAAGGTCCCGTGCTGGGATTTGAACCAGCAACCTTCTTGCTGAGAGGCTACAGCTTTACCAGCTGTGCCACCTTGAATTTTGTAAGATCTGTGATTCAAGCAGCTGAAATGAATTTCCTTCGCAGTACGACCGGGCTCAGCTTTAGAGATCGGGAGAGGAACTCAATTTTCCAGGTTGCTGCTCCTCAGCATTGAAAGGAGTCAGCTGTGTTGGTTTGGGCTTTTGATTAGGTTGCCTCCTGGGTACCTCCCTTCAAAGATTTGTCAAGCACATCCTGGTAGGAGACCCCAAGGGAGGCCCATAATTCATCGGAGGGATTATTTATCCTCTCTGGCCTGGGAATGTGTTGGGATCCCCCTGGAGGAGCTGGGGAGTGTCACTGGACAGAAATGTTGGGGTTTCCCTTCTGGACATGCTTCCTTTGTGACCTAACTAGAGATAAACAGAAGATAGATATTAATGGAATGGATAGCATGGGTGATGCCGACTTGGCTTTTTTTCCCAGGCAGTTTCACAACCATCAAAGCAACACACAGGTTGGATGGATGGGTCAATAATTAATGTGATCTAAGTGACTATTATTCCAAACATCCCAACAGTGACTTATAAACTGGGAACTACTGAAACATGGTTGGAACAGAAGGAGCCTTCATGATGATAAAAGAAATGTGTAAAACAAAACAACAAAAACGAAAATAATTCCAATAGTCTCATATAAAACTCATAACTGTTCATTTAAATGATGTGTTGAGGCGGTTTTTTTTTTTTTTAAACTGTTACTGTCTAAACTTTGTGATCTTTAGAAAATAATATTGGTGCATTTATTTCAGCATTAGACTGTGGTAATTACCACAGTCTAAATTAGCTCCTGCTGCCTCCAGCTTTATCACAGCAGGGACTCAGACTTCCATCTGTGTTAACGTGAACTAATATTTTGCCTTGTTTTTATACACCAACAACAGAATTAGACTTTTAAACCAGTCTTTTTACCCTGATGCTGGACTATATATTACAGTGGCTTCAGTGTAACTCACTACTTGAAAAGGCAAAAAAATATATTTTGGTTTCCCCTCTCCACTTTATTGGGGCGAAGAGGAAGAGAGAATTCAACTGGAGGAGTTCAGGGTGCAGTGGTCACAGCTCTGGAGTTTTGTCAGTCCCATTCTTATTCTGCCATGGGAAACACTGAACAGAAGGTTTCATAGAACCAACCTGCCCGAGGAGAAAAAAAAAAAGAGCTGCTTTTTCATCAGAATATAACCTAACACATTTGTACAGCTTCAAAGTCAACGCAAGCTCAGACTTCAAGGTATCACATGAAACTTTTATCAATGAGCAGAGATGTGCAGGAACAGAAAGGAATTCAGAGAATGAGGACAGGAGCAGGATTTGGGGTTAAATGTGGTCCTGATAAGAAAGAACACTGTGTTGTTGTTGTTTTCTTTTCCTCAAAATAATTGTTGATAATTTGACTTTAAAATAAAGAAGGACTCATAGTATATGCGCAAGTAATTCATAGTGGATTGAAGGCGTGTTTTGCACGTCCATGACTGAAGGTTAAGCTTAAAGTTCCTTGTAGTTTTGTATTTTTGAAAAGCTTTTTCGACACTTTGCTGCCTGCTTCGCAAAACTTGTCAGCGGATGCAGCACATGGTCAAAAATGATGCACACATGTGTGCCACAAGTGTGAGGGAGGGTGATGCTCTTTTGGAAGGCATCACATTCATTTAGCATGTGCCTAATGTTGTGGGTGCTGTGACTGACTGAGCAGAAGGAAGAGGGCAGCTGAGCAGTCTGCTGCCAGTGGGTCTGCATGGGAGAAATAAGATGGAGGAGTTGCTCTTCTACCCTCGGTAAGCTCATCCACAAGGAGCATTTTTGCAAAGATTTGGCCAAAAAACTACAAACTGCTTGTTTTTGTATACTGTATTTTTCACTGTATAAGTCACTTTTTTTTTTCATAATTTGCATGCCCTGTGATTTATATGCCAAAGCAACATCCATCCATCCATCCATCCATCTATCCATCCATCCATCCATTATCTTTACCCGCTTATTCCATTTTGGGTCACGGGGGTCGCCGGTGCCCATGTCCAGCAATCACTGTGCGAGGGGCGGGGTACACCCTGGATGGGTCGCAAGTCCATCACAGGGCCACATAGAGACAAACGAGACAAACAACCATTCACTTTTTCACTCACACCTAAGGACAATTTAGAGTTACCAATCAGCCTAACATGCATGTTTTTGGTCTGTGGGAGGAAACCGGACTGCCTGGAGAAAACCCACGCATGCATGGAGAGAACATGCAAACTCCACCCAGAAAGGCCCCAAGACCGGGGGTTGAACCAGGGACCTGCTCACTGAGAGGCAGCAGCTCTACCAGTTGCGCCACCATGCTGCCACCAAAGCAACATATTTATGTTTTTTTTTTCCCCCCATATTTATAAACCAATTTTTGTCTGAAATATGACCGTTTTCATTCATTCTGACTGAAAATATTGAATACTACCATTTTCAGCCGCTAGATGGCACTCGAGTAGTATGCCATGCCGTTTTGTGATGTAGTAGGTGAAAATGGCTATTAATGACACAATTGGCTTGCCATAGCCTTCCATCTTTGTCCAGCTCGCTTGGAGCAACCGTCAAATTAGCTTCATTTTGCTGCGCTGCCCCGGCGATATGCAGCTAATTTGACCATTGAAGTGCATTTATTAAGTAAAATTTCAACTGAGACACACCTTTACTATACAGTTAAGCAAACAAATAATTGTTTTTAGGTGGTTATCTTGTTAAATTTGGAAGAAATGCACAGCAACTCGCCCCTCTGTGCATGCCCACTTCCGCGTATCGGGTTTTGAAATGCAGCTGACTTGACTGTCAAAGTGCATTTGTTAAGCAAAAGTTATACTGAGACACACCTTTACTATAATATCGAGCAAACAAATAATTGTTTATAAGTGTTAATCTTGTTAAATTCTTCTTAAAGTCCTTCTGTGCATGCTCCTGCGGCTGCCATTTGGCAGCCAATTGATTTTTGGCACAACACCGGCCCACATTTCCGGGTTGTCAGCAGTGACGTGTAATAATGTGACGTATATGGCGAAACAACGTATTTATGGATTTTTCCACTTTATTAGACATATTTGGACTGATTCGACTTATAGGGCGGTGCGACATGTACGGCGGAAAATATGGTATGTATGTCCATGTCTAAGAGCAGGGAGGACTTTTTGCAATTCACACTTTTCTTGCTGGTCATGCTACTGGAAGTAAGTGGTTGCAACCAAATGCTGAATTTAATTAAGTTTTTAGGTATGTGTTATTTTTAACTCACAAGCTAATTGTTTTGTATGGTATGTTTATCATGTGTTTAATTTGCATTGCATTAAAATAGTGCAGTTATACAGGAAAACTCAGTCCATTGCAACTAATGTAACTTCTTTTATTCCTGTTGCAGCTCCAGCAGACGAGGTTTAATTAGTGGGACATTCCACAGAGCAAGTTAGCGACCAAGTGAGAGAAAGAGGAAGTGAAGAGTGCCATGTTTGTGACAGTCTCTCTCATTTGAGGCAGATAAAAGATGAAAACGGAGCCTTTGATTCTGCTCTTCAGCAAGGCCAACAGAGACTGAAGCAGGGTGAAAAAAATGAAGCGTTAATGGAGAAGCGACCTTGTTGCGTTAACGCACATCTTTAGTCTATTAACAGTTCGATGCTTGAAACCGCAAGCTGAATTGCTGTGTGATGACTGGCTCTTCGAAAAGCTGATCTTCAGTTAAGTTCAGATGGAGGCGTTTTCTGTTTCAGGGGATTAAAAGCATCCCCTGCTGTGAGACTTTTGCTCCGAAATGAAACAGAATTCTTATAAAATCTGGTTTTAGTTATCATTTGGGTTGTGAAGTGGATTTTTGGTCTTTAAGATGGTAAAAGATTAATTGAAAAGTTAAATGTTTACTGCTTTACTGTTTTATTCCATGCTACAATGTAGAGTTTAAATGAGAGGAATATGCTCAGAATTATCAAATATTACAGCTGTGACTTGGCAACAGGATGATTCTTTGACTTGCTGCTCCTGAAATGAAGTTCTATTCTGTCTGTACAGCCCAGTGGTGTGCTTGTAAGGATAGACCCCTGACGGTTATCCTGTGTGTAGCTGTCAGATTAAATCGCAATAAAACAAAGTACATCTGCCTTTACTTTAGGTTACTGCTATTACTTCTGCTACAGCTTTCTGGTTTTTGCACACACTGCCTCTAGGAAGCGATAAATGTCAACGCATACTGCCTTGCATCACCTTCACGCATTTTTTCTCAGTGAGAGAGTACATCTGAAGCAAAAAATGAATCCCGTGTCTGATATTTTGGTCTCGTTCAGTTGATTTTATACACTTCTGAGTCACTTGTTTTGTTTCTGTTTCCTTGTTTGCAGCGACCAGTTCCACCAAGCTGGAAGATCTGAGCTTCCTCGATGAACAGCGCAACACCCCCCTGCGGACATCCATTCGCCTGCCGTGGCACAACACCGGAGGACGGCCACCTCAGGACTCTAAAGGTGACTGGTGCCGTCATGCAGTCTTACTGTACACACTGTGTATACACTGTACCAGCTATGGTACAGTCACAGTTTATTGTGTAAATGTTTATGAAGCATTCACACTATTGTGATCCAGTTTTCTTCTGTACGTTTTTCAGCGTCTTTCTCGTTCCACAGTTACTGTGAAATTTCAACATATCATATCAAAACATTCAGCTCTTTCAGGACAATCCTGCTATGACTTTTGGTATTGGTGCAACTTTAGCTTTTTGAAAAAATTAGTTTTTTCTGTCACTTTTTTCCCCATAGAAAAACTGAGCTCATTTTACATCCTTCAAAATCTTTAGATCTGTTTACAACTTTTTACTGCTCCTTTCACATTTTGTTCTGCTTCAGCTTCTTTCAGCTTCCTTGTGCAAATTTAAAAACAATTCAGCTACTTTCATCTGTTGTAATTTCAGCTGTTTTTTTCCAGCAGTTTTGTGCTCCTTTCTGCTTTATTTCTGCTATCTACAACATTTTTGTGCTTCTTCTAACTTATTTTTGCTAATTTTGACTTGGCATGCTCCTTTCAGCTTATTTCTGCAAGTTTAAACTATTTCTGATATTTCAGCTACTATTTAGCTGTTATGCTAATTTGAGCTTTTTCAGCTATTTCCACATATTTTGCACTTATTTAAACTTTTTTCAGCCTAATTCAGCAAAAGTGTTGTCTCTCTACTTCCTTCTGGTAACTTAAGCTTGTCTCTGCTTTTTTTTTAGCTACTATTCAGCTGGTTTTTTTTTTCAAATTTCTGCTTTTTTCAGATAATTTCCACTTTTTTTTTTTTTTTTTGCTAATTTCTGCTTCTTTCAGCCTAATTGGGAAAAACTGCTCTCTCCACTTCCTTCTGCTAATTTAACCTTGTTCTACCTTTTAAGCAAAGATTTTAGCATTTTTAGCAAATTTCAGATGTTTTCAGATAAATTCAAGTTTTTCGTGGTAATTTCTGCTTCTTTCAGGCTAATTAATTTATTTCTGCTAATTTTAGCTTGTTATGCTAGTTTCAACTATTTCTGCTCTTTCAGCTACTATTTAGCTGTTTTATGCTAATTTTAGCTTTTACAGCTAATTCCACTTTTTTTAGCTCATTTCAGCTTTTTCTGCTGGGTTTAAGAATATGAAAGAGAGACACATACGTCAGAGTAGACCAGGAGAAAATAGCACAGATTACAGAATAGGCAAGATATTTAATGATATGAACTAGGGCATCATAAAGGAGGTCTTTATAAAGATGTTGTCAATAACTGCCTAATTAAGCACAAATAAACCTGATAAATAAGTTCTGTTTGGATAAAGTTATTGATTTTGTTAGTTAAGCTACAACTGGCTCTCAGCAGTGTTTTTATGTAGAGGGGAGGATAATACATTTTATTTTTGATTTTACAGAAAGTGGATAAAAGGAAGTTAACATGCAAAATTAACCTTTATTTCTTGCCATTATAGATAATTAGAAATTACCATTGAATATTTATATTTGCATTGTCTGCATCTCATTCAATGTGAGTCTGTGTTAGTAGCCGTTATACATTTTCAGTAACAAACACTTGAAGAAAGTCAAAGTGACTAGAAAACCTTTCATGTATAATGTATGCACCCATTTTTTATATTTGTTTAAAATAATTTAGTTTTATTGTTTTAAAAAAAGACCACCTGCTCAATGCCTAATATATTTATCACAAATTCTGTTCTGGTTTTTTTTGTTTCTGCAGCACGTTTCGCTCCCTACAAACCTGTGGATATCATGCTCAAGCCCTTACTGTTTGAGGTACCCAGCATCACCACAGACTCTGTGTTCGTGGGGCGAGATTGGCTCTTTCACCTGCTAGAAGATATCCTAAAGGCCAGCGAGTCCAGTGGGAGCCAGGGAGCAGTGGTGCTGGGCAGCGTGGGCTATGGGAAGACAGCCATTATCTCCCGGCTGGTAGCGCTAAGCTGCCATGGAGGACGCATGCGCCAGATCGCCTCCAACAGCCCCAGTGCCTCCCCTAAAAGTAATTAGCTTTAGTATTTTAATTTGTATGTAATTTTTCAGTTTGTATAAATAATGTAAATTTGTATTAAGCAAATTAAATTGATTTGCTTTACAAACTTTGCCAAAACAGTATACATGCCACCTGTTTTTCTAATTTTCTAATATTATATTTTATTTGATTAGTCAAACTGGCTGCTTTTTCACTCATTTTCTGTTTATAGTATTTGTTTGTTTTGTCACATAACTCTGCCACAGCTAAAATCCAAGGCTTTAAGGCCTTCAGGCATAAAAAAGTTCCTTAACTTTGAGGATGAACCAGTGATGTGTTGACACAAAACCCACAAATTAGCAAAGAAATAACTTTAAATTAGATTTTTTTTTTTAGTTACTTTTTTAATGCCGTCTGTCAGAAAGGCTTTTTTTTTTTTGTTGCTATTTCTTTTTATTGGATTTTTATGAAAATATCAAAGATAACACAGTTTGATTGATAAAAGCTTAGAATTTTAGCTCCAACAAGGTCATTTGTGAAGCGTTATGAACTGAAAACTTAACATTCAGTAGACGATCAGCTGAAAGATGATGCAACTCTCAGGTTAGGTCCTTACTGTTTTATTATTTTATTTCATTTTTTAAGACACATCTTCTGTTCATCTGGTGTGTGTGTATATATACAGTACAGTATATATATA
>NC_056510.1:19301566-19303418 GCF_014905685.2 Nematolebias whitei
TATATATATATATATATTCTAAGCCTGACATGTTTTTCAGTGAGCTCTATTTTACAAAAAAAAAATGTCTTATTTCCTTTGAAGCAAAGCATAAAAACAAAACCTTTGGTTAGGTTTAAAACTTTTGCACAGCACTGCTTCTATCATTAAAAACTGTATCTGCATCTTGTAGGTGGAGCAGGACAAGGCACAGAACTTCCTCTCAGCCAGCCGCCGCAGCCCACTCCACCATCCAGTGCCACCAACACCCTGAGCGCCAACAGCTGTCCAGGAACCCCCGAGATGCAGCGGCGCAGGGAGGGGGCCGTCAAACGACTAGCTTCAAAGGTAGAAATCTAAGCCGACAGTGTTTGCATTAAAAAAATCAAATCCATGCCAGTAAATCAAGTTAAATTGCAATTAGCATTTCTAAAATAAAGATTTGATGCTTCTAAAAGGACTTGTGGCACTCGCTCGACAAACGATGTGTTGTGTTCATAGCCTCTGGCAGGTGAAGTGCAAACCTGTTTATCGTATTAAAAAGCCTCATTTTATTAAAGAAAAAAACAGTATTTTACACTTGGTATTTTTTCAAACATTTTGTAAGACCAATCACACCAAGCATATAGCAACAGATGGCAATCTGAAGGCATCTGATATGAGGAAACCCTATCCAGAAACAACCCACCCCACAATCCACAGGGCGCTAACATCATACCACATAGTTTGAACCAGATATATCATGATATATCATGTTATTTTTGACCATCAAAGGATACCATTAGCTGTCAACGAGTGCCTTTTATTCCAGACACTTTTAGGACCACAGCCATGTCTTTAAATATACAGATGTAGACATCTTATATGTGTGAACTTACAAACACATCTCTCTTTAGGTACTCAAAATATATTTGTGTTAAGTACAAGTCAAGATCAAGTCAAGTTTATTGAATTCGCATCACATGTGGTACGTAAGGTGGACCAAAATTATGTACTCAGGATCCCAGTTACACCTAAAAATAGCAAAAATATAAAGTGTAAAAAGAAACAGTATATAAGGATCTAAGATATACACTAAGATAGACGCTAAACAAATGTCAAACGGGACGTTAAAAGATCCAAAATAAATGCTAAACTAATAATGTAAAATAATACAGTATATTAAACAGTAGCCCATCCAACATCCAACCACCACTGTATCATCTGCAAACTTTACAATATGGAAGCCTGGATGGGTAGGTGCGTAGTCATATGTGAGCAGAGTGAACAGGAGGGGGCTCAACACACAGCCCTGAGGGCTAGTTACTGCCTACTGTATAAAAAATCTTGTTAACAGGTGAAATCAACACTAGCTTTTCTTAAAAGGCTTTTACATTATTTTATTGTATTGTGTGAACAACGTTGTTTGGAGGTAAATTATTTTCTGCCTAAAATGGAGAAGTCATCCAACCACTTGTGTGTGTCGAATTGAAATGACAGTCTTAATGTGTGCAAGTTTCAAGTTGGGTTCAGATGAAACAAACTGCTGTTTTTATCTCATAATTTTGTGTATATTAGGTTAATATTTTCAAACATTTAATCTGTTTAATAGGCTTAGCTGTTTACTCCTGTTTTTAGTCTTTGTGCTAAAAGTGACTGAAGTTTCATGTTGAACAGAAGGTGAGTTTCGTTTGGATCATATTTACTAAAACTCATAAGAAAAGTTGAAACAGGCTCGCCAGCAGACCTTTTATGTTATTTTACATTATCAAAATTGATAGGCTAATAAACAAGTCATCACCAGATTAAGATGTACCTTCTTATTATATTCTTCTTTTTTTTCCTCTCTCTCTGTCCTCCGGTGAAAACCAGACGTGTCTCCCTGGTCTCCCCC
>NC_056510.1:19303518-19394237 GCF_014905685.2 Nematolebias whitei
CCCGCTTCCCTGCTTACACTCTTTTGTCCTGTGAACCCTTAAAAAAAACCTCTTTTTTGTTTTTTCTGCATACGCTGATCTCTCAACAAAATTGATCAACTTCTCCCGACAGGAGTCAGGGCATAAGGAGGACCCTCTTATCTCGACGGAAACAAATTGGATTCATAATGACAACTGGATATTTTTGCTGTTTGGTTGGTGAATTCTGGATTGTCTATAAATTTGGGTGGATGTTTCGAAACTCGACAACACTCAGACTGAATTTGGGGAGCTGCAGCAGGGAGCTGGAGCAGGCTGTTATCAGGACAGTGAACTTTCTGGCAGCACCCATGAACGGTGGAAATAATCTTGGAGAAGCTGTGAGCTCGACTTTTGGCGTAAAGGATCAATTCGGCTGTTTTGGAGTTCCATTAGAGGAATATATACCAGCGAGACTTTAAAAAGGCAGAAACAGCAATTCACGAGTTCTGTCTGACCCAAACTGTGGCCTTGACGCCGGACTTATCTCAACTCCTTCTGGAATGTTTTGAAAACAACAAAGATGCTTTGACTGTCTCCTCACCATTCCCTTCCCCAAGGCCGTGGACATGTGACAGAACCTCAACTGAGCTGATGATGAATGTCACCTCTTATCTGGACAATGGCTGAGAGGGGGGGCTCTGGACTATGCTACGACTTTCCCTTAAATATTCAATGTCTTCACCGGCCTATATGTACATGTATAACGTCTGTTTATGTTGCTTTGCTGTGGTAGGTTTTTGATGCCTCAAATCGTGCCCTGTCTAGGACACGGCGTGAGAGATCTTTTTTTTATACTGTCTCTCCTCATGTTTTCTTCCCTTTTCTCATCTAAGCAAATTATTATTCTGAATAAGAAGGCCGCGCTATTTATAGCCGCAGATTTGTGCACTCTGCCCATCTTTTGGACGACTGTACGTACATATTCACGTTGTATCTCGGTGCAATGCCAATAAAGTTTATTCTGATTCTAACATTTTAAGTTAACACAAAAGCAAAGAAGATCTATGATTCACCGTGGCGTTAGCTAGATATGATCAGCTCTACTGATGACTGCTTGTTAGGTTTTGAAACTGGTATAATTAGTCCTGTTATGAGCTTTTTCCCACTGAATCAGACATCCATTGTTGATCCTGCCTTGTACTTTGGTTAATGCTGCCTAGTATTCTCATAACATGTTTTAACTTGAGCATGCTCATCCTGCCATGGGTGCCTTCGTAGTAGCACACATTGATATTGCACAGGTTTCTTTTGCCATTGGGACAGTTCATCCACTAGATAACTAACTATGTATGCACTGAGATCCTAAATGTCTGTGAAACCCAAGAAATATCTCTTGAGCCAATTACTGAGTAAAGTGTTTCCAATAGGCGCTCTCTCGGGGACTCTACTCCTGTGATGTATGAACTCTGATGCAACATTGAGCAGCTTCTGTCAAATTTTGCCAGCTCCTTTTAATCACTGATTTAAAAGTGGTCTCATAACAGGGCTCTGAAGCTATTACATGCTATGGTGTATCACAAGATTTATGCCGTATTCGTATTACAGAGCACACTTTAGACATTTGTTTCTTGACATGAATTTGAAGTTTTAGATTAACAACTGCAGGTTCACTGCAGTGTTGCATCATCCTTTCTTACATTGCTTATTGATGCAGTTCTCTGGATTTCTTGTGCTTATAGAAAGCACAGGTTGCCTTACAGTTTCCACTTGCCCCTTTTTGATATTCCCTCTCATGTTTTCTTGCAGCAGCTTTATCGACTAATGCCTTCTGCAGTTTCTGCTTGTTCCCCTAGATGTTTGCTTCTTGTGTTGTAAAAAAAAACACATTCCAGTTTTGTTATTTATAAATAACTACTGTGTATTGCAGATGATGTATGTTAGTTGTTGTTACTCTAAGCTTAAAGGTATGTATTCTCCCTTGAACTGATTAATGCTGTCCCTACCTAACTTGGTTCCAGACATCTGGAGCAGATAAATGAGAAAATGCTTTACATTTACGTGACTGAGTCATAGTATTTTTTTAGGGATTCACGATGTTGGATTTTCGTCCGATATGCCAATATCTTCAAATTTATTTGGCCGATAACCGATACCAATACCGACATTTTTCCCCTTAGACCTACTTACAGAGATGGCATAGCTTTCTCTGCTGTGGAATTAAAATGCTACATTATTCTGCAGGGTCTTTGTCAGTTTGGCCTGCTACTAAATGCAGATGCCAAAAAGGGGCTGAAAATGGTGTAACACTTCAACTTGGATTATGTTTAATGTCAAATTTATTCATGACATTTACTCTCTCTAACACAATGACAACAATCGAACAGTGCAAATTTGTGAATTGTCACAAATCTAAACTCAACCTGTTCACAAGCAACAAGTGAAAAGCACATAAGTAGTAGTGCTTTAATATATATACTTGTACTTGGCTGTTTCTTAAATTAAAAACTAACTTAAAACAGAAGCCTTTTATATTGGTGAGTTTTTTTAATGGAATTATTATATTTAACTATCGCTAATATCGGCCGATACCATGCCGATAATATTGTGCATCCCTAATTTGTTTATTTAATTTTATTAATATGGCTCTCTTCAGTACAATCCTTTTGGCAGCTTTACTCTTATATTTAGATGATGTATTTTAGAAGATAACATAAAACCTCACATGTAAGTTATTGTATTTTGGACAGATGCATTAACAACAAAAAAGTGACAATTTATGGTAAATTCATGTTTAGATCTGTATTATAATGTCTTGGTAAAAAGTTTTGTTAAAATCGGGTTTATAATAGTACATATAAGTAATATTGATAATAATAATAAGTGTATTATTGAGCCAGTATTGTTTTTCCAGTATTAGCATAATGAGATAAAACTCCTCCTTCTACCTGCCTTTCAAAGTGTGTCAGCTCCTTCTGGTACGACTGTAATTGGTAAAAATATCTCAGGAGTATTTCTCTTTTCCTCTTCTCATCTCTGTCCCTCACCTTCCTTTTAAAATCAGCCTTATTCAGTCACAAAAAGTTCTGCTTTCACTAAGTTCACTCTCATTCCATTGGCTCATTTGAAGGTCGTAAAGTGGTGAAAAGTCATCCTAATATTCTGTCATCTGTTCTGTGTCGACTGAGGTGGATGAAATCTTTGTCTCAGCTTGTTTGCGGAGATTATATGTGGCTTTAAAGAGGCTAGAAATCTATTGTATAAAATTTGTTTGTAGTAACCAGAGTTGTTGGTTTTTGCAAATGCTTTGTAGTCACTGAAGGGTTGCTAACCTCAGCTCCAAAAACTCTGCTTCAACTGACTTTCGTCTTGTTTTCTCCTCCTTTCAGGTGGTTGCATATCATTATTGCCAGGCGGATAACACGTACACCTGCCTGGTGCCAGAATTTGTACACAGTATCGCAGCCTTGCTGTGCAGAGCACATCAGCTCTCTGCGTACCGAGAGCTGCTGCTGAAGGAGCCCCACCTCCAGAGCATGCTCAGTCTGCGCTCCTGTGTCCAAGACCCCATGGCTGCTTTCCGAAGAGGGGTCCTGGAACCACTGGCTAACCTTCGTAAAGGTAAAAAGAAAAACATCTAGTTTATTTTCAAGTCATTTAGCTTGTTGACATTCTGGATTTAGCTCTTAAAAACTGTGAATTGTTCAGTTAGCCTTTGGAAACCCTTGCAGCTGTGTCTTGGAGTCAACACTATTGTGTTGTGCAAATTTAGATAGGTTTCCAAAAATTCTGTAAAGTAAGAGTAGGAATGCTTTCACATACGTAAGTTGTTGTTTTTTGTCCTTTTCCAAAAGTCAAAGTGAGCCAGTAAAAGAAAAATCTAAAATATTTGGTGTGATGACCCTTTTCCTTCAAAACAGCATCAGTTCTTAAAATGTATACTTGTACTATGTCAGTCATTTTAAAAAGTTGTATTCAGGAGTATCATTGACTTTTTACACCTGACAGGTGCTGATGGTCATCATTTTCATAGTCATTAGGTTGAACAAAGACAGCTGTAGGAGACCTAAAACTGCCAAACTCTGCTACTTGTTGCGACATGGAAAAAAGTTTCATGTCACAGATCAGACACCTTGGCAAGACTGAACACAGCAATAAGAGACAAAGTATTTGATCTAAATCAAGCAACGATTCCAGAACAGACTCAGGCTTCAAGATGTGCTGTTTCAGCTCTTTTGAAGAGAGACAAAGAAATGGCAAAGTTGAGAAAGCTTAGTTGTAAGACACATGTTTTACTACGCTTTGAAATCAAAATCTTTAGCATTATCATCAGCACAGAGTTGGCAGGAACCCGTGAGACACAGGTACACCCATCAACTGTCTGGGGAATCATACCAGATATGGTCTTCATCAAAGAAGTATAGCTCAAAAAAACAAGTGTGGAAACAAGTGGCACAACTATATACAAAAATATAAGAATGCGTAATTAAAGACCATAAAGAGTTTCTGGGGGTGGAATATTGCATGATAGAGGTTTCATGTAAGATTGGGGCTGCATTTCTTCAAATGAAGCAGAACTGAGGTTTGGTCAAGATTCATGGTGCTCTTCGTGCTGAGAAGCAGATATCTGTCATGCAATACCATCAAAAAATGGCCCCAAACAGCAAGCGTCATTAAGAATTGTATTCATAGTAAAGAAGGGCACAGAATCCTGGAAGTGATGGTATAGTCAGCACTGAGCTTTGACATCAACACTGAGTAGAGTTGTATTTGGGTTCAAAAAATCTGACCCGACCCGGCCCCAGCCAGTAGCCATCATTTCCGAACCCCACCCGATCCAACGAATTAACAGTAATTACAGGTCTGAACCTGAACACCCTCCCCCCAGACATTTTTAATTAAGATTTGACTGCTGGTCGGCGGACGCGTGTGACTGAATAAAGAGGGCAGAAGATCGGAACTGAGGGGGTGTTTGTCATTTCATGGTGGTCAAAGCGCATCCTTCCCCTGCTTCTGCCTGCATTCAGCATTATTCAGACATGGACCCTGCGCTGACATGTCAGATATTTTGTGATCTCGCCTGTCTGGGTATTCGGCCGCGCACGTCCGCTGAGTGCAGCGACTGAATGAACGTCCATTTGGGCGATGGATCTCTGGCAGTACTCCATCTGAAGCTTAAATTAACTTTTTACCTCTTTCAAGGCCAGTCAGTGCGCGGTGAAATGGCCGCGTGTGGCATGGCAAGCCATGTTGCCATATAATTGGATCATGAGCCGCGACACAATCAAAGGCCCGACCCGGCCCGCACATTAAGCACATTATTATGGACCAACCCGGTCCGAATCCAGGTTGGGCTCCGGGTTCAGGTTAGAAATGACATCGCTAACACTGAGTGTCTAGGATCACAGGAAGAGGCAGAAGGATTTGAGTCGGTCTGTATCCACAGAAATCTGTGGTTTGTTCTTCAAGATGCTCGGAACAATCTACCTGCTGTTTCTTGAAAAATTGTTTACAAAAATACCTAGAATTGATGCTGTTTTAAAGACAAAGTGTTCACACCAAATATTGATTGAGATTTCTGTTTATTCATTTTGAGGCGCTGGTCAGAATTTATACATAAAAGCTTACTTTAATCCTTCTTCCACATTATGTAACCTTTACAAGATAGCAACAGGGGGTGATTTTTATTCCCTCCTACCTTGTGTACAGTACATTACTCCTCCAAGTACATCTCCTCTTACTAAAAGTATTATTACATGTTCAGTGTTAAATTTTACAACCTAAAGCTCCTCTATGAATTTTCACCAGTAGATATTTTAGTTAATATTAGCTTGAGCTTCATCTCCCTGTTGTTTTTATGTTTACAGAGAGGAAAATTTCAGAGGATGACCACATCATTTTGATAGATGGGCTGAACGAAGCAGAGTTTCATAAACCTGATTATGGAGACACCATTGCCTCTTTCATCACTAAGATCATTACCAAGTTCCCTCCCTGGCTTAAGTTGGTGGTCACTGTCCGGGTCAACTTGTTGGTAAGCAAGATAAATCGTTATTTAAAAAAAAAAAAAAAAAGGACTGTGTTGAGTTGTGCCAGAAAGGCTTGTTTTAAAATAGAGTTTTTTACACAAGTTCTAAACAACCTTGATAGATAACAGTTAGTAGTATGTGAGCGTAAATCCCCTCAATATAACTGTTGGAACATAGAAAAAAGAAAACTTGTGTGATCTGCTGTCACTTCTCAAGATGCTCTATGACATCAGACTGTCAATTTTCATACACGTGAGACTTCCTGTCGAAAAAGTCTGGCATATCCAGGAATATTCATGAAGAACTTGGCAGACAGTGACCCCGGACCCCGTACTGCAAGGCAGGAAAGAGCAGCCAACTGACTTTGAGCCGACTAACTTGATGACCCTCGGTGAAACACCTACAAAGATCTTCCAAGGCTGTGTCGAGCTCTCCCTCTGGCTTCAGACGAGGTTTTGGCAAGCCTGGTGAGCCAAGCGACAACCGACGGAGTCTTGGATAATGGCGTGGTAGCTGACTGACATCCAGAGTGGAGGTTATTAATGTTCAGGCAGAAGCCAAGCATCAACTTCTGTCCATCAATATGCAGCATGAATTCAAGCCATTTATTTGAATTCTCCACTCTATTTAGAGTTCTGTTAATGGAAAGGATCACTCGCTGTGATAAATCAATACGTCCGATCATTTGCATTCATTTTGTGTTAATATTTTAATTAGGGATCCTCTGATGAACACGTTGAAGCAGTTATTCATTATGAAAACAGAATATTTGTTACAGCCCCAGAACTTGTTTGCGTTCTTGCTTTTGTTGCTTGATAGACTAATATTTGGTTTATCTGCAAGGTGTTGCTTACGCTTCATTTGTCTTATGGATTATGATCTCAGCACATTCACTCATCCTGTCTGTGCCTGTGTGCAAACTATGAGCCTGTTTGCTGTACCTTGTCATGATGTGGAACAGAGAAGTGTTATCTCACAGAGGCAATGTTTCTCCTGCCTCAGACAGGCAGAGGATTGCAGGATTAAGGTGCATTGATTCCTCCAGCCCCCAAGACACGGACTGAAATGTGAGCTTTGGCTAAGACCTCTGCTTGCCTGCTAGCCACCATCACATCCATCCCCTGCCTTTTAATACTCATTTTTACCGTCTTGTCTTTTTCGTAGCCACACTTTTAACTGTAAAAAAATGTCTGTTTTGGCCTGATAGCTCAGCGAGCTTTGCTTCCTGCTGCGCAAAGACTCCTCTGGTAATAAATGTGCACAAGCAGAATTTACGTCAACAGCTCAGATTGCAAAGACAACTTTTGACGTGGACTTTTTGCAAAAAATACACTTTTGCAGAAAGAGCTATTTGAACAGTTTAAATACAATGATATTTTTATTGTTTTATAGATGGTTTATTTAAAATTAGAGAGATATTAAAGGCCTAGCATAACTTGAATGAATGCACGTCATCTGCCACCTTTCAGGCCAGAGATTTAAACTAAGATTGTCTTGATTTTGTTTAAATCTTGACAAAAAATGTTATGTGCAATGTTGCACAATTTGTTAGCTCTCAAAGTATGTGTTGTGAATTATTCTCAACTATTACCACACCAATTTTTAGCTCATTGTCTATAAAATTGACTGAGTTATGGCTGTTTTTGTGTTGGCTAATAACCGTTAGCTGTGGCAGCCATCTTGAATTGGGTTGACTCCAGAGCTTAATCTGGTTTTGCAAGTGTTACAGACAAACAAACACAAGTCAAAGGGCAAAATCTTGGTTGCCTTCACAAGTGGGCAATAATTAAGCAGAAATTTTGCCCAAATGTTCTTTATCGCTGAATGTCTCTACTTTTTTCTTCTCAGGAGATCACCAGCCTTCTGCCCTTTTCTAAAATCTCCCTGGATGACTTTTCTGACAACAAGGACATAAGCATTGACCTGAATGCATACATCCAGCATCGCATCAACAACAGCAAGGATATTATGAACAATATCAGCCTGAACGGCAAGGCCGACCCTGGCACCGTGAGCAAGCTCAGCAGCCACCTGATCTCACGCAGCCAGGGCTCCTACCTGTACCTCAAACTCACCTTAGATCTGTTTGAGAAAGGCCACCTGGTGATCAAAAGCTCCAGCTACAAAGTGGTGCCCGTGTCGCTGGCTGAACTGTACCAGCTACAGTGCAATATGAAGTTCATGACCAACTCGGCTTTCGAGCGCTCCCTGCCCATCCTCAATGTGGCTCTGGCCTCACTGCACCCCATGACCGACGAGCAGCTGTTTCAGGCCATCAACGCTGGCTTCGTCCAGGGCGAGCTGCCGTGGGAGGACTTTCAGCAGCGCCTGGAGTTGCTCTCTGGTTTTCTCATCAAACGACGGGACAAGACGCGCATGTTCTGCCACCCCTCCTTCAGAGAGTGGTTGGTGTGGAGAGCTGATGGAGAAAGCACAGATTTCCTCTGTGACCCCAGGTCAGTCCTTTGCTCTATGAGCAAAGATAATCCACTCTTTGAAACGTGGGCTTCTGTTGTACATGATAAGCTTGTAAAGCATCAGGGATCATGCAGCGTGCAAACACACCCCTTAGTCAGTCAATTAGTCAATTAATTAGTCAGTTAAAGGTGCTTCTTCCAGTTTTTTAACAGTTAACAATGGTGTACCACAAGGCTCAGTCTTAGGACACACCCTCTTCACAATCTACATAGGTAATGTAGGTCAGATCATCCCTGATGCATCCTTAGATTTTTATGCTGATGATACCGACCATTACACCCTGTATTCACTGGTTAACTGGACATCATTAACTTCACGCAGACTCTCTCACTGTTACATTTTCATCTTTAAATCACTTGGTCTGCTGCCTTCATACACCTCCTCCTACATATCACTGTGAGTGCAGCTACAGCGTGCACTCTCAGGACATTATTACCTGCAGTGTTCCCTCAGTGCGGACTGAACTAGGCTAAAGGACCTTCTCCTACTCTGCTCCTGTTTTCTGGAATATCTTGCAAAAAGATTTGAAGCTATCAACTTTGACCTCTCTAAGTGACTTTAAACAGCTAAGTTCCTGGCAAAACCCAACACAGACATGTTCCTGTTTTTAGTATTTTACATCACTTTACTTATCTAGCTGTTTTTTTTTGTTGTTTTTTTTACATTTTCTTGCATTCATTTTTCCCAATTTATATGCTTTCTTTTATGATTGTCTGCTGTTGTCTTTGTTGTCATCACTCTTTGTTCAAATCAGGTCTCTTGTAAATGAGTCCTCGACGCTCAATGAGACTGACCTGTATGAATAAAGGTTGAATGAAAGTCTACAGCAGATTACAGTTAAGGGTTTGTCGATAATTTAGCTGCAATAAAAATAAAGCATTCTGGAGTTTGGATGGGAATTCAACCCTTGATGTCAAAATGAAAGATGACAGCACACACTTATGTACAAAACAAATGTTTAATGAGTTTTTATTTCACAATATGACTTCCAATTAACTGTTGGTGGCATTTGCTTTTTGTGGCTGTTGCTGTTTTGCACGCAGGGGAGGGAGTGTGTATAAAGAATAAGTTGAATCAATATACACAGCACGACACCCACTTCTGACTCAGCGAGGTAATTGTGTTTGAGATGCAGCAGGTACACCAATAATCCTGACAATGTCTTATTGTGCACGGTGTTAAAAGCAATTTGCAACAACGCCCCTTTACAACTGCATTGCTGCGCACAGAGTATATGAAAATATGTTTTAATTAAATCAAAAACACAGTTTTTGTCTTATTGCATTTCTGAAACTGTGACTTTGACATTGTACATGCTGTCATAAAGAAGCTATAAAATATGTCACTTATTCTTGGGCTGTTCTTGCTCTCTGAGACAGACTGTTTCAAATGTCTGAAGAATTTGAAAATCCAGACTTGCAACTTTCATACATACTTAATAAGCTGAATGATGTCAGTTTGACTGTCTCCCAACCCCTTCCACATACCTCTACTCACATATTGATGTCTGTAAATGAATCAGCGCCAAGATTCATATTCTGCTCATTCACAACCTTCCAACTTCATTAAAAACAAAAAGCTCATACATTCTGGCACAAACAGGGAGAATTGTAACCAGATCAAAGCGAGCTGCAGTCATGCATGTCCTTTTAATGAATTTCGGCTTTAATTGGTGCCAGAGCGAAGAAGTAAATGACTGGTTTATTCTGTATAATTTTGTTTTCTTATTAATTACATTTTTCACCATCTTTTCTGTGGATCACTGCACATCATTCACACTGGCTCAGAATCAAGAGGTTCTCCATGACGCAGCCAAGTTGGCCTTTATTACCAGAATGATTAGTGCTTTCATGTTGTATGATGCAGATGAACGGTCTTTCCTAGTTTTAACTGCATGTTTTTTTTTTGTCTGTCTGGTTTCTAACTCAGGAGTGGCCACGCTTTCATGGCCTTCATGTTGTCTCGCCAAGAAGGGAAACTGAATCGTCAGCAGACCATGGAGCTGGGGCACCACATCCTGAAGGCCCACATATTCAAGGTGCAGCTACTGAGCTGGCATTCATTTTAAAAGTCCCATCTTCTGGGGAAAACTTTTTTAAAAGTCAAATTTTAAAATGTTGAGAAAGCCTTGACAGCTCAGTGTTATTGCTGTTAAATTCAGGTGTTTGCATGTTTTTGTTCATCTGCAGGGACTGAGTAAGAAAACAGGTGTGTCGTCCAGTGTGCTTCAGGCTTTGTGGATCAGCTGCAGTGCTGATGGACTCTCTGCAGCCTTGGCTTCCCTGAGGAACCTCTACACACCTAATGTCAAGGTGAGCACGCTCTTTGTGTTGTTTTGTTCTGCGTCTATGTAAAAGAGAGGTGGAAGAATGAGCTCAGCATCTGATTAATAGATTCAAAGGATGGTTTTTTTTATTAATTAAGGCCACTTAAAGTAAAATAATGTTATGTATTTATTTATTAATTGTCAGATCAAGCAAGCAATTATTACTCATTGTATCTTATTTTCAGTGCCTGTATCTATTTTTCTTCCTGCAATAAAGCATCTGTCACTGCTTAAAATCATGTCCAGACATTTACCGGTCATTTCTCAATTCAATTCAGTTTATTTATATAGCGCCAAGTCACAACAGACGTCATCTCAGGGCACTGAACAGAAACATTCAAATAGAAAAAATAATAAGTTAACATTAATTATCTGAGGAGCAGACTGCTTTAAGTTTAACTCCATCACAGAACTCTCATCTCGAGCAAGTACAAAGGCGACAGTGGAAAGGAAAAACTCCCTCATGAGGAAGAAACCTTTAGCAGAACCACGCTCAGGACAAGCGTCCATCTGCTTCGACTGGCTGGGTTTGAGAGGAACAGATACACAATGGCAGGTCAAGAATCACATGTTACGACAGAAATAATAGCAAATGAAAACTATTCAATTTTAGCGATTCGTTTAAAAAATGAGGTCAAAATGAGGTTTGTTCTCCTGTAGTCTAAGCCCGTGGCAGCATAACAATCCAACACTAACTAAAGGATTTATCAAAAAGGAAAGTCTTAAAACTGGACAATGTGTCAGCCTCATGGACAGAAACTGGAAGTTTGTTCCACTGGAGAGGAGCCTGATAACTGAAATATCTTCCTCCCATTAACTCTAGGAACTACAAGTAAGCCTGCAGTCTGAGAGCAAGTGCTCTGTTAGGAAAATATGGACAATAAGATCTCAAATATAAGATGGAGCTAGGTTGTTGAGGGCTTTGTAGGTTAGAAGTAAGATTTTGAATTCAGTTCTGGATTTGACAGGGAGCCAATGGAGAGAAGCTAAAACTGGAGAGATATGATCTCTCCCACTAACTCCAGTTAAGACTCTGGCAGCAGCATTTTGGATCAACTGAAGTTATTTTAAAGAAGTATTTGGACGTCCAGATAACAAACCATTGCAATAGTCCAGTCTAGACGTGACACGTGCATGAACCAGTTTTAATGCATCACTTTTAGATGAGATGTTTTTCTCTGTCCCAAACGATGTCAGTAGATGTTAGTCACATATTCCAATTTTTTTTTTTTTTATAAGCAACGTGGAAAATTAAAAATGTTATAATGAAATTGGAAAACATGAAGAAAACTGAAACCAAAGACCAGTTCAAGATATATTGGGAGCAGAAAATAATACAAAAAAGCTCTGCTTCCATGTTGGTAATATTTATTCAGAGAGTCACTTAAGACTCATCGCTGTTAATAATCTGTCACTTTTGGAGCTCCGTACAAAAGGGCTCAGTAAATACCAACCACCCTATTTTCTTCACTAATTAGGCTAACGCTGGTTGTAGAGTTCATTAAGCTGCTAACAAAGAACAACTGCGTGTGCACGTTGTGTTTTCAGGGGGAATAAATGATCGGCCTTTTCTGGAAAGTCTATTTCATCAAAGTTATGTATTCTGGCTCACGACAAAATTGGTTTTCTTTGCCATTAAGGTTCTGGTTTCAGCGAGGCTCCATCATTTGTCCGATGTGAATTATTGGACTTTCTCATAGAATCACTCAAAGAGACGTTTGCACAACGACCTTGTTGTTGTCCTTTGATAATTGATTCTACACACAATTTCCCCTCCTGTTGCAGAATTCTCATTTAGCGGTACAGTTTTGTTTGATAAGTTGTTTATTATTGATTTGGTCCTGATTGGAGAGTAAAGCAAACTTGATAATTGCGTTCAGTATTTGTATCCACTTTATTTGGTGTCTGACCTTTGCTTGAGGAGTTTGAGGCAGTCATCGAGGACACAGCGGTATCTACAAGTCCCCGAGTCATTCAGAGACTCAAGAGGAATACTTAAGGATGAAAGATTTACATACAGCAAAGAATTCATTTTAAAATGCCATTGCAGCTGTTAGTCTCTCATTTCTGCGTCCTAGTCGACTCGTTTTAAGCTTCTGAACAGCGTAGAACCATAGAAATGTGTGCACATAAGTGCAATAAACTTTGACTTTGATACCATTTTTCCAACAGCAGCTGTATGAATTATTTTATGGCTTTTATTGCAGAACAAACTCTGCCTGTCTGTTTGCAAACTATCTCGTGAACCAGTGGATGGATTTTATTAAAACTTTTAGAAAGTAATCATTAGATACAAAACTACAACTGATTAACTTTTGAAGTGAAGCCCAATAAAATGGTCATCGCAGTCAATTGATCTTAGTCAACATAATAAAGGTTATAAGTCAACTAATTTTAAGGATATTGAGCTAAAATGTTCTATGGTAGTAGCTGAGGGTCATCATCCCCAACACATACTTTGATAACTATTGTTCCTTAAAGCATCTATAGTGACTTTTGGCATTCACCCTGTCTGTCTGTTAGCAAAATATTTCATGAACCACTTCGCAAACTTTAGTAAAACTTTGAGAAAGTAATCAATGGGTGCACATCAACAACTATTAACTTTTGGAGTCATCCTAATTCAAGATGGCTGCCACCCTAACAATTTGTAAAGATATTTCTCTTGGTCATTGATTTACAAGCATAATTTCTCCCCACACAGATATTATATTTGGAACAATAAAGACATCTTGCATAAAAACAAATGCTTATTTTACTCTAACTGGTTTGCCCACAACATAGTTTTAGTTCGTCAGTTGCTCAACCTTGATGGATCATTAATGTCATATTAAGAATTTGTCATAAAATATAACATTATGATCCCCAGTAACAAATTTAATATTGTAATAAATGCAATCCTCACTGGAGTAATTGTTTTACATAGATGTACAGCAGGACAGAATCCAACATTATTACCCTTTGATCCAACCAAACTTGAAATTGGTCAAATCTGCTTCTCTTCAACTCTCAATAGCAACCGTCGTATACGCTCGCTATTTCAGAAAGATGTTGTGTCAACGCCATATGTGCTACCTTAGTGGAACACTTTTATTAGTGACCTTAACTGGAAAAGGATTTGGACTTTACTAACCAGATACATGATGAATAATAAAGTAAGATAAGTATCATTTAAAATTATTCACAGATTTTACCCATCCAAAATTTATTTCCAACAGTTTAACAAGGATATAAATATAATAATTTGCTCTTTTTGTGACGGAAACCCAGAATATGTTTTTCATTTATTTTGGTCTTGCCCCTTCTCGACTCAATTTTGGAAAATTATTTGCATTTTGATTTCTACTTTTATTGAACCAGATCTGTCCCTTTGCTTTGAACATGTATTGTTAGGCTTCATTGACTACCCAACAGCTAAAAAAAAACCCAATTATATATTATTAATCTTATTATATACCTATAGCCAAATGGCATATTTACAAATGTTGTTACAGTAATCAAAAACCGCTTATCTCCATTTTTGAAAATGAGGTCAAACAATATATCAAAACTATTAAATATTCCACCAACACGAAGGCTATTAAAACTTGCACCTTATGTGCTCTCTTAATGTATTTATGTAATATATTATTATAAAGTATTGTCTCAATGATTGTAACCCCCTGGCGGGTGTCATATCATTACTGTATATTGCAGTTTATTGTACTGTTTTGTATTATTTCAATAAAGATAAAAAAATGTAAATATATTGAGCTAAGTCTTGGGGTGGTAGTAGCCAAGAGTCATCTCCACCTCAGTCCCTGCACTAACACCTCACAAGATCACGAGACAAAACAAATTGTCTTTTACAGAGTTTTGATGAAAGGTAACGCCACTGACGTTTATCTTTTCCCATCAAAAGATGAGCTTGTTCCTTCACTGATGCTCGGCTGTTAATTATTTTTGTGTTTGTCTAATCAGGTCAGCCGACTCCTGATGCTGGGAGGAGCTAACGTGAATTACCGCACCGAGGTTCTGAACAACGCCCCGGTGCTCTGCGTCCAGTGCCACCTCAGCCACCATGAGATCGCCTCTCTGCTGCTTGAGTTTGGCGCCAGCGTAGACGTCGTGTCCGAAAGTGGCATGAGCCCCTTGTGCTTCTCGGCCGCTGCAGGACACCTGGGACTAGTAATGCTGCTCTGTAACAAGGGAGCCAAGGTGAGAAATGAAACTTCCATACACTTGTTGCTACGGCGATGATTGATTTTGTAATTAAAGGCGTTAAATCACTTTTTCATATATCGGCTGTTTGCAACACATTTACCGTATTTTCCGGCGTATAAGTCACAGTTTTTTGCATAGATTTGTCAGTCCTGCGCCTTATACGCCAAAGCGAATTATATACTTTTTTTTCCATATTCATAACGCAATTTTTGACTGATGTCTTAAATTTCGAAGAACTGCAACAGCGAGTCCTCCCGTGCACGCTCGCTTCACTCAGCTGGTGCAGTTGGAGCAACGCTGGAGAGCTAGCGGCTTCGGCTGCGATGGATGGCTGGATGGAGCCGCACCGCTCAGGCGAAATTAAGCTGTTTTGACCATTAAATAAACACGACGGGTCAGCGGTGATGCATAATAAATGCGACTTACACGCTGATTATATATGTTTTTGTTCCTCTTCATGATGTTTTTTTTTTGACTGATGCAACTTATACATCGGAAAATACGATACCTCAAATATTTGGCATGTTTCCTGCTTCTGTGCAGTAACTCCAAGAATCTTGTATTCCTGCCAGGTGGATCATGTTGATAAGAGTGGCCAGTGTGCTCTGGTGCACGCTGCGTTGCGAGGACACCCCGAGATAATCCAGTACCTGCTGGAGCTGGAATGGAGCGCTGAGGGGCAGCAGCAGGACGGCTCTCTGAAGAACAAAGCCCTGCAGCAGGCTTTGATTGCAGCCTCGAGCATGGGACACACACAGGTCTGAGGGACACGGTGAAATGTACTCGACAAGCAATCAAAATGCAGGGATTAATGAGTGTGAGGATAAAGATCTCAGGGGAGGTTTCTCAGTGGGGATGACTCAGTCTATAGCGCTGCGTGGCTGATAGTTAGATTTGGGGATCATCACAGTGCTTTCAGCTGTTCAGGTGTAAACTGCAGGTTTATTTTAGCTTCCTGAACTGGAATTGAAATCACAAAGCTCGACTTAAAATAAGAGAAATGGACTAAACTAAGATGTCAATCCGTATATAAAACAAAAACCACGTTTAGCTTTAATCACACTGGAATCGACGTGTATAACCTTGTGTATTGATCCAAGGACAATCTTCAGATCTGTCAATCAGTTATAATAATTTCTAGGATTTTATTTTATTTTTTATTTTTTTGTCTTTGCAGTTCAGAATTAGCATTTTGCATATCCTCTTAAAGGTTTACTTGATGTCTTGTGCTCAGACTGTATGCCATTAATCTAAGTTTCTCTTTCCTGGCAGGTTGTGAAGGACCTGCTGGCACTGAAAAATGAGCATGCTGTGCAAATTGATAGTCATGACACTCTGTGGGGCGAGACAGGTATGTTCTCATCAATCTTTTAGCATCGTATGGCTCTTTTGTCTTATCACCTGCTGCTTTAGCATTCACGTCCTGGCTGCTCTAATTGAACGCTGCAGTGGAAGGTCTCGTCCCTTTGCTCTTCAGTCCCACTTTCTCTTTAAAACGGCTCAGCCTAAATGCGTGCATGTTCTAAAATCTCACGTGTTCCACTTCCTGTTAAGCATAACACTTTATCTAGTCGCGGGCCTAATTTTAGAGTTGAAATCCAGGCCACTGGATTATAGGTTCAAGTACATTTCTTTAGCTCCTTATGTTTAATTTTATCTTCTAGTTGTTGCTGTTGGTGTTAGTTGAGGTTTTTCTAGGCTGAGAATGTGCATTTTGCTTTTCATTGTGTTGCAAGGGAGCGGGCAGCAACAAAAAGTCAAAACAGCAGGTGTTTGACTGATGTACGAGGGCTAATACGTGACAGGAATCTCAGTCAAACATCAATCATTTGAGGAATATAACAGATTGTGGTAATTTCTTGTTGCTTCTCGGCTCTCAAGGCAAATGGATCAGCAGCAGAACTTTGCATGAATTACCAGTTTACAGCATAAAAGTACTTACATTGTACTAAAAGAGTTTTAGAAGCATTGTCAGTGTTAAACTTTTTACCTTTTTCACTTTCCTGGAGAAAAGGACTCAAAAATAGTCTTCATATGAGAATTACTACCAGTTGTTTCTTTACTTACCACTGGGGAAAAACTGAATGCTGTAACTTTCTAATGTTAGGAGGATGCACAGCTGTTTTCAGCAGGGCGAAATACTCCAGATGTGTAAATGTGTTTCACATACAAAAAGCAGATGTTATGTAGAAAAAGTGCCATGCCGCTTCATTCATTTACTTGAAGAGTTTAAAACGACCTGAAGTCTCCCATCAAAAATAAACGTAACGCAGCACATGCTCTCCTAAAAGTTTTGGTTAATTTCTAACAAACTTTTTTAATTTGTTTACATTTTTTGTGTTTTTATTTTGTCTGTTTTTTTTTTTTTTTTTTTTTTTTTACCACAATACGTTTTGTTCCTGCTCTTTTTTTTCTTAGTGCAGAAGTGTTACCAGATGATGAGGAAATGTTTTGCAGCAAGGAAGTTTAGAAGAAAAACTAAACAAATTTACAAATTGAAACTGATTTCAGCTGAGTTTAATTCAGTCATAGTTTAAATTCTGTCACATTCAGATTCAAGCCAATCTTTCTTCAAGTCGTGGGGTTTTGTGATTTTGTTGATCTCCAAGAAATGTCTCAAAATGAATGAATATGACACAGATTCACTTGTTTTGTTATTTAAAATGAGAGCAAGCATTTAAAGCAACAAGTGGTGAATGAGAGAGGTGAAAAAGGTGGAGTGGACGGAGGTGAGAGAGCTGCAAGATGGTAGTGAGACCTGCTATGACATGACATTTGGAGACAATTGTGCTAGCAGAAAGACAGACTGAAAAGAAGGTGTTTAGGTTTTTGTTGAGAGTGATGGTTAGAAATGAAGAAATTTGAAGGACAGCTCAGGTTGAGCTGTTTGGAGGAACGACAAAGGATGGAAGTGCTAGGGAGAAAGAGCTGAAGACCAGACGGTCATGGATTTAATGAAGGAGGATCTGTTTAATTCAATTCAGTTTATTTATCTAGCACCAAGTCACAACAGACGACTTCTCAGGGCACTGAACAGAAACATTCATCTACATAAAAAGTAAGTTAATAACATTATTTATCTGAGGAGCAGACTGCTTTGAGTTTAACTCCATCTCAGAACTCTCGTCTTGAGCATGAAGGCGACAGTGGAAAGGAAAAACTCCCTCACGGGGAAGAAACCTTTAACAGAACCAGGCTCAGGACAAGCGGCAATCTGCTTCGACCAGCTGAGTTTGAAAGGAACAGATACACAATGGCATGTCGAGAATCACATGTTACGATAGAAATAGTATCAAATAAAAACTATTCAATTTTAACAATTCATTTAAGAAATAAGGTCATTTTGTCCTCCAGTAGTTTAAGCCTATAGCAGCATAACACACCAACATTAACTAAAGGGTTTATCAAAAAGGAAAGTCTTAACCCCAGTCTTAAAACTGGACAATGTGTCGGCCTCATGGACAGAAACTGGAAGTTGGTTCCACAAGAGAGGAGCCTGATAACTGAAAGATCTTCCTCACATTTTGCTTTTGGAAACTATAGGAACCACAAGTAAACCTAAAGTCCAAGAGTGAAGTGCTCTCTTAGAAAAATATGGAACAATAAAGATCTGTAATATAAGATGGAGCTAGGTTGTTGAGGGCTTTGTAGGTTAGAAGTAAGATTTTGATTTAAATTCTGGACTTGACAGGGAGCCATTGGAGAGAAGCTAAAACTGGAGAGATATGATCTCTCCTACTAACTCCAGATAAGACTCTGTCAGTAGCATTAGGTTGGTGTCACTGAGGAGGATGCTGGGAAATATATTCCTTTTGAGCTGATATTCTTCAGGTCAATAGCTTAGATTAAAAAAAAGACATGACCCAATGCTTGATCGCTACTACTTCTTCAAATAATTTCCTTCAAGACATCAGCCTAAGCCTCAAATTTATTTTATATTATCTTAAAATTTTAGCTACAGCTTGAAAAACCAAATATATATATATTTTTTTTAAAGTTTACCTTGCAAACGTGTTTCCTCTTGGCGTTCCTTTCAAAATAAGGTGTTAGCAGGTAGCAACACAGATAAACTTGGACGTGACCACTCAGACGTGTTTCCACCTGCCTGCAGACGTCCAGACTCATCGTTATTCAGAGTAAAGAGATCAGAACATCGTTTAAATCATGATGTAGATCCACTGGATCATGCTGGAGGAGCTTCTCAGGAGAAGGAAACTGTGGTGTTCTGTGTTCCTCCCTGCAGTGGAGCAAAATAAGCTCCACTTATTCTGCAATCACCAAAAATGATTAACAGTGAGAAATGTAATAAATTAGTTTCACCTCGAGTTCCTCTTCTGCCTTTCAGCTTAATAACTTGACTGGCGCTCTGATGCTGAGAAACTAAAAGCATTTTTTGGAAACACTCCCTTCAAAACCCGTTATTCGTTTCTGTTCCTGAATCTTCTCCCTCATAACAACCTGAGACTTCCTAACATGATCAAAAGTCAACGCTACAGTATATTGCATATTTATGCAAATAGGCCCGCTGTGTTCTGTGTTTAAATCAAGGCAGATTGGATTGTGCATCTGTGTGAGCTTCATCTTTCAGAATCCTCTTTTAGGATGCAGAACGCTTCCCTGTTCTGCAAAGAAAAGGTAATTTAACGACACAGTTATTCTAGTTGTAGCAGAACAGGTTCGGGGGGGGGGGAACAAATTATTGTGCCGTGAAGGGCTTCGTTTGAGAAATGCACAGCATGCAATAATATACCTTTGCGTCGAGTTCTGTTGTTAGCAGCCTGTCGTTACTTCATTATGGTTTATGCGTAACATCTGCAAAATGTTTTCAAGTGAGACTTTACAGATTTATAACAACACTAAAGACTGAAAGGTTCTGGATAATGTCAGGTCTTAAGACAAATGTTAGAATGCAAACATATATATAAAAAAAAACTTGGCTTCTGTATCTGTGAAGAACTTCTGGCTGTGTCCCGCACCTTGATTTATTTAATACTTGTAATAATTATATTCGTAACACAGTAGGAATTTAAAGGACAACTAAATAACAGCAAATAGAAACAATGTTTTCATTGAAGCCTTGGACATCGTTCCATATTTTCTGGTTAAAATAACATTTTCTCTCTGCCCATCAAGGTGAAGATGAAGCTAAATATGCAGAGTCCAGTGCTTACCTTTACTTATGAGTTATTATAGGCATGTTTTAATTGCCTGGGGGTTGTAGTTTTTATTAATTTAACAACAAAACTTTAGCTAGAATGTGAGGTCATGACCTTTCTGTTGCTGCAGACCATAAATGGTCAGATGAGAGAAACAAACTCCTTTGAAAAGCAGGAATGCTGCTGAGATTAATCTGAATATTTGTGTAAATGTCATTTTGGCCCGAATAAGTAAAAAAAAAACACTGAAGTTAATACTGCTGTTGTCTTGCAGGTTCTGTGTAAACTAGCGCGTGCGACGTGTTGCTAATGTGGCTCCCTGAAGTCCAGTCTAAGTTTAGCTCTTCGGAGTCATTGTTCTGCTGATTTTACTGTGTGAGGAAATCCACATTCGGAGCAGATGGCGGGCGGGGTTGGTTTTGGCTGCGATGGCTGCTCATCCAGACGGATGATGTCAGTTCGAGATGGAGGCTCAGCAGCACCTTTTAGTCTCCGGGGTGAATGTGGGAGCCGAGCTGATCTCGTTGTAGCGACGGAGCTCGTTCTGTTTGGAGAACCGGCGCTCATTTAAAACCAGTCCATCTGCTGACTGATTGTAAGCATCCAACTTTATACATATAATATCTTTATAGTAATACATTTAGGGTTTTTTTTTCCCATAACGTTACTCTGTAAAAAGAATACAAACAGGGATTTGTGTTTAATAGAATAATTGGATTTTTGTAGCTTGTATTTGTCTGCTGATGCATAAAATGACTCGTTTCTCTTTAAGACGTTACAAGAGGCTGTAATTTATTCAGCTGTAATAAGTTCTGGCATTATCTGTTTTTAAACTCAATCAGCACTGAACATGAGATCCATTTTCTGCTTGTCTTCTGTTTGCGAAGAATAAGTATCAGTTTATATTCAGTTTATTTATCTAGCGCTGAGTCACAACAGGAGTCATCTCAGGGCACTGACTGAACAGAAACATTCAAATAAATAAAAAGTAAGTTAATAACATTATTTATCTGAGGAGCAGACTGCTTCACTAATCCAGTCTAGACGTTATAAAAGCATAAACCAGTTTTCTGCATCATTTTTAGATGAGATGTTTCTAATTTCAGCGATATTACGCAGGTGGAAGAAGGCGGTTCTGGTAACGTTTTTAATGTGGGGGTTAAAAGATATGTTCTGATAAAAAAAATCACACCAAGTTTTTTAACATTAGAACTAGAGGCCAAATTAATGCCGTCTAGAGTTGGTGAAAGACTGAAAAATGTATTCCTAAATTGTTCAGGTCCAAAACCTCAGTGTAAGTTTAAAATAGAAAATTTAGGGTCATCCAAGTTTTTATGTCTTTAAGACATGCTTATAGTCTAAGTAACTTTTCATTCAATCTTCATTTATACAAGTTAGTCCCATTGAGCCTCCAGGACTCATTTACAAGAGAGACCTGATTTAACAAAGAATGATGACAACAGTAGACAATCATAAAATAAATCATATAAATTGGGAAAAATAAATTAAAGAACTTTATATTAAAAAACAAAACAAAAACAGCTGCAATGTAAAATACTAAAAACAGGAACGTCTGTGTTGGTTTTTGCCATGAACTTAGCAGATAGCCATTAGAGAGGTCAAGGTCGAGAGCTTCAGATCTGTTTGCAAGATATTCCAGGAAACAGGAGCAGAGTAGCAGAAGGCCCTTTTGCCTAGTTCAGTCCGCACTGAGTGAACACGTGATAATGTCCTGAGAGCGCACGCTGTAGCTGCGCTCACGCAGAGACATGTAGGAGGAGATGTATGAAGGCAACAGACCAAGAAGTGATTTAAAGATGAAAATGTACCAGTGAGAGAGTCTGCATAAAGTTAATGATGACCAGTTAACCAGTGAATACAGGGTGCAATGGTGGGCACAATAATTACAGCCAGTTATGAATCTTAGTGCACCATGATAGGCAGCATCCAACATCTGCAGGGTTCTTGTAGGAGCGTTCATGTAAATAATGTCATGGTAATCAATGGAAGGAAGGAAAGTCGTCGTTACAAGGTGTTTCCTAGCATTCAGAGTTAGACAGGACCTATTTCTGAAAAAGAAACCCAGTTTAACTTTCAATTTCTTTACTAAGTTTTCAACGTGGAGCTTAAAAGAGAGATGTGAATCGACCAAGACACCCAAATATTTGTAGTAATTGACAAGCTCAATAGGGACACCAATGATTAGATTATGATTAGATTAGATTAGATTAGATTCACAGCTGATTGGATTCATTGGGTTTCATGGACAAATATAATTATGTATCATCAGCATAATGAAAATTTATCCCTTGCTGTTTAATAACTTTATCAAATGGAAGCATATATAAAGTAAATAGTATTGGTCCAAGCACTGAACCCTGAGGAACTCCATGACTAACTTTGGTGTAAGAAGATTAATTATTTACATTTACAAATTGGAATCTATCAGATAAATATGATTTAAAGCATTTTAGAGCCGTTCCTGTAATCCCAGCATCATATTCAAGCCTCTGTAGTAGAATATTGTGATCATCTGTATCAAATGCAGCACTGCCAATATCCAAGCTGCTCTTTATCCAAGCCTTCCCAGCTCAACATGCTTCATGACGACACGTCAACTAATCATAATCACACATTGTCCTCCCGAGCTTGCCTCTGTTCTATATTCATATTTAAACCAGTTTCATTGTAACGATGATGGAAGGAGTGAAACCTTTAGACGTCTTAATAAATACATGTCCCCCATCTTCCTCAGCGTTGACGGCTGCATCTGGTCGGGGGAAGATGGAGGTGTGCAGCTTCCTGCTGGAGCAGGGGGCGATGGTGCAGCAGGTGAACCGGCGGGGAATGTCCCCCCTGTTCTGTGCAGTCAGGCAGGGGCACTGGCAGGTACGATTTGACTAGCACAACTCTATTTCCTGATAAAATGTATTTGCGGGTACCAGACTGCTGAATCGTTAGTTGAACTGTGGCAGTGGATCCTAAACATTTGCAGCTTCCAAACCACAAAAGAACTGTAGATAAAATCTAACGAGCCTAATTATCGTTGGTTGAATTAAAAATTGATAAGCCAATTAAACTAAAGTGTAATGACAACACACTGAGCTTTAATGATTTCTGGGGATCATGTCTTTGAACCAGCTTGATAAAAATCTAACGTCCTGTTTTTGTGTTTGTCAGATTGCAGAGCTGCTGTTGCAACATGGCGTTGACATCAACATCAGTGACAAGCAGGGCAGGACTCTGCTGATGGTGGCAGCCTGCGAGGGTCACCTGAGTACTGTGGAGTTTCTGCTGTGTAAAGGTGAACAGCAGCTCCTCACACACAAATGCTAATCATGATTTGAATAAACGACCTTTCGTGTTGATGTCTGACCCGAAGGTGCTTCTTTAACGTCGATGGACAAGGAGGGACTGATGCCCCTGAGCTGGGCCTGTTTGAAAGGACGTAAGAATGTGGTGCAGTTTCTGGTGGAGAAAGGCGCCGTCATCGACCACACCGACAGAAACGGAAGAACTCCGTTGGACCTTGCTGCCTTCTATGGAGACGCAGAGATTGTAAGTGAAACTTTTTTTTTTTTTAGCTTTACATTTCAATGACTTTATTGACCATTTTTAGCCAAACTCGTGACTCTGCGCTCCTGTAGGTCCAGTACTTGGTGGAAAGAGGAGCAGTGATCGAGCATGTGGACCAAAGTGGGATGAGGCCTCTGGACCGGGCCATCGGTTGTAGGAACACATCAGTGGTGGTGACTCTGCTGAAGAAAGGAGCCAAGCTGGGTAAGAGCCCTTCTTTTGAATAATTACATGTTTAAGATATAAAACTGTTGGAAAGTTAGAGCAGTTTGTGTTTTTATTATACAAACATATTTATTAGCAGGGACTGAATTTGTGTTTTTGTGTGGCGGCGGAGTTCTTTCCACGTCCTGAAATGCAGGAAACATTCTCCCATGGTTCCAAAACTAATCTCAGATGAACTTTGTGGAATGTTGGAGAACAGTTTCCACCTCTGCGTCTGTCTCTTTCAGCCTTCAGCATGTGTGTGTGTGTGTGTGTGTGTGTGTGTGTGTGTGTGTTGGGCTTTAGTGGTATGTCAGGACCTTTTCTTCCTCATTTGCTGCTCGACTAATTTCAAGTGTAGAACTCGTCACCCAGGTGACGTTTACAAAGCTCCCTGGTTCTGCAGCTTACCTGCAGTGCTCCCTCAGAGCGCCATCGATAATGGACTGAACATTTACATTTTCTGTCTCCGTGTCTTCCCCTCTGCAAGCACGAGAGCGTTTCAGGCTGAGTGACACATAATTGTGTATTGTCACGCTGCAGTTAGTAACTCGTTTTCCTCTCGCTACAAATGACATCTCCTGCTGTTGCATGACCTCTCTTCTCTCCACTCTTCCCCTCCTAACTCTTTCCTCTAACTGCCCTCAATAAACTAAAGGCAACAGAACATCTCCTTACGATCGATCAGGTACAATCTTTAGGTAACTTTACCTTGTACCAATTTCAAAAGTATAAGCCGACGCTGGGTTTGCAACAAAAACGGCAACATAATATATTCCCTCTGTGTCAACAGGGAATGCTGCCTGGGCCATGGCTACTTCCAAGCCTGATATCCTCATCATTCTTCTGCAGAAGCTGATGGAGGAGGGAAATCTGCTTTATAAGGTAAAGTTCAGTTAAGTGTAAAATGCAGCTTTCTTTATTGTGCGAATGTTTATGGAGCATTCACACAATTGTGATCCATTTTTCCTTCCGTACATTTTTTGGCACCAAGCTAGTTCAACAAATCATAAATCAAAAACGTTCAGCTCTTTTAGGACAATCCTGCTCTGACTTTTGGTATTGGTGCAACTTTAGCCTTTTCTGCCACTTTTTTTTCATAGAAAATGAACTGAGCTCATTTTACATCCTTCAAATCTTTAAATCTGTTTACAACCTTTTATTGCTTCTTTCACATTTCGTTCTGGTTCAGCTTCTTTCAGCTTCCTTGTGCAAATTTAAAAAGAAAATCCACTAATTTCAGCTGTTTTTTTCAGCTGTTTTGTGCTGCTTTCCTGTTCTTTCTACTAACGACAACATTTTTGTGCTTCTTCTAAATTCTTTCTGCTAATTTCATCTTATTTCTGCACATTTCAGCTTTTTCTTCTATTTTAGCTAGACTTCTGTTAGTTAGCTGTTTTGTGCTAATTTAAGCTTTTTTTTCAGATAATTTCCTTTTTTTGGTACTCATTTATGTTTCTTTCAGCAAACGTATTCTTTCTGCTTTCTTCTCCTAATTTAATCTTGTTCTATCTTTTCAACTACTTTCTTTAGAAGTTTTTAGTTAATTTCAGTCGTTTTCAGATAAATTCAAGTTTTTGTGGTAATTTCTGCTACTTTCAGCCTAATTAACTTCTTTATGCTAATTTCAGATTGTTATGCTCCTTTCAGCTTTTTTCTGCTAGTTTTAGCCTTTTCTGCTATTTCAGCTACTATTTAGTTGTTTTGTGCTAAATGTAATTTTTTCAGCTAATTCCATATATTTTTAGCTAATTTCTGCTCCTTCCACTTCTTTCTGGTGGTTTAAGTTTCTTTTTGCCTTTTCAGCTACTTTGCAGCCATTTTTTTTCTCATTTCAGCATTTTTAACTAATTTCATAGTTTTTTGGCTCATTTCTGCTCATTTAAACGTAATTCAGCAAATGTGTTCTTTCTGCTTTCTTCTGCTTGGTCTTCAATTTCAGCATGTTTTTAGCTAATTTCAGCTGTTTTTCTGTAAGTTCTTCAGCAATAGGCATTCACACTGCATTTTCACAGGAAATGCAGTTTCTCTAGTCAATAATTGAGTCCATATTCCTGATTAGTTGTTGTCAAAGAAAGACAAAAGTAGCATCAACAGAGCTGTCAGAAAGTGTGTGCTTTTTCAGAGTGGGGTTCAGAAGGGAAGCAAATAAAATATCTCATTTAGTTGAATAAAGCAGTACATGTTCCACACCACTTACCGAAGGAGCAGTGATTGATGTTTGACATTTAACAGATTGAGTTTTGTAGCAGAAAGGACAAACCTGTCAGATGTGACATGTTTGGGTTGAGCTGAATGTAATTGATGGGCGGGAAGGAGCAGAGCCAGAAAACAAACACTGGAAGGAATATCTGCTGAATGTCTCCGTCTGTCCTCCTCTTCCATCGTTCTCACTACTTTTCCTTCTGCTTCTGTTCTCTTCCTCTCTGCATGTCTGCCCCACTTTGTGTCCTCCAGAAAGGCAAGATGAAAGAGGCAGCACAGAGGTACCAGTACGCCCTGAAAAAGTTTCCTCGAGAAGGATACGGTGACGACCTGAAGGCGTTTAAAGACCTGAGGGTCTCGCTGTTCCTCAATCTCTCCCGCTGTCGCAGAAAAACCAATGTAAGTCTCTCAAAAGACTCCCTCTGCTCCCCAAGCCTGTGTTCTGTTTCATTATTTTTAAATAATTTACTTTACACACCACGTTTCCGCTACATCCAACTTGAAATATAAATTTTTAAAAGGTAGTAGTATAAGACAGTTGAAGTAGTTTGAGGTGTTTTGAGCAGACAAAGCTGCTTTGTACATTTCAAATGTGTTCACCAGAGAACATAACGTTCTCGTGAAACTGCCACAACAGTCTGTGTATATAAGTCATAGTCCTGCGGGAAAACTTGTCGCGCACCAGCTGTTTATGTCATTTTTGCAGATGATGAGCGAAACGGGCTGCAGGTCCGGTGTTTCTCACTTCATATATGAAGCATTTAGCTAGTAGTGCAATGCAACGTATCTTTAAAGTATATTTAAGCTACAGACAGTTACATTTTACTGTGCATATTTGAATATTTTGTGTTATTGTTGCAAGATGAAAGTATCAGTTGACTGTGCTTTTTTTCCTAGGATTTCGGGATGGCTGAGGAATTTGCATCAAAAGCGCTGGAGCTGAAGCCCAAATCATACGAGGCCTACTACGCCCGAGCCAGAGCTAAAAGAAGCAGCAGGTAAAGTATTCAGTCCCTCTCCAGCAGCTTTTGTTTTATGTGCTGTGCAGCTGGTGACCATGTCCCTCCCCTTGTAGACAGTTTACAGCGGCTCTGGCTGACCTGCATGAAGCAGCTAGACTGTGTCCCAATAACCGAGAGATTCGTCGTCTGCTGGCTCGAGTCGAGGAGGAGTGTAAGCAGATGCAGAGGACTCAGACCAAAGGAAGCTTCGCTGGCGCTGCAGCTGCTTCCAATCAGGCATCAGGAGACCACGGATCTGACCAGGAGCAGGAAGAGGCGCAGGACGAGTCCTCACAGCACAGCCTGGCGAGAAGCATTGAAGGCCAAAGAGGTATTCTAGAGGAGGAGGAGGAGGAGGAGGACGAGGAGGAGGAGCTGGCTGCCTTGAAGCATGACAGAACAGGTGAAGCCTGCTGGTCCCAGAGCAGTCACTCCTTCAGCAGATTCTCACCTGCAGATTCAGCCTCTGTTAACTGCCTGGGACATCCAAATCAGACCCCTAGCTCACCCCCGGGTCCCAGCAGACTTCCTCCCCACAGGTACCCCCGAGAGCACCGGGAGGCACTGGCTCAACAGGTTCTGGTCTTGCAGCCTACCAAGCAGGCTCAGATAGTGAAGACCAATCAGCACATGAGTTCCATGCAGGCTGTGGGGGGCCGGACTGCTGGAGCCAAATCTCAGTACGCACCCTCCAGCCCTTTACCGAGCAGACACATGTCCAGCGCACTGAAGCCGGGTCCGGGTATCGACATCAGTCCCCTGCCTACCCCAGCTGATGAGCATCGTGCGTTATTGGCGTCTACCTCCATGAGTCAGAGCTGTGACGGTGAGAACCTCCTGTCCTGCAGCACCTCCAAAGGTCTGGGCCAGGAGCGGCTGTCCACTCACTCTGGTTCTTCTCTAGATGAACTGGCCTGCTCCGGTCCAGGACACCAGGTGAACCACTCTGACCCAGGAAAGGAGGGGATGTGTGGTGCGGCACGATGTCAGGGCGGAAGCATCAGCAGCATGCGTGTGTCCAGTTCCACCAGCAGCCTGGCGTCCAGCAGCAGCTTATCAGACAGCGGCAAGCTGGGACCGGACGTCCGCTCCAAGATCCCCGACAAAACCAAGCACAACCAGCAGACGAGTTCTGCTGCGGAGTACAAACCCAGACCTTTCATGGGCGTCACTGACAAGACGGCCCGCTTTCAGCAGCAGATTCAGCAGCAGCATCCAAGCCTTCAGTCTGCCAGTCGCAGCTGGCTGAGCCACTCCTCTGACGGCTTGCTGTGCCACAACGTGTCGGCAACGGGCCTCCAGCCAATGGACGGCAAATCGACGAGCGCATACCAGGACCAGCACAAACCTCCACTACCGCAGGGCGGCATGGCCATGAATAACTTACAAAATGGCATGCACGCCAAGGAACTTGCAGAAAAGTTCTGCCAGTCGGCCAACTGTTACAAAGAGTCCAAGCCGGTACTGGCCATGGCGCACACTTTTCTAGACGGCAAGTCCAAGCCGCCTGGCCTGGTCCGAGATAATCCTGCCATTCACGTAGCTTCAATGAAACCAAAGCGGTCGTTTATAGAGTCGAATGTGTAGAGATGTTAGATCTTTGTTCGCGTCCAAAACGCACAGTCACTAGCAAAAAAGAGTGAGAAAGACTGATTCCTTTTTTTTTATAACTTCAACCCAAACTTATCCTAGTCTCACTTCGAAGCCTTGTGAGTAAGTATAGTTTGCAAGCTGTTTGTGAATACAAACACAAAGCTCCAGATTTTACTCCTCCCGATCTGCCACTTACTGCTGTCAGCTTCTGTTACACGACATGTCCGCAGTCCTTCAGCCAAGCTGGAAACGTTGCACTGATGGAGCTCTGTTGTACAATCCCGGTCAGCAAAACGGCGACGGCAAGCACTTTACACGCAGTTATGTCACGGGAGAGCACATGCTGTTTTAGTGTATCGCCATTACAGAAGAGTTTTGAATGAAAATATGTGGTTTGAACTGTTCTACGGTGCTGCGTGTGGAGAAACCATCAGTTCAGACCTCTTCACTGTTCGAACACTGTTGTATGTTTTATTTTAAAGGAATCAAATGTGTTTTGTTTCTATTAATAAAAGCATTTTGTTTGTAGAACAGTTCAGTCCATCCGTGCAGCTTAATGTATCGGTTAATTAAATTTCCAACACAGCATTGTGTGCTGAAGGGGAAGTGGTCCGATTGGAAGGTTGAGTCAAAGAGATGGGCATTCCTGTGTTTTACGAAGGACGTTCTAGATCCTCATGTTGTGTATATTCTATAAATATGTCTTTTCCAGTGAAGGTCTATGTTAAGAGTACTGACTTGTGTATTTTGAGTTTAAGGCACAATGTTGAAATGGTGTTCTAAACATAATTGTACATGATATAAAACCATTAACACTGAATTCCTTTATCTGCTTGTTGTTGCCGTCTAGTTAATTTATTCACAGCGCCAATGGCTTGGTCAATTGTAAAAGCAATATATTTTATATAGTTATTTTTGCACAGCTAAGACATTTTATGATTCTCAGACATATTGAGATTTTAGTGCATGCTACAATTGCAGTTTGTATTACAGAGTAACATAAAAATAAAAACGAAGACGTTCAGGGGCCGCGTGCCGTCAGCTTGATTATTTTACAATTTACGTTAAATGCAATTGTTGCCATGCTTTCAGTATTGTGAGCTTTATTAGCTGTGATACTGTAATTGAATATTACTGCCATCGTCGCCATGGGAGAACAAAATAAAGACAAACTGAAAAAAAAAATCTGATTTGTTGAGGTTTTTTTAATTTATTTTAAGACCTATAAGCTATTTTTAAGGTGTAAGTGGAACCAAGTAGCTGAACAGCACCCCCTGTGGCCACATGCGGTAACTACAGACTATTTTAATGAACATTGTGTTAACTATACATGTAGTTTCACCATAAAACTACACAAAAAGCTAATAAATCTGCTCCTTAATTTAAATGAGCGAGTCACTGAAGTATTCAAGACAAAACGGCTGCAGTCTTCATCTCTGCAGCCACATTTTAAAAATAAACAGCCTAAGTGCTCATAAGAGATGAACGTTTCAACATAATCAATGTGTTTAAGAAATAATGGAGTTGTAGCAGTTTTAGGGGCATTTCTTAGAAAAAAATGCCAATTTTGTGCAATACTGCAATATTTTTGATTAGCAAAAACAACATCATCTTAGATAACTAAATAAATCACTGACATCAATCTTGTCAGACCAAAAGTTTGACAGCACGCTAAAAGCTAATTTGAACCATCTGGCACTCATTTTATGTTTACATACAACATAATGCCTCATGGCCGACTGGCTTTCTGAAGAAAAAGTGCTAAATTAAACCACCGCTCTGAATCAGATTATTTTATGAGATGTGACTCAGCACGAGTCCTTGAAGATCTAAGCACCTCAGTGATGATCCATAATTTATCTTTCTAGAACAAGTGCTCTTCAGTGTAAGTACCGCTGATCTAAAATAAGCTGCTGGTCTTATTGGCTGGACTTCCATCGGGTTATGGCCATCTTCAGGGATCTGTTGGGGATCAGGTGCAGGGTCTGTAGGGGCAGGTTCGTCATGGGGCTGGTTTTGTTTTTACCTTGGATCCAGCTCTCTATAGACACTCGCTCATAAGAATAGCCATCTGTGAAGCACACGCTCCTTTAATATTGTGAGCTGATGCATGATCTGTAGACTGTGTTTTTGTTGTTACTTGAACCAACCTGCAGCAATAACTGGATCCTTCATCAGCTCTCTGGTGATTGGACACAGAAACTCGTCGAGGGCTTCGGAGCCGCTCTGCTCTGCCTTCAGAGCCTCGATTTTCCTCAGGAGACGACCACGGAGTCCCAAAGACTCTGGGGAATCACAGCCCTGTTATATTAGTATTATTATTATTATTATAAAGTTTATTCATTTTTTTTAAACATAAGAAAATGAAAGGCAACAGAAAGTAGAAAAAAAAATCTTATATCTGCCCCTTTTTACCAAAAAATAATTCAAACAATAATAATCTTTAAATAACAAAAACAAAATAAATAACCCCTTCTTGAGCGACAATTTGTACAAATACACATTAAGCTATTTCATTTTTTTTAACAACTCCACTTTGATCATTCTCTTAAACATACGCATTGATCTGGCATTTTTAACCTCACTCCAGATTATTCCATAATCTAATTCCTTGGATTGAAGTAGACCGTCCCTTCAAACTATTTCTGAATTTAGGTTTCACGAATATCTCTAGCCCCTTAAGATTATAACACTGTCTTATAACAAAATTTAATTGGATATTTAAAGGTAATGTGTTATTTTGAGCCCTATACATAACTGATAAAATACTATAATCTTAAAAATCATGGAACTTCAATAACTTCAGTTGATAAAATAATGTACTTGATAAAATAAAGTACTTGATGGGTGACTGAAATGTTTTCTAGTAATAATTTTTACAGCTATTTTCTGTAAAACAAAAATAGGATTTGTAATTGTTTTGCACGCTTCCCTCAAATATCAATACAATAGATTAATTGTGGAACAATTATTGCGTTAAACAACATATACAGAGCTTTATCATTTAATAACTCCCTTACTTTACTGTACTGCAATAGATTTAGCTATTTTTTATTCTTACAGAATTTATGTGATGTTTCCAGCTTTTCATCAATGATGACACCCAAAAACTTCACCTCACTAACTCCACAAATCTCAACACCCTCAACTCTAAATGGAACATCGACAGTTCTCTTTCTATTACTGAATATCATATAGTTAGTTTTATCTAAGTTTAATGATAATTTATTAAGTTTAAACCAAGTTTGTATTTTTATAAATTCTGTCTGCATCAACTCCAACACCCATTCTATGTCTTTACCCAAACCAAAAAAATGTGGTGTCATCTGCAAATAAAACACATTTAAGGAGTCCTGACACATTTACCAAGTCATTCACATATAAAATCAATAACTTTGTTCCAAGTACAGAACCTTGAGGAACTCCGCATGTGATATTACAGAGGTCAGAACTTACATCATTTATTTGTACAAACTGTTTCCTATCTTTCAAAAAGCTAGATACCCACTGTAGTGTTAGTCCTCTAATGCCATATTTATGTAATTTTTCAAGGAGAATAATGCGGTTAATATTATCGAATGCTTTCTTTAAATCAACAAAAATAATAACACAATATTGTTTTAGATCAACAGCAGTTGTTATTTGTTCTATCAATTCCATGAGAGCCATCGATGTAGAGTTTTTTTTTGCTCCAAACCCATACTGACTGCTAGTTGGAATATTTTGTTTACAATAAATTGATCTAATCTGGTCACAAACATTTTTTCTATAATTTTTGAAAACTGTGATAACAAGGATATTGGTCTATAATTATATGCAGTCATAACATTTTAATTCATCGTTAATCTGAACATTTTCTCATTCAAGACCGTCTCACCTCTGTGTTGATATGAAACCAATCAGTAAGGCTACAGATCTACACACTTTTCTGATGGAAACAAAAAAGCCGAAATCTGTGCCGAGTCACATTTTGCTCCACAACTCGGGTGAGTTAACATCTCTACTTATCCTGCCCGACAATAAAACTCCAAACGAGTCCAAAAAGGAGAGTAAACCACTGCACGCAGCTGCATGTCTCCGCCTGCTGACAGTACCCTTTGAATTTGTCATCAGCAGCAAATTTTTCCCAGCAGCTAAAAGGGAGGGGTGACCTTTATGGCTGCACATGATTAGTTGTGCGTCTGCGAGTAATGGCAGAGAGGAGCAGGTCTTATTCAGACACTGAGAACAGCTGCAGTGACATTTTATGGGCCACGCTGTAAAACCCTGAGGAAGTTGTCCGAATAGGCACTGTATAATTTACATTAGTGTTTTATCTCCCTCCAGATAATGATGCTACAGTGTATAAATGTTCTGTTTGTTTGCACTTTTTTCCCATAGAAGTCTGGATCTACATTGTAGCTTTGTAGGTTCAAAGTTGAATTCAATACTACAAAATTGTAACTTTTAATTAAATTAAATGTGTAAATCTAATTATATTCTGCCCACTGCCAAATATCTAATTACCTGGGGAAGTTTATGTTGTTTTATTAACAAACACCATCTTGTTTGTGAAGCTCTGCTGAAGTCATTTAGTGGAAATCATGGATAAATCTGCATTTTCAAGTTGTCTATTGTGGGTTTGAGGTGCGTTCAAGATCGTTATGTTGTAGAACTTCTACCATCTTTAGCCCGTTTTCTTTAAGTACAGTTTTGGGTTTTTTCTGATTGGCTCAGAAAATTTTGTTTTCTGTTGCATTTTAGTTTCCGCAAGACTACACTTAAAATGTTCAGCTGCAAATATTTAGAGCTCAGTCAGTCCTGTCTTCTTCTGATGCTGGTCACATTTTTGCAGATTTTGCCTTCCCACAGTAATTTTTTATTTTTTATTTTTTTTGCTCTCCTGTTCTGTGGAGTCACAGAAGTTTATTGAAGCTCGTGGCTCGACTATACATCCAAAGTCTAAGGAATATTTAGAAAAAATAAAATAATCTAATCTCATGGCTGGATCAGCTGCAGCTCTAAAACTCATTGGCACTCATGTGTGTCCAAACATCTAACTAAAATTCATCTAGTTAAAAAGAAGATGTAAAAAACATCATACATTCTGTTCTTTTAGAGATCAAACCATTCAAAGCTGGACCAAATATAGCATAGAAAATAATATAGTTTAAAATATATGCTCTAAAATATTCAAAAACCCTTAAATAAACTGTCATAAAATGACAAATTTAGCTTTAATTAAAGCAGCATTCCTGAAAGGAGTTCATATTGCCCGCTGCCCCACATTTTAGACAAACGTGTGATCCGTTAGTGCTCGGAGCTTGTGTTGTGCATGACTTTCAGCTACTACCACACCAAATGTTATCTCAGTGTCTGTAAAAATGACAGCGTTGGAGTCATTTATGTGTTTGCTGAGGTTGATTAGTTGTGACGACATCTTGAATTAGGTTCAGTCAAGTTAGTCATAAACATTTGAAGATGCATGAGTACTGGGAGTTTCATTCAAACTTGGTTGATGGTTTATGAGATATTTTGCCAACACACATGCACAGTTACATGATCATTCCAATATTCAGCCTCCAGCTAAAAAAAAATAATGTAAAAAATTCTAAATCTGTTTCTGGCAACAGGAAATAAGTCATTTCTCTTTCTGTGGTAAACTTTAGGAATATGACGTCACTTTGCACTGATTTATGGCAGAAATTAAAGATGGAGGGAAGAAGGCAGGATCACAACAAGCCAGGGTTTCCATGAACCAGTTACCATAAAGAGTTGATGCAACTTGATTTTGTCTCAAGGATACCTCAGGCTGGAAAACAGACACAAGCTGCTGTCAGATCAGAAAGTCTGAACTTAAGTTGGGAGGAAATCACAGCGTTCAAACAGGAGGAAGCTCTGAACATGTCAGGCCTCTAACTCGGCTAAGAAACGCTTGTTTGTTGGAAAACTTTCACTTTACCTTTTGTAATGCTTCGTTTAAGATTTTCATAAACTGCTGCGTCTTCCATCAAGATCTCCACACCACCCACTTTACATTTAGATTGATAATTTGATGCAGTGGGAGGGAGCTTCTTTTCTCTCTTTGCTCAGAACATGAATATTTCATAAAGCTTGCTGAAATCTCATTTGCTGTTATGTGTGTATGTGTATGTGTGTGCGAGTTGATGCCTATGCACACACATACAAACGGCATGCATATAGGAAATGATGGGTTGCGTTGTGCAGCACAACAAAAGTAATGCAGCAATCTGGACTTTTATTTTGTGATGACAACGAGCGCCGTCCTCCATCATGAACACAATGAACACGCTTTACATCACTGAGCAGCAAGCAAAGCTGATTTTACTTCGGCTGCTGTCTAATTAAAGCAAACAACAGCCAAAGAGAGGGGGCAGGCACTTTGATTACAGCTGTTATGTGATTAAAAGTGATAGCTGGCGTAATTAGGCCCGAGACGTCTGTTCTGGTTGTTAAGCCGTTTTAACGTAATAGTTTGCATGTTTTTGCATGCAAGCAGGATGTTTACTCTTCCAACACGTCGCAGCTGAATCACTAAAACATGAAATGCCTCTAATGTAATCCATCAGGTGGTATTAGCTGAATAATTAGTTAGGATAACTAGACAGACAGATTCTTGAGGGACTGCAGCTCATAGATGTTAAAACTGCAGATGATCTTCAAGACTCAGTAAGCAGAGATGACCTTTAACAAGCTCAGCATTTACTCTTCGCCCTTTATTAAAACGAGAGGTGGAGCAGCCTGAAAGCCGTTTGACCTCCATCCACTCCATCCTGCATGGGCTATTCTTTACCTTTATACCACACTCCCTGTTTTCCTGGACAGTTGCCCCAAGCACTTGAAGTCCTGCACCATTGTGACTAGGCCTGTCACGATAACAAATTTTACTGGGCGATTAATTGTCTCAGAAATTATTGCGATAAACGATAATATTGTTTGACATTTAACAATAATTAATTGTCAAATTTTAGAAGAAACGTTGATTTGTTTGGAGTGTAGTATCTTTTTTTGACCACCTGATGGTAGTATAAGACTGTTTGAAACAAAGGATGGATAGTTGAGCAGCGTGTCTCTTTAAGAAAAATGGGAGGAAGGGCCTTTGACATGACATGGGCTGACATGGTGGACGTTCGTTGATTCGAGCTCTTAGCATAGCATTTTTCACACAAAGCTTTTAATAAAAAAAATCATTAAACAAGTTCCCAGCTTCTTTTTACAGAGAAAACAACTTTTTACATGAAGGCAGGGGTTTCACCCATGAATTTTGGAGCTCAACAAGACGGAGGTTTATTCCCGAGGTCGGCCTGTTAGCTTTAGCAACATGATTTTGGACGGTTAAAACAGATTCTAAAGAGAAAGGGAGGTGTCAGTGAAGAGCACCGGAGTTGAGCCTTTTGTCATCCAGTGTCTTCAGTAGAAAGAGAGACGCGAAGAAACGTCGATAAATGAAAATGAGGTTGATAATTTTCATTCATTATACGATTACTTGATTTATTGTTTATCGCGACAGGCCTATATGTGACCTTTCATGTACAAATACAATAAAAGTTAATGCTCCTATAGTGGACATTAGGCAGAAATATTGGCTTCATTTTCTTTAAGTCCCAAAGAAAGTAGGTGCAGGAGAGATCTAGTTAATTTACCGTATTTTTCGGATTATAAGGCGCATTAAGCGAAACAAACAGATCAGTCAAACTTTATTCCACTCATTCACAATAACCATATAAAATCGGTTCGAAGTCAATAAGCACAACCAGAATTAATACATAAGGCGCATCGATTTTTGAGAAAATTAAAGGATTTTAAGTGTGCCTTTTAATCTGAAAAATACGGTAAAGTCTTGTGTGCTATTTGTCTGTTTTTGGATATTTTATTCAGGGCATTGTCTTTAAATCAACCATTTCAGATGGTAAATCGCATCAAAAGCACAAACTTTCACCTCCACAGAAGCCCACATGTCTGAAGGGTCAGGAGACGAGTAATAACTTTATTACCAGTGGATTTGAGGACATGGAGGTAGTTGGAGTGATGAGATGTGTCGGAACGTTCAGTAATAAGACGTCCCGTGCTGACTAATCAGACATCATCTGCTGACTGGAAACACCTCTGGTGAACGTGCGAGAGTCAAGAGCTTAGGTTGAAGAATTCTCTTTAACACGTGGATGTGTATTATCAAAATAATAAATTATTGTTACTTTGTTACATTTGTTACTGTCAACACGCACACAGTTCAACCTTCTGACATTATGTTGTACAGAAATCAATATTAGGAAAATATCTTCATGCATCTTTTATCTTTGAAGTACTTATCGTCTGCCAAGGTGGAGTGATAATGGTAATTGGGTGTAACTGGGACCCTGTGTACATCATTTCATTCCACCTCATACCGCATGTGATGGAAACAACAATAAAGTTGACTTGAACTTGAACATGAATAATGTTTTGGGCCGGGTGTGATGTGAACTCTTTCAAGGAATGCTGGGCCTTTATTTGAGTGTATATTTGCTCCTGCTGTGTCCTGTTGCTGCTTGTTGTGCTTTGGCTCTCTGGTTACAGTTTGTGTAACGACTGGACACTGCACCACTGGATGCTGCTAATCTTGTTTTCAGGAGGATTATCTTTGTTTGGGTTAAAGGTCATCATGCAGGTTCTTATTGCATGATGTGCAACTGTAGAAGTGGAAGGATCATGCTGAAACCTATCACCAAGTGAATGAAAGAACTTGTACTTTTCTCAATTTTGCCTTTTTTTTTTAAGAGCAGAGATTCACACAAAACCTTTTGGATCCTAAAGTGTCCCATCAGTACACCAGTATCCTCCCTCCATCCTTACCAATTCCCAGCTCAGCCACCATCTCCTTGTTCAGATGTTGAAGTTCTGGTCCGTCGATGTTGTTGGTTTTAAAGACTGCGACGAGTTCCTCGAGTCCTTCCTCATGCAGCCAAGTCTGCACGTCTCGCTCCGTCCAATCAGCAAGCAGCAGCAGCCTGGAGTGACCCGGCAGCTTCCTTTCTGCAGAAAACACACACAACAGGATGTGAGGAAGTGCTGAGCTATTACCCTCCAATCTCCTGCAAACAAACAGCTTCCTCTCAAGCGCCACAAAAAAAGACACATTCCCTGAGCGCTGATATGGGCGTGATAATTACTTTCATGTGCACCCACCCACATATAAACACACACGGCTGTATTTCCATCACTTCAAAAGGACATGACATTAAAACTGAGTCGCTCAGACGATGAATTAATGATCGCGGTTTTGAGAATTTGCTTTTTATTCAAAGAGTTTCCTCAGCATGAGTGATGCTCACAAACACACTCCTGACCTCACAGGGAGGCCTGCAAGAAAAAAAAAAAAAAAAGACTAGTTTATGTCATCAACCTTCACTCATCTGAAGGAGCAGCCGCCATTTATCTCACAGATAAACGTGTAACCGTGTTCCGTTCAAAGCCCTAAAATGTTTTGTATTTGAACCGATGTGGTTGTTATCGCCTGGACGCCTGCTACCATAGGTAGTAATGTTAGCAAAATATCTCAGGAACCAGTGAACCAGTGTGAATGAAACTGTCAAAGCAATTGCTGTGTGTAAATTTCACTTTGATGGAGGCGGTTGAGTACGAAATGTCTAACTCAATTAAAGGCGTTCAGTTAAAATCTGGTGGGGTAGTAGCTGAGAATCATCTTCACACACTGAGCATTAAATGCACCTTGAAGCCCTCATAGTATCCATGTCATCATGTATTCATATTTGGTTAAATTTTAACCAGAATGGCTGTAACTTTATCCCTTCAGAATCAGCTTTATTATAATTGTACTGAAAAACAGTGAGATTATGTTCATACAGTATGTTCATCCGAAAGATGGGCGGAGTGCACGTTGCTGCTACTACTGGAGCACAGCCCCTTAGCCTTTTTCAGAATACTGTTTAGAGGTGTAAAACGGGAAAGGCCATGAGGAGAGGATAGTGGTAATACAAAAAAGATTTCTTCACACCTTGTCCTATCAGGACACGATTTGAGATTAAAAACTCTACCAGCAAGCACATTTATGAACACCTTACATGTGCATTTGACAGCAAGACGGTGAGATTTGTCCATGAAGCACTTCCATATGGACCATAGTCTTGATAAGATGGTGTCAGCCAGCACAGTTCTGATAAGCCTGTAACAGAAGTTCTTCGGGAGGGTGACAGATGAAGCTTTTCCTTAGTTTACACATATCTCAGAAGAAATTTGATAAGTTCGCCTGCTTTCGAGGTCAAACTGGGGAGTCAGATTCAGATAAGCCACAACTGTTGATTTTTTTTCAGGCAGACTGTTATTTTCTTGTCAGCCTTGAGTCCTGCTGGTACTTTCCAGATCCAAAATGGCCAGATTTGTGGGCATTCCACTGGTCCATGCTTATGAGTCTCCTCCAAGGTCGTCTCCAACATGCTGGCAAGTTACAGAAGCTGCAAGTGGCCTTCGATTCTCACAAATTGCTTCTATCTTACGGTTTAGCTCATAACTCAGCTGATTTTGAGTACTCGAAGCACAAACCAAACCTTCACACAGACTCTGCAGTTTTGTCATGGCCGAAACTGCAGCTGTCATCTTCCTCAATAGCCGATAATATAGTACTCTGCTGATGCCAAAAAGCAGAAACCCCGCTGTCATGAATCCAATTATATAAACATATTCAGCATCCTCCTGAGACAAAATGGAGAGACACATCAGCTCCAAACTCCCCACGGATCCATGACGTATCCCTCCGCGTGTGTCTCAGCGTGGCATGAGGGCTCTCCAGGACCCTGTCGCTTTGTTGAAAAGATTTTGTCGATTGCGTTAAAAGTCCAGCTGATCAGATCCATGACAGTAGTTTTTGTTTTTGGAAGATGGTAAGAGGAGCTCCGATATACAGACAGAGAGCAAAAAAGCAGGAGAACAGGAAAGGGAGAGAAAAGGCGTCCGCCTTGCACGAGAGCGAGTGTAGAAAACAAAGTGGTTTCAGTTTGAATTTGACAATAAATGAAGCGAGTGATGTGTTTTCAAACTCAATTCTTTAGATTTAAACATTACGTTTAAAACCATTTCTCCCATATGAACAGTTAAATTCAGTAGAAACATGCACCTTTGGGGTCTTTACAGCAGAGGTCTTCTCTGCAGCATCTGGAGGCTGACTCATGGAAACACTGAGCCAAAACTTTGACATTCTTTACCGTTTCTTTGCCGTGTGGCACCGATCAGACTGCAGTGTTTAATTAGTTGGACTGTAAAGACCTTTTTCATCATCTTTCTGTCAAGTTTTAAGATTGATGACAGTCTGCGTGTCAAACAAATCTTCTGAAAAGATTAAAAAACTGTCATAAATTGATCCTACGACTACGGCTTGCCTGCAAAGTCAAATCTTGACGACACATTTAGTCAGCTTTGTAAATGCCCGCGCCAAACAAAATGTTAGTTTTAGTTGCTGTCGAGCGAGGATAATATTGGCTTTTTTAAAATACTGAACAGTCAATCAGTGAATCTTCATTTTAAATGACCCATTTTATTTATTCATCCATTTTCTCCAGCTTATGGTCGGGTCGCTGAGGCACCAGCTCCAGAATGGAAACCCAGACTGTCTGTTCAGCTCCTGAAGTAGATCAACCCAGACTCATTTTAGTAAAAAAAAAAAAAAAAAAGGTGCAGGATTCAAGAAAGTTGTATCACCCTTAGCCTTTAGCACCAGATTTCTAAACAAAAATCCTCCCGTGATAAAAAGGGTTGATGTTGCAGACATTCTACATGTACGTGTCATTTCTTGAGATGTGTTAGCTCTCAGAGTATGTGTTCAGGTTGACTCTCAGCTACTACCACACCACATTGTAGCTCAATATCCGGGAAAATGAATGAGCCATAGCCACCTAGGTTTTCAAAAACCAGCTAGCTGAGGCAACCATCCAGAATGGCACTGACTCCAGTTGTAGATGAACATCCAATCATTATTTTCTGAAAGTCTGAGTTTTAGCAGCAGCCAATTAAAAAAAGTAGGGCTGCACATTACACGAAATAAAATTAACAATCAGAAAAAATACTAATCAGCAAATCCATATGTAAAATTGCCCTAAGGCTGCTCTGGACTCCAATCTGAACGGTGAGGTTTTTAACTAAAACATCCCAGTTAATGCACGGAAATGAGCTGAATCTTCCGACATCAGGGTGGCGATTATTTACCTTGACACGGTATCTGCTGTGACTCAGCCGCTGCAGGGAAAACATGAAAGGGAACATGTTTAATGTGTGAAAAGAGAGGAACAAGATTAAAGGAACGAGAGACTGAGGCAGAAGCAGTTTGGCTTTGTCACCATCACGCTGACTAATAACAGATGGAGGAGCTGCGCTGGAGAAGCTTTGAGGCCTCCAGATGTGCATCGATCACACCTTTCCACTTCCAAATGCTTCTCTTGTATGAGCAGGAACTTGCTTTGTTTTTATATTTCAAAAGAGAATTCCCCTTTATACCAACAGCTCCGAGGCTCAGTGGTTGTTTGCCCAGCTGCACTAGTAAACATCAGTCATCATTCCTGCAGCAGCTATAGGAATACTCTAATACAACACTCTTATGGGAGGCTTTGGTGGTATTGGGCTCTCTGCGGTGTAATTACCAGTTTCTCCATCTTCAAATCTCCATACATTGACTGATCTGTCCATGGAGCCGGTTGCAATCAAGCCCAAGGTGGGAGACACAGCAACAGCAGTCACATATCTGCAAGGAGGAGGAAGAGGAAGAGTGTGAAGGGCATGGATGACACACTGAAAGTGGGGCAGGAGTTTTCAGCCAAAAAGGAAAAAAAAAAAAAAGTCAAGTTCTTTCAACTCTTAAAAAATGGTTTTAGATCATCCTGAATCCTTTTGATGCACTTCAAAGCTCTCTGCTGCGCCTCACCTGCGGTGCTACATCAATGACGGTGCAGAAAAGCAGACCTTATTGTTGCATCACTGCACCCGGCGCTTCTGGGAAAAGCCAATCAAGCAAAAATCACACATTCTGATGCGAAACGCTGGGGCTCCTCGGCTGCTGCGTGCCCTGATCGCTGCAGAGATTGCATCGCAGCAGGAGGTGAGGTGATTTACCTGTCATGTTGCTTCAAAGTGTGGAGTAAGGCTCCTTGGTTCTGTAAACAGAAGAATAAGGAGTAGAACAGTAAGGTTCTGAGTCTGTGTTTAGAGACGAGGAATTTAATTGGTTAAAAAAAAAATCTTTGTCAGTTAGAAGCTAAATGAACTGAAGTGCTTTACTTACAGCATCATATATCGTGACACTTTTATCCACCGAGCTGTTGAATAATCAGAGGAAAATAAAGTCAAGTGTGCAAAACTTGCATGCATAATTAAATTTCTTAAAGGGTTGCTTATCGCCCGCCACCTTTCATGGCAGATTTCAAAAATAGCATAAAGATGAGAAAGAACAGTGTCAGAGGCATTTTGGTCAGAATATGCTCATTATGTTAAGCACAATCCCAGGGGCGTCAAACTCTGTTACAAAAAGGGGCAAAAATAAAAAAACTTGCTTTAACCAAGGGCCAATTTGAATCAAGACATTGACTCCAGTCAGAAACCAGACATCTTTTCTTGGTTGCAACTTGCTCAACAACAGTTTGATCGGTTACATTTAACATCCTTTGTTGCTCCTTCTACATCAAAATCAAAAAATGTCTGAAAATGTCTCATTTGTTTCTACTTCAAACTTGATCAACTGTCACGAGAAGTCTGCACCAAATAAAGTATGCTCAGTTTTTAAACAAAATGAGAGGCGGTGAAAGTATCTTGCATTTAACACTTCATCTTGGGGGCCAGATAACATGTTTACACGGGCCACATCGTGTCCTCGGGCCTTAAGTTTGACACGTGTGCATTAAAGTATGTGTGTTTGTGGGGGGGAGTCCCAGCCACAACCACAGCTCAATATCCGTCAAACTGACAGTTGAAGTCATTTGTGTGTTTTATCGTTTTCTTAGTTGTAGCAGCCATCATGAGCGGGGTATATGCCAAAAGTTAAACACTAGCTGATGTACATGCTGTGACTTTTTTTTTTCCCTAAAGCTTCATCAAAATGTCTCCATTGGTTTATGAGATATTTTGCTGACACTACTGACAAACGCACACAAGGAAAAAAACAACATTAACTTTTAGCAAAATTTTAAGTTTGTTGGATTTCAGGAAAGAGTTTCATTGAAAAGGTGTCCAATTGATCAATACTCTGCAGGGGCGGGGGGTAGAATGAGATCATGGAGAGATGCTTTAATAAACCATTATACATCTAATAAACTTAAAAGGTACCACGTTACAATAAGGCTCCCCTTATAGATGCTAATAAATAGTTTATAGATACATTATTAATTATTCTATAAACACTTTATAAATCATTAATAACTGCTTATTATGCATTAATTAAGGATGACAGAGAGACAAAACTGACCAGTTTCTTGCCAAAATATTGAGCCAAATCTGTTCACCTATATATTTCATCTAGAGTTGTTATATTAAACATTTTAGACTAGGTTAGTACCTTGTAAGCACAATAAGCATTTGTAAACTTGTTTCTTTAGCATATAATATTGTACTTTATCACTGCATTATAAGTAGCTACATCTAATATTATATCCTAAAAAAATAGGTTTGCAAATGCTTATTGTGTTTACAAGGTAGTAACGTGTCTGAAATGTTTAATATAACAACTCTTAAATGAAATATATAGGTGAACAGATTTGGCTCAATATTTGGAAAGAAACTGGTCAGTTTTGTCTGAGTCACCTTTAATTAATGCATAATAAGCAGTTATTAATGATTTATAATGTGTTTATAGAGGAATTAATAATATACCTATAAACCATTTATTATCCGTCTATAAAGGGAGCCTCATTGTAAAGTGATACCAACCAAAATGGCACATCTGTGACAGGAGGAGCTTCTTACCCCGAGACCAGCAGCTCTCCATCAGCAGAGAAAACACAGGACAGAACTGGAGCCGACTGAGCCGAGAGAGTGTGACGCAGCTCCATCACCCAAACTGCAGGCCAACACACACACACATGCACGCACGCACACACACGCACACAGGAAAGAAATAAGGCTTCATGTTAGATCTTTAATAAACACAAAGCTCCAACTTTCTTTCTGCAACGCTTCACTCCCTCCTGCTGCTCTGCCACCTGCTGACAGCTGCAGGGAGACCAAACAACCAAATATCCATTTTTAATGAAGATGGCACAAAATGTACTAAAGACTTCATAGTCAAATTATACATAAGACATTTTAAGGCAGTTTGAGCCCTTCTGAGATCTTCTGTTAAAAAGTCTGGAGTTTTGAGGTTGCTGGTATTTTTTTAATGTTTTTATTTAAATTGCTGTATTTGGATTCTCTTGGTTTCCTCCCACAGTCCAAAGTCGTGCACGTTAGGTTCAGTGATGAAGATCAGCTGAAGGCAGAGTCTGTAGCTCCTCACTTCATCCTGTGATGAACTGATGATCTTGTTTCCAGATGCTAGTTTTGAAGAAGCATACTCTTCTTTTTGTTTAGTAGCACATATCAGCGTTTCACTTTTACAAATGAGGTTTTCAGTTTTAAGGTTTTAACAGTGTCACACATCATTGAGCAGTTTAATCTGCAGAGATTCATTTCGTTCTATAAATAAAGGCCTAGTGTTCATCAAAGGAATCACCCGCCAGCTTTCCTACACGAGTTTTAGACTATGAACAATTTATGACAAATGACAGTTGTAGTCATTTTGGTCAAACCTCAGCTTCTACCACATCAAACTTTAGTTCGATATCAGCAAAACTGACTGAGTTATAGGCCTTTATGTGCAAATGATGATTACCTGTTAGTTTGAACTTGATTAATAGAGTTCATCACTTGGACATCCATTGAACCAATTATTACTTTTTGATGGTTTCATTCAAATTTGTCTAGCGGTTCATGAGATAGTTCGCTAACAGACACACAAAAAATATATTTTTAGCAGCGTGGAATTTAAAAAAAAATCTACAAAACACCACATCTAAAAGCTACAGATCTCAAAATGTCAGCTTCTTGCAAGGCTGTGTTTAAAATTGTATCCACAAAAATGGTTAACCATTAAGGAGTCTTTAAAAAAAAGCTCAAACACAAATATATATTTATTTCAAAAGGCACAACAAACCAAAACAATAAAATAAAATCCTGAATCATTTATTTTACACCGATGCTTTTCAGGAGCAAAACGTGAATAAAAACTGGAATCTGATGCTGGATACAATAAAGGCAGTCAAACTAAACAAGAAATCCAAAGTTTAATTAATAAACTTCAGTTTATGCTAAATTAACTTGTGTAATGCAGGGCCCAGTTCTTGGACCCCTTCTGTTTTCACTCTATCTGCTCCTTTTGGGGTCTATCCTGAGGAAACATGGTCTTTCATTCCATTGTTATGCTGATGATTGTCAGATTTATCTGCCCTTGAAACCAAATAGTTCTTGCTCCATTCACCCTCTGTTAAAATGTCTTGATGACATCAAGAAATGGATGGCTTCGATTTTTTTTTTTTTTAAGTTTTAATGATCAGAAGACTGAAGTCATTGTGTTTAGCCATAGCTCTACTGCTGTCACAGATCTTGTAAACCTCGACACTCTTCAGCCATGTCTGAAGCAGTCTGTTACCAGGCTCGGGAGAAAAGTAGTAGCCACATCACAGTTTTAGAACTGATTTATGTTATACTTTGGGATAAATACTCATTTTAGGTTTTATGATGGGACATGGTTGAACTATTGAACATTTAGTGAACTTTGTGTGCCACAACTAAAGCATCTTTATGAGTTGTCTGTTCTAAATGTGCTTGAATCAAACTAAAACCTGTTTTATCAGCGAATGACCCGCGAAACTCCAGTAAAATAAATTTTACCATTTAAGTAAAAACAAAAAGTATTGCGCACCTTTCAGAGCTTCCAGTTAAATCTAGATTTAAAGCATCTCATTCAAACTCACAAATTAAAAAAAAAAAAACGTTTTAGCGTTTTATTAAAAATATTGAAGTGATTCAATCTTATAGTCCTTTTGCTACGATAAAATCAATTCAAATTTCACAAAAACAAAACTTACTGCTCCGCTTCAACCTGAGACCGGGGTTGGTGTTCCTCAACAAGCAGCTCAGGAAAAAAAATTTAAAATCACAGTGGACTTGGGGTCACCATGCGGGATGCATCAAACCCTAGAGGCAGCAGTTGCCACGGCAACACATCACAGAAACTAACACCATCACAGAGTGAAAATGCAGCCTGTAATCTGATTACACAACCTGTGGAAAAAGTGAAATCTGCTGGTTCTGCAGGCGGTCGGACAGACTCTGAACTTGTATGTTTGTACCTGATGACCTCCCTGATCTCGCTCTCTCATACACACTGATTTATTATTAATGAGTCAATCTGAAGCTAATTTAAGCCAAAGAAAAATTGTTTTTAGCAGAGATTTCAAGGTTGCAGCAGTTTTTGGTTTTCCTTCTCGTGGATTATGGATTAAATTGTTTTGGGTTGAGGAAGCAGGCAGAGCAGAGGAGTCGGCCTACCTGCTCCGTCACGCTGGGAAACAATCCATACTTTCAGCTGGCTGTCCTGGCCACAGGAGACCAGTCGAAACTCCACGCAGCAGCTCTCTGCAGAACAAAACAACTCTGAGTTTACAAAGCAGGGACGGATCAGTTCTGGCTGCCTGTTCACAGGCAGGTAGATCCTGCAATAAAATTAGTGCTGTGATCAGAAGGAAAGCAGAAATAAACAGGTACTTCTAACAAACAATAGATGAGTTGATGAAAACAGAGCTGCAAATACCTAAAGATACAGAAAATGTTCAATTTGTTTATTAGCCAGATTAATAGTTTACTGAACACAGACAAACAACAACAAAAAAACATGATGCAGAATAATGAACATCAAGATCTTAAGCTTTTATAACTTAACCAGTGTCATAAAACTCAGCATCTTTTTTTTTAAAGGCCAGGTGACGCAGTTTATAAAGAAATGAACATCTGTTTATAAGGTCAGGGAGTGTTAGATGTGGCCAGATGTTTTTACGGGAGGAACTTAAATATTTTATCTTTCTTTTGAACAAACAGTTCACAATGAGAGATCCTTTTGAGCAAATCTTTGCATCTTAGTGTAGATCTTTTTTTAATTTTTGTAATGTTTGAAGTGTCCTCTTGATAAAGAAAAAAATATATATCTTCTTGTTATAGTTTAAAGATTTATTTTAAGAAAAGTATTTAAAAAATGTCCAAGATGTGCAATGTAAGTAAACTGCTCTGGGAGCCAAAATAAGCAGCTTTTTCTTTTCGAATGCACAAATTAAATATTAACATGCAGTTTTTGAATAACTGTACTTAAAAATTATAGATGACATCACATTTATACCTTTATATTTTGACTTTCATAATATGAACCCTATCAGTCAGTTGCACAGCTGCACTTTTTGTTTTAGAAGCACTGAGTCACATTGTTGAGTGAAAATCCCCACATAGTGTAAAGCTGTTGTTTAAAAACTAATTTTAAAGTTATTTTGTGGTTGAATATTTAAATAGTTTTAAATAATTTAATCCGATTCAAAAATAGCAGATTTTGTCCATAAAACTGACCAAAATCTAAACACATTTACAGTTTTTTATATAATTTTCCATCATTTTTATCAATCTAAATCACAATATTTCCAATATTTGTTATTGTTCTGGAGCATCAAACCCAATCCAAGTGAAATCACAACTGCACATCTGTAAAGAGAACAAGAAATAATGAAAGCGTTGGGATAATCTCTCAGAGCTCACCGACTTTAAACTGAGGTGCGAAGCTGCAGCAGGTGACGCCCAAGTCATGGGCGTCCTTGTGAGCGTGCAGGAGGCTGACGTGGACGTCCCACAGCTTGATGTCCCCACGGGTGCAGCCGGTCGCAAACATCTGGCCACACGGAGAGAAGCAGCAGGCCACGACGCTGTCCTCGCTGACTGCAACACAGCTTTCAGAGGAAACGTTTGGACAGGTTGAGTTCTGGGGAGCAAGGCCTGATGGGAAATGTTCTGTCCTGCTCCGTTTAATCAGAGCAACTCAGCAGGGCCCAGACAGACTGCAGGAACTGAGAACGAATAAAACCTAACAAACAGTTCAACATGTTTCAAGTGTTTACAGATTGTTTTAGGAGAAACTGCTTATGTGGTTAATTCATTACATTATCAGTGCATGAGGCCTCTAATAAAAAAGCAGCAACTTGCATTTAAATTGGTGTAAAAATAACAGTTCGTGTAGGACAAACGAGCCATGTTCTAAAATCAAATGGGGCAAGTTCCAAATATAGTTTTCAAGATTTGACAATTTTATTAAGGGAATTGTGCACTATTTTTATTTAGTCTGTTTTCCTGATTTATTTTCTAAAGTGAGCTTTGGGTGAAAAAACTAAATGTTTCTGTTCCGAGACATCAGAGAAGAAACCTGACAGCTGTGTGACGACTCCATCTGCTGATGAAGATGATGTTGGCAGAAGCGAGAGGTGTAAAGTTTTTTGTTTTGTCAAGCTCAAGCCCTGAGCTTCACTCTTTGTTTCTAAAAATGATGGATTGAAGCCATCAGTCAATTAATTGTGCTCCACAAAACAGCAGGAGTTTCAGTTCATTGAGCTAAAATAGTTATGTATTTATTTGTTTGATTTTAAGAAGAAAACAAACAAACAAACAAAAAAGGACAAACCATAACTAACATAGGAGTCCAACAACAGAACACCACTCGGGTGATCTTCCAGCACCGGGGTCCAAGAATGCTGGGTACTCTAATAACGCTGTTCGCAGCATTGTAGGTACAAACAAGTCAGAGTCTGTCCCCCCACCCAGAGGAGCAGGGAAGTTACCCTCTCATCTACCAGAGAAAATCAGCACACGGGTGAAGGGTCCACACCAGCCCGGGGCCTTTCCAGAGTGGAATACGGTCCAGACTCACTCAAGATTAGTTCCAGAACCCATGCTGTGCATTGAAGTTAACCCCACTTTATAGTTGGTACCGCTCAACCCACAAGCTCACCAGAGAGGTGACATTCCCTCTCCCAATAGCCAGCGTCAGTAAGAGCACCCGAACCCATGTCTCAATCAACGGGCCCCACGGGGCCTTTTCACCAGGGGCTAACCAAGGAGCCCCTTCTTTGGCCTGGTTCCAGGGGCCAGGCTGAGGCCTGAGCTCCATGTTATTTTGAACTTATCCAGACCTGAAACATGTCACAAACTCCATATTTTCCATACTTTAAGGCAGCGTAGTAACCCTTTTAAAAATTCAGTAACAAATATTTATCACTGTTGTATGACAAACTAAAAAAAGACTTCAACGCATTGATGTAAACTTCATAAAAACAATCAGGGGGTGTTTTCTTCTAAGAACGACCTTTGACCTTGTTTAGCGTTTATATCTATGGACGTACCTGCGCAGAGTTTTGGAGGGGCGGTCCCAGAGGGCCACGGTGCCGTCACAAGCCCCGCCCAGCAGGAGGGAGGAGTCCGGCGCCAGTGCGCAGACTCGGAGCGGGCTGCGCTCCGGGTGCTGCAGCGCCGCCAGCAGCTCACCGGTGTCCGGCCTCCACAGCAGGACCGAGCCGTCCGTGGAGCAGCTGAGCAGGAAGCCGCCGCAGGAGCTGAAGCAGCAGCAGTGGACCCTGTAGCCGTGGCCTGTCAGAGGAGAGTACGGAAGCTCGGAGAAGTCCGCCGTGTTGTAAACGCGAAGGGTTTTATCTCCCGAGCCGGTCACCAGGAGGGACGGAGAGAAGGCGCAGCAGCTGACCTCGTCCGTGTGATGTCGAAGAGTGCGAATTAAAGACACCATTTTTTAACCACAGCTGAAGTGGAGTGGATGAGGGAAGCGGTGTACTCACAAGGTGGCGCAAAAAGCCCAAATATTTACCTCACCGACACCTTTTTTTTTTTTTAATCAATTCTTCAGCTAAAACAGAAAAAAGCTCAGCTGGTAAAACGCAGCTCCTTATAGGCCAGCTGTTGCCACATCAGTAACATCTGGTTATCTCAGAGTCATGCGGATTATAACCTGAGGTTTAATGGATAACCCAGGGCTCTGCAACATTTACAACCAAGAGACATTCCTGCTACACTAAAAAGGTTCATGCACTGAGTGGAATATAAAGTTACATTAAATATATTAAGTTAACATTTATTGGCAACTTTACGTCGGAGAATATATTTGTTTATACACATTTAAACTGAACCTTGGCAGTTTTTTATATGTGGAAAATTATTCATAAACAGCTTCACCTTGCAATATAGAAATGATCAAGATGAGCAAAGAATTTGATCAACTTTATGGCTGTTTGTAATACTGAACATTTTGAAGACAAACATATTTACTTCAACTTAATTTTAATTAAAGCAGGCCTTCTATACCATAATTTGCCATTCTTTTATAAAATACCTATTTCAGTGTCGCCCGTGTGCAAAACTGCACTTTATTTTATTCCAGCATTTTGCTAAAATGTTTAATTTTTCTGGCCGATTAAACGAACAGCATAGTACAGCTGGAAGTTATAGTAACCAGATGGCTGATAAAATGTCACCTCAAATTGATTAATTTGTATTTTAAAATAATCACATTTCTGAAAAGAAAAAAAAAAAAGAAAAACATACAGGATTAGGAATATCAATATTCATTCATGTTTTGTTTTGTTCAAGCTATAAAAAGCCCCAAGTAAAAAAAAAGACAGTGGATATTTATTTTTTCTTTAACCCGGTCAAAATGTACTTTACAGCTACATGTACTTACAAGTATTTTAATGATTCCAAACCCAATTAAAAACATAAATGACCATGCATTAATTAAAGATTTATGGTCAAACTCTGAAAAGCAGATTTATTTCCTTATCCTGATATGCATTATTTAAAAAACATGTCACATTTATAAATTTGTTTCAGTCTGTAAGGCAGCCTTGTGAGTTTGCGTTTTGGCCATTGTTCAACATCTCACCTGCACTCTGACAAAGACGTTCAGACATACGAATTTCTACAATTGTTAACCTTTTGTCTTTATAAAAACTCTACATGAAATTGCTGGACTTTAAGAAACTAAATAAACGTCCTGTCTGTACATCTGTATTTCAAACAATAAAAAAATCAAATAACCATTAGTCTCCAATTGAACCCCCAAGTTTTAAATAAATCTTTACCTCCTTACTCCATAAAACAATATAGTTTTATTTTAGCTATATGCAATTTTCTTAGAAAGGACAAACAATTCACAAGAAATACACAAAGTGCTGGATAGATGACAAAATTAAATAGAACTGATTCCAGAGTACAGAACTGCTTAAAATAAGCAAAAGTAAATTCAGCCTCATATAGACCATGAGCTTGCTCCTTTGCTTTGCACGTCAGTTTTATTATTAGTTAATTGTTTGAGTCAAAAGTGAAAACACATCCTTCAAATTTACAGAAAGAGTTGAATAAGGACATTTTCACTGCAGATCAGTCCGTCGTTTGTCAAAAAACGTCCTCATTCTGTGGCCGGCTCGCCCAATTTCAGAGTTGTCCTCATTAAATTTTACACAGTTATCAAAAACCAGGTTCACATCAGCGATGAAGCCCCCCAGATTCAAGTACCTGCAATCATTAAAAGAAGTATTTATGAAGTTACGAACTGTGTAAAGTTACAAATGTGAAACAGCATGGTGTCAGGAAAACGTACAGGTTGTTCAAGAGCTTTTTCTTGATGGTGGAGAAGTCCATTGGCTTCTTGATGATTTTTTTATATCCAGGAACAGCTTTGTGGTCGACCGGTGTGAGAAAGGGCCACGCGTCTTGATGGGCCTCCAGCTCAGCCAGCAGCAGTCTGGAACAACCACACAACCACCAAGTTTAACAAGATTTATTTTGACTATAAGCTCAGTGTTTAGAACTTCTTGGTACAGGAGATCAACAAAAAAATGTTTTGAAAAGTGTCAACCACTGGACCTTCTACACAGAGTAAGCGTGTGCATGTACGTACCGGCATAGCGCCAGCTCACCGCAGCTGTCCTTGGATGTTTTGGCTCTTTTAGCGCACGAGACAGAACTGTCACACTTAGCATCTGAGCCATCTCCTCGCCTCTTTTTGAACTCTCTGGTACCTCTTTTTGGCACATCGTTGCTGCTGGCAACCTCCTCACTGATGTACTCTCCTGCCACAGATGGCTTACAGTTTCGATTTTCCTCCCTACATCTCTTCCCTCCCCCAGCTGTTCTGCTTTGTTGCTTCCTGCTGTGAGGCAACTGACCATTTTCCTGAAAGAGAGAGTGCACACAAGGCCGTAGATATAAACAAAACGCACCATCTGCCCATCTCCAAAATATGAAAAGCAGGGGAAAATACATATGGACTAAGTTGTGGATTTATCTGGATGTTTGCGTACCTTTGCTACACAAAATGAGCAAAACCAGTCTCCTTCAGGTACTGTGGTGATCTTGGGGTTGTGGCAGTAAGTGTGGCAGCCTTTGTCACAGCCATTACAAAGTAAAAGCAGTTCCTCATTATCTCCTTTCTGACAGAGCTGGCAGTGCTGAAAACATTTAAAGTAAATAAGCATCCTACACTACAGGTGCTGTGGGTTAAAATGTTAATGGATATACTGCATATCGTCAAATTCAGTAATGTATGTGCTGTGCTGCAAGTCACTGCAGGCAAAGTGAAAAAAGTTGGTTCTTTTGTAAACTTATATAATGAAAAGCAAGCATAAGAAATGAGACTTACTGGAAAAAAGGACATGGTAAGATTTTTCTGCAGTGGCTTATATTAAAAATAACTGACTATCAAATCATCTATACGTCAGATTTCATAAAATGAATATAAAGTCATGCATCCTAGAAGAATATTCAGTCGCTAGATGGCACTCAAGCAGTACGGCATGCCGCTGTGTCATGTAATAGGTAAAAGTGGCTATTAATGACACAATCGGCTTGCCATAGAGCCACCTTCATCCACCCTTTTTTTCTTTCGCTCCTTTCTTTTTCTAATATAGCACCTTTCTATCTTATTTCAAGATACTCAAAGCGCTTTAATCTACAATCTGTAACTCATTTACCCATTCATACAGCACTACTAGATCTCTACAAAGCTGATTGAACAAATCATTCTAATGAGACTAATCAGAGCTTTATCACATTCATACACCTATGGGACACACATCAGAGGCTATGACGGGTTCAGTGTCTTGCCCAGGGACACTTCAGCATGTGACTGCTGGTGGATTCGAACCCCCAACTCTCGCATTGGAGGACGACTGCTCTAACCACGCAGCCACAGCCGCCCCACAGCTCTGGGATCATGCCTGGAGAAACCGTCAAATCAGTTTAATTTCACTGCGCCGCCCCCAGCAAAACGCAGCTAATTTGTCCATTGAAGTGCATTTATAAAGTAAAAGTTCAACTGAGAGACATCTTTACTATAAAGTCAAACAAATAATTGTTTTTAGGTGGTTGTCTTGTTAAATTCGGAAGAAATTCACAGCGAGTCGTCCCTATGCGCGCTCCTGCTTTCGTGCATTTGACCATCAAGGTGCATTTATTAAGCAAAAGTTAAACTGAGACACACCTTTGCTATAATTTCAAGCAACAAATTGTTTTTAAGTGTTACTCTTGTTAAATTCTTACTGAAGTCCCCCCGTGCACGCTCCCGTGCCCGCCATTTGGCAGCCAATCTATTTTTGACACAACACTGGCCCACATTTCGGGGTTGTCAGCTGTGACGCGTAACAAACGTGACGCGTCAGTGGTTATACATAATAGATGTGACATATACGGCGAAGCAACGTATTCGTTTTCTTCCACTTTATTAGATATATTTGGACTGATGCGACTTATGCGCGACATGTACGGAGGAAAATACGGTAGTTCTTTTGTAAACTTTTATATAATGAAAAGGAAGCATGATAAATTACTTATTGGGAAAAAAGGACATGCTAATATTATTCTGCAGCAGCTTACATAAAAAATTATTATCCAATCATCTATAGATCAGATTTCATAAAATGAATATAAACATATACGGTATATGTATATTTTTTTTAACAGTTTAGCAGAACTAACCTCTTTCATAATGGTCTGTTTCCAAGTGATGGTTTTCTGCAGTTGCTGGATGCAGAGCCACAGCTGAGCCGAGCTGCAGACCTGACCCAGGGTTTTACGCAGCAGTTTGATCCCAGGAACCACCACCTGCTTACAGCTGTACGGGCACAGAAAAGACTGCATGTGAAGTTTACATCAGAGCAGGACATGGTGGTTGTTGTTGAGGAAACCAGCACATTTTATAGCATCTATTGTTACACGCGCCCTGTAATATAAACACAAAGATATGACGCCAGAACGGCTGCACTTCCATTTCTTTAGGTACCTTCGCTCAATGTTTCTCTCCAGCTCTGCGAACCTGGTGACAGCTATATCAAGAGGATTGTTGGCGCGCCGTGTTAAACAGACAGAAGGCTCCTTCTGGCTGGTTTCTCTTGGACCCTTATTTTGAAAAGCTGTAGAAGCAGAAGGTTTGTGCTCATAATAAACTAGATGATGACTGTCGGACTGGGGCTCTCGAGGCATCCAACCCTGAGCGACATAGATGAAACAAGGACAAGACAATGATGTTTAGTATAAAATATGAGACAAATTACAGAATGCGGCGCTACATTAATTGCCTGCACCTTGACCTGCAGGTTGGCAGAGACGACCTTCTTCTCCAGAGCTTCTACGTGTCGCAGCAGATGAACGTCCACCTCCATAGCCTGTTCTTCAACACACCAGCTCTCCACTCTCTTTTTCCTTAACTCACACATTTCTGGTTCTGTCATGTCGAGCTCTGCCCACACAGGTTAATTAAAATATTACAACTGTTGTCAACTAAAACCAATAAATATATTTATTAAAAAATATATATGTTTGTTCAATAATCACTGCTTGATGGCTGAATTGTGCAGAAAGAAAGTAAACAAACCATTTTTGCTTTTGGCAAAGAGCTGGCTTATGTGTTCTAAGTGTTTTTGGATCTGTTTCTGCAGAACCCTCTCTCTGATGCCCCGACAGTGAAGGTTCTTGAGCAGACTCTGCAGGTTCTCCATGTCTGACACTCTCCACCAGCCATGCAGCATCTCTGCCAACACACATTTATGTACAGACTTAGCACATATTGTTGAACAAGCCATCCACCCATGTTTGGAGATATTCTGATTAAGTGTGCTAAATACAATGAACTATAAATAAAGTCCAGCGTACTTCGTTTGTGGAATGTGCTTTTCTTACCTTTAGGAATAGGCTGAGGGTAGTCCTGCACTGTGGCCAACTCCACATCAGGGAATGAGGCACAAAGGGGCTTGTCCTCCTTTAGCAGGTCTGTGGTCTCACTCTTGTTGATAGAGCCGTTCTGTGCCAGACAGAGGTCTCTGTTCCCATTAGCCTCTGCTTGCTGTGAGGACAGATCCAGCAACGGGGGCAGAGAGGTGTCAGAGATGGGCGAGGTGGAACTTGTTGCTGAGCTGAACAAGGTTTGTCGGCTCTGATGAACGCCAGACTTTACTTGCTGAGAGGAAAAAATAGACAATTAAAGTTGTCGCTTTTATTTACAGTAATATGTATATGAACTTAACACAAAAAGGAAATTTGATTTTTTTGGTTGTTGTTGTAAAAATACTTGCTGGCAATAAATCTCATGTTTGAAAGCCCATTTATTTCCCTTTAAACTGTGACATTTCTGTTAGGAAAATGCTTTTGTGAGTTAAACAGCACAGTTGAGTAAATCTCTGCTAAGCAAACCGTTTATTTTGCTACTGACTCGTGCCATTTATTGAACTGGGTGATCGAAGTCAAGACATACTGGCAGTTTAATAATTTATTTTATGAATGAGGGACTCTGTACCACGTGGAAGAGCCAGCTTGGCCACACACAGCAGTGGAATGACATCTTATTCTCAACCTCTGTCACAAGTCAGCTACTGGTGGTTGTGTTGGTCAGTCTGGAACAAATGGCATGCTCAAGCAGATCCCACAGGGTTTCAACGGGGTTGAGGTCAAACGACAGACAGGTCATCATTTCATCCTCTCCATTGCCATGTTCTTGAGGTATTCTCTCACAAACCTCACTGTTTGGGGGCAAGTGTTTTCATGTTGGAGGATGGAGTTCATGTCCAAGATTGTGGATATGAGATTACCACTGGTTGCAGAATCTCACCTTGTAGGACGCCCACATCACAGCCTGTCTGACATCTCCTGAAGTTGCCTTGGCATGGCTCTATCCAGATCAGTCCAATGTGGCCACTGATCACTGTAGCTGGGTCCATGATCACAGGTGGAATTACAAGCTCAAAACAAGTCAATAGCAGAAAATTGGCTAATTTTAATAGGTGCAGCCTTCAAATGCATTTTTCCTAACAAATGTGGGACCATTGAGAGAAATAAACAGGCTTTCAAACAATATAAGATTTACTATCAAAATGCATATCAAAGAAATAACTGACCAAACCAAAATCTCCTTGTTTTTTGCACTATGCTTAGTTTACAGCTTAAAGCATAATCTAAAAACAATTTAACAATCAAGCTCAAGATAAAAGAATGATTATCCACCTACATGATGATCAGGCACTTGTTGACTGTTGATACCAGCTGTGGTGCTGTGGTTTGCTGATGCTGGTGGTTTAGGGAAGGTAAACGAGCAGGGTTTTATCCAGAAAGGGTTGGAACATGACTGGGAAGCTGGAGAACTGGAGCTTAAGGTCACAGAGGATCCGTCACAAGGAGAGCGGGGCAGGAGGCTAAACCACACGCCGTGCTTTTCAGCCAATATTTTGGACAGTCCGTTACAATAAAGAACAGACTGAGGGCTGTAGGCCCCGATACATTGTTTGAGCTCAGGTGGTTTAAACATATCAGTTTGTGTGGTAGGATGAGAGGGATAAGACTTCGAGTTTGTAGAAGGAATGTTCTGAACATTTAAGTCCAAACCCTGAACCATTTTGTCTACTGCAGGTAATTCACCAAGGCTTTGAGGGTAGAGACTGTTGTTGTTTTGTGGGCACCGTGGCATGATGTTATCACAGTTTGAGTTCTGTACTGGAAGGAACACCTCCGGCTTCCTCTCTTCTTCCTGCTGCTCCTTTTGAACTTTGATTCCCTGCGGTATCTCCTCCTTTTCTTCCTCTTCACAGCCTGACGAGCATAAAAGCAAAGTCAGCTCTGGCCCAGTGGACACAAAAACTTTTGGATTTATCAACATTCTCCTTGCCTTCAACAAAGATGCCACCACAGTGTGGAAGGACCCAGTATCGCCTCTTGTATCGGTCCTCTCCAATAATTGTGGAGCGCAGTGAGTGAGACGAGTCAAACAGTTCCTGTCTGATTTGACTACGAAGCTTTAGAGACAAAAATCATTTGAAGTATTAATCCATTCACGATAGACATAAAGCGTCTCAGAGTTCATTTTACCTTGCACATGTCCTCGATCTGCTTCTCCAGTTCTTCCATGCTGTTTGAGTGCACACCATCCTGTAAGACCAAACGTCATTAATGTGAGGCTTAAATAAACAAACATTGATATGACCACTGGATTGTAGAAAAGTACTATAGTGCTCCTGACCTCTTCACAAAACTCTGTATTTCTCCTTTTATTTCTCCCTGGTTCTTCCTCCTCATCATCAAAGTCATTGCCATGCCCTTGATCTTCACTGTCATTCTCGTACTCCTCTTCTTCCTCACTATCTCGTTCTTTCCTGTTGCATTTAATTTTGAAGGAGGAGCATTTGAAGTTATAGTTGTTCTCGCTGCCCACACCGTTGTCTTTTTTTCCCACAGTTCTGGCATGGATACTTCTTAGTCTAGTAACACAAGAAAGTTATTTTAGAGATTTATTTTAAATACAAAATACTTAGCCATATGCGCACAACTTTCAAATAAAAGCTCTGACTGTCCATTTACTCACTTGCGCAACTTTCCATCAATAAACCATTTATCCTTTCTCAGGCTGGTCATGTGATCGATTTTTTTGTCAATCTCACTGAAAAACATCAGATAAAACCGTCAACTCTTTGAATGCCAGAGGAATCTAAAGGGTGACCCAATGGGGATGTTTTCACAGACCTGGTTTAATTCCCCCAACAATAAACTAATATTCTTGCTTTTCCCCCACATTTCATGAATCTCTTTTACGCAACGCTTATTACGCATCACAGAGTGCATCAGGTGTGTTTCAAAGTGTAAGGGTAATGTTTGATGCAACCTTGTGAAACGGTCAGGCCCTGTCATATTAGATTTTGCATTTATATCATTTCAAGACAGCTGAAGCCTCCATGAACTAAACAAGCCAGCAGACTCCATTTTAAGATTAACTTAAAGTCTCAGGCTGCAGCAGTGCACCTAAAAACACCCAATATATTTTTCTTTATGTGTCACATGGTAAAACATTTCTGCTTCAGGGTTTTGCACATTATACAGACGAAGATAAATATGCTGGTCCCCTTACAGCTCGTTGAAAAAAAAAAAGCTTCATTTGTCGTAAACTTTTTCAGTTAAAAGCAACTGTCTAATGTAGATCTACATACCATCATTATGATAGCGTGAACAAAAATTGTGATTTGTTGATTTCTTTTTTTTACAAAGCTATGCTAAAACAGCACAAACAGATTAGAGGATACCCTTAAAGAAACTACTGGTAATAATTTCTGCATCATAGCCATGTTTCTAACTAAGGGTTTAATTAGCATCACAGATCCCTTCAGGTTTATCATCAGTCATGTTGTTCATCCTGTTTCAAGGCAACAAACATACAGCTGGTGTTGTGTCCACCACACTGATGATGAAGCAGAGAAAACAAAAGGGATAGCTGTCTGAGTAGCTCGTAAAGATTATAGATACAAATATTAAAAGCTAAAGGCCACAAGTCCATCTACAAGTAACTTCATGCTCTGGTCAGCACTTCATGAAAAAGCTAAAAACTGATCATCAACAGGCATGACCCCAGATTTAAAGCCCTGCCACATCGATGATGAGCGAGAGAGGATATTCAACCACCTCATATGATGACCGTGCAAGAAGAGATATTATTGTAATCTAATAAACTTTTTTAATTTAAAATTATAATCTTATTAACTCTTTTTTTTTTTATCTCTGTGTTGTTTGCAGTCTGAGGATGACAGCAGCTGAGTCTTCTTCATCCACCAGATCACCTCCAGCTAAGAAGTCTGTAATGACTGAACTTGTTTACTTGGCATATTTTCAAAATAAACATTTTGTAAGTCTTTATTTTTGGCCTTTTTTGTATCAAAAATTAACCGAACTGAGCCCTCCTTGAAACTGAACCGAGCGTAACGTTACACCCCTAGCTAAAAGTCTTTCACAAACACAAGCATGGCTCTAACTCACTTTTACACTGGCGTTAATTATGGTGTGTTAGTAGCCGAGAGTCAGCTCCAACTTATACTCCAATCTGTAACTGATCGAGTGAGACCGTTTTCAAACGTGGGACATTAACTATTGAGAGTCAACTCTGTCAGCGAAATATCTCATGAATCAAATAAGAAATTTTGATGAAACCCATAAAAATAATTACAGGATGTAAATATACAATTGATTAACTTTTGGAGTCAATCCAATTCAAGATGGCTGCCACAGCCATCTTGAATTAGAGAACACAAAAACAGCTATGAACTCCGCCTGTTTTACTGACACTGAACTAAAATTTGGTGTGGTGGTAGTAGTTGGAAGACATTAACACATACTCAACAGCTAACACATCTTGCAAGATCTCACATTATGGTATGAGACTGTGCATTCAGTTATTTACAGAATTTGACCCAAACAACTAAACAAGATGAGTTCTTACCTGATCACCGCTTTACTGCAGCAGAGCTCGTTTGCCAAGAATGCCAGCACAGCAGCCTTCTGTGACGGACTATGAGCCTGAAAAGCTTTTGTTTTTAGACTAATAGCCAGAGAAGCCAGCTGTGTCTCCTCAGGGTGGCTCTCCATGTACATCTGCAGAACTTCAGACACATTGTCCCGGTTGATCTTCACATTAGACAAATGGTCCCCAAAAACAGTTTTGTACTAAAAAAAAAGAAGAATAAAAACACGGGAGTCATGTAAATCTTAAGTAAGAGTTTCTATTTATCTGTTGTACATGTAAATAAACATTTATATTTGTTTTTAAGTGTCTGAATAAGGAATGGCCTTTCAAACAATCATCTCTGGCTTAGGAACCATGCAGGAAGTATCACAGTAATTCTGAGAAAACTTAACTTGGAGGCATTTATTGTTCCAAAATTTATATTTTACATTTGGGGGGAGTCGTGGCTCAGAGGTTAGAGAGGTGGGCCTGTGATCCGAAGATCGCTGGTTCACGCCCTGGCCCCGACAACATCAAAATTGTGGGTGGGGTAGGTGAAGCACCCACACTTGCCCCCATCCTCATTCACCCCACTCTGGGCCCATGAGCAAGGCCCTTAACCCCCATCTGCTCCCTAAACAGGTCTCTCTTGAAAATGAGTTCTCGTGGCTCAATGAGACTACCTGAATAAATAAAGGGTAAATGAAATAAAAAAATATATTTTCAAGAACTGAGAGCCTCTTACTAGAAAAAAAAAAAAAAGCTACATCCTCTAAAAAGGTATAAATTATATATTCTAAAGCACAAGATGAAGCCTTTGTATAGCAGCTAAAATGTTGATTTGTTAGTTGGGGACTGCCTAGAAAAGTAGCCACCTAATGCAAAATATTCAAGATGGCCACCTTTGCTAAAAGGGAAAAAACATGATAACTCAGCTATTTTAAAATATATTGAGCTGAAATTTGGTGTGGTGGTACCTGCTAGTGATGTACAACATATTCTGAATTCAAATCTAAAAATGCTGTCAAATCTACATTTTTAAATGGTCGGAACATGGCAGTCTCCGTCAAAGTTTCTCCTGGAACTGTCTAGTTTGTTCAGCTATAGTTTTGAAATAATGGATGTATAAACTGGGCCAGACTATTAGAGTAATAAAGACGTGCCTTTAAGTGAAATATCATTTACAAAAGTTGTGAAAATGCTTCTATAACTAAAACACCCATACATCTGGCTTTAAACTTGCAAAAAAGATATCCGAAACACTGCACTGCATTTTCTTGTGGCAGATGGTTGTTCGTGTCCCATATGTACAGTATGTATTTGATATTTATTTAATATGTATATATGTATTTGTTGAAGAATTTACAAATCAACAATGGTACAAAAGCTACATAGATAACAAGCACTCACCTTGCGTCCTGCAGGTACACCAGGGTCACACACAGCTGCAGACAGCATGCTCACCAACATGTCCTGCACATTGTGCATACTGTCCCCGATGTTAAGCAACCCCTCTTGGAGGTTGCTGACAGTGAGCATGTCTGAGTTTAAGCCCAGTTTCAAGACATCTCCAAAATTGTGCAGGAACTGCAGCACCATTAGGCAGTCAGAAATAGTTTTTCTAGGTAAGATCAGTCCAGGCATACAGGACAGCTCTGGAAGGGGCTAGAGAGAAATTATATTTTAAAACATAAAACGCTTATTTGTTGTCTATTATTTTAACTACTGATGAAAAAAAAATATCTTGAAGATGTATGTTGTCAAAGTCTTCATTGATCTGATTATATGACTCCTTTATGTTTGTGACATCTAGTCAAAGTTATTTTTAAGTGTAATGGTGGACTATTGTAATTTTTTTTTAAATATCATAACCTCCATGCAAAGAACTCCAACAATGGCATAATTTATTTTCTGTCAACAAACACTGAAGATAGAAGGAAGATCTAAAGTTTCCACACTAATTTACATCATAGACAAAACATTTTCATTTGACATGTCATACATAAACAGTTTAATGTTTAAATACCTTATGATCTGTTAAACACATGTCTTCCTTTGGCTTTCTTAGCTCCTTCGCCTTTTCCAGTTCCATTCGACGAAATGCCAGTTTCTTTTCTTTGTTTACCCGTATCTTATCCCTCTTTTCTTGTTTTAGACGCTCTTTCTCCTGCAACACAGATAAATGACAGTGCTATATTACATCTATTTTTAAAAATAGAGCAGGTCTCTCTTGTAAAGGCTCAATGGGATTTACCTGTCTAAATAAAGGTTGAATGGGAAAAAAAAGCAACAACACAATAAAATATATATTAAAACATTAGACATAAAATGCATTGCATTGTATTTGCAATAATTTCATTACAACTCTTAGAAAGTTATCAGTTCCCCTTCCAGAGTTGTCTTCTTGAGTGTTTATATATTTCGTGAATACGCACGCGCACGTTTCAGCTGCTTCCACTAACAATGAAAACTAGCGAGGTCTTTAAAAAGTTATTCAATTCGTGTAAACAACAACAACAACAAAAACTAATTGCAGCGTGACTCGCATACATTGAGGGGTCTGATGTCAATATGTGACTCGTTTTTTTTAAATTCGCCTACAACAACACTGGAAACAAACATCTGCAGTTTGTGAAAGTTAATCACCTCCAAAGTAAAAGCACATCCGGGTACTTTGGGATCAAATGACGTCAACGTAAACAGTCTTCTTAGCGCTGCCTCTTGTGCTTCTTGCAGTCTTTTTCTTTGTTTTCGTTCCTTGTCCTGTAACCTGCGTTTGTTCATGGCCTGCTCCGACTCGTCTCTTCTCAGTAAGCGCATGGCCAGTTTGGCCTCCTTGGTCCGAGTCGAGCGGCTCTTCCTCCTCACCTTCGGCATTCTGCTCTCCTGAAGCGATGAAAGACTCGAACCAAAGCTCTGAATCGCGCTCCCCTTCCTTTCCTCTTCCTCTTCCTCTTCTTCGTTTTGGCAGGTTAGATGCAGCGTTTACTGCTGCCTCCTTCAGGCCACTTTTGTCCCACAGAACTGGTTCTTCTTAGCTTTTGGCACAGCCTGAAACTTGCTCTTCTGTATTTTACTTCTGTTTTATTGATTGTAATTCAATTAAATTCAGTTTATTTATGTAGCGCCAAGTTAAAACACAAGTTATGTCAGTGCACTGAACAAAAACATTCGCATACATTATAATATAAATAGTAAAGTTATCTATCTAAGGAAGGAAGTTTACCGACATTGTTTTTATCAGTTTTTATTTCCTTGTTTTATTGTTTTAATGTTCTTTGATTTGACATGCACAGCGCTTTGTTGCAACTGTGGTTGTTTTAAGTGCTTTATAATAAAATGCAGAAAGAGGAAGGAACATTTGTATTTTCAGGTGCACAGCCCTTCCTTACAAACTACACACTTTTTAAATCACGAAAAGTATCATTGCATTATTCCAGTAACAAAGAAAAAAATCGAAAAGATTTAAACATCATATAACAAAAATAATAGATACTGAATATCTGAGGTCCACACCCTGTTGATTAACCTTTGATCAACAGGGTACAGTATCGAGTACTCTGAGCCACGAGAGAGGAATTATTTCCCAACATCCATCCATCAATTATCTTTACCTGCTTCTTCCTTTTCGGGTTGCGGGTGTCACTGGTACCCATGTCCAGCAGTCACTGTGCGAGAGGTGGCGGACACTCTGGACAGGTCGCAAGTTTATCACAGGGACACAGAGACAAACAACCATTCACTCTCTCACTCTTGCCAAGGTCAGATGCTTTTCCCTTCCCCTCTCTCTCCACTTTGCTTTGCTGCTCTGTCTGTCTGTGAAACTGCTTCTGAGCCTCTCTTGCGTACCTTCCGAACCATAATTATAGACTTTATTTGATCAGTTGGTCCCTCAACACAATTAATAACATTTCTTCGAAGATAAGACAGGCTTTAGATGAGCCAATTTGCCCTGTTGGCATGCACGCAGCTGGATATCTCATCGACTTGAAGATTTGATGATGTGTCTATCTCTGCTCCGATTTGTGGATTTTAAGGACGCATATTTAATTGGATTTACGATAACTGGTTCCTGCTTTTTGGATTCGGCTGGTTGCTGGTTTTATCAACAATCAAGGAAGTCGTCGGCAGCAAATTTGGACCCGATCACGCTGCTTGCCTTTATGATGGCTTGGTTCATGCCTTGAGTACCCAGACTCAAATGTTTTGGGCAGAATGGATCAGATCTCAGGGATTTTACTCAGGCATGTTCCATCAGTGTGGCCATTTAATTTGGACATTTCGGAACCGAGTGGACCAACACAGACTCAAGGTAGATGTCATTAAGTTCTGCCTGTCCCCCAAAAAACTGTGTGTTTATCTGAATTTGGCTCATCTGGCTGGCCTTGAAGGCCATCTTATGCCTGGAGAACATGTGATCTGACACGAATACTGATATTGTTCAAATACTAATGAATTTAGGTTAAAAAAACATTTTATATGCAATTCTACAAAAACGCTTCTTTTTCCCTTTTCTTCTTTTTTGCATTAAAGCATTTAACTGAGATCTGAGCAAGATGTCAGATTTTATTACGCTTCTGTTTTCTTCAGTTGATATTTTTACATTTTTCTTTTTTTGGCTTTTCCCTCTTCAGAGGTTGCCACATAAGTCATCCTCCAACTCACAACTACCTCCATGTCCTCTCTAAATGCATCCATATATCTCCTGTTTGTCGTTTTTACTGGTAGTTGCATTTCTAACATCCTTCTACCAATATACCCACTGTCCCTCCTCTGGACATGTCCAAACCATCTCAGTCTGGTCTCTCTAACTTTATCTCCCAGTTGTTCAACCTGTGCTGTACCTCTGATGATCTCATTCCTAATCTTATCCATCCTCATCACTCCTAAGGAGAACCTCAACATCTTCATTTCTGCCACTTCCAGTTCTTTCTCCTTTCGTTTCGTCAATGCCACTGTCTCCAGACATAGCTGGTCTCACCACTGTCTTGTAAACTTTTCCTTTGACCTTTGCTGACCGACCCTTTTGTCACAAATCACTCCTGAAACTTTTCTCCATCCACTCCATCCTGCCTGGACTCTCTTTTTCACCTTTTTGTCACATTCCCCATTTTCCTGGATAGATGACTGCAAGTACTTGAAGTCCTGCACCTTTGTGACCTCTGTTCCTTGTAGCCTCACTGTTCCACCGGCCTCCCTCTCATTCATTCACACACATGTACTCTGTCTTACTACGGCTTACTTCCATTCCTCTTCTTTCAAGTCCATACCTCCACCTCTCCAAGTTCTCTTTCACCTGTTCTCTTCTCTCACCACAGAACACAATGTCATCTGCAAACATCATACTCCATGGGGATTCCTGCCTGACCTCATCTGTTAGTTCGTCTGTCACCAGAGCAAACAAGAAGGGGCTCAGAGCCGATCCTTGATGCACTTCCACCTCCACCTTGAAGCTATCTGTCACTCCTACAGCACATCTCACCACTGTCCTGCTGTCCTCATACATGTCCTGTACAAGTCTAACATACTTCTCTGCCACTCCAGATTTCCTCATGCAATACCACACATCCTCTCTCGGCACTCTGTCATATGCTTTTTCTAAATCCACAAAGACACAATGGAGTTCTTTTTGACCCTCTCTGTACTTCATCAGCATCCTCAAAGCAAAGGTGGCATCTGTGATGGTCTTTCTTGTCATGAAACCATACTGCTGCTCACAGATTGTCACCTTTCGTCTAAGTCTAGCTTCCAAAACTCCCAGATCTTCATCGTGTGGCTCATCAACTTAATTCCCCTGTAGTTGCTACAACTCTGTACATCACCCTTGTTCTTAAAAAATGGGCACCAGCGCACTTCTTCTCCATTCCTCAGGCATTTTCTCACCCTCAAACATGCCATTGAATATTTGAGTCAAAAAACTCACTGCCATCTCTCCAAGACATTTCCAAACCTCCACTAGTATGTCATCAGGTCCTTCCACTTACAGTACATTACAACTAACTTACATTAGTTTTGGCAAAAGTGTTTTACGTCAGATGCCTTTCCTGACACAACCCTCACCATTTACCTGGGCTTGGAACTGGCACAAGTGAAACACCAGCTTGTGCTTCTTAGTGGCTGTTTCCTGACAATTTTTTATGTTATACCTAAATCATATATAAATACAGAGCTACTGTGTATTCCATCACTGCAGATAGTTGCATATTCACACAAATATGCCAAAAGAAATGTAAGGCTGTGGCATAAAATATAGTAAGAGGCGCAAACTCGGCATTAATTCACCTCTGCCTTCTTCTGAGCTTCTACAGCTTTCAAGAGCATCATGTGCTGCCTGCGCCGCTCCTTCTCCTACCAGAAACACAAACTCTGTTTTATATGAACTTACAAATGGGCTTTTGTTGTAGACATTACAGTGGGTCTTAGAACTTTAAGTACAATCTATAAAACATGCAAATTAAATCACAATTTGCACACTGTGATGATTAAATGTGCAATCGTAAAACCAAAAACACTCAAATGAAGGGAATGATGCATGCAGACAGCACGAGTATTGTAATATAGCAGCTAATAAAGATCCAACAAGTTGAGCACCTGACACAGCAATCAAGATCTTTTGGAGTTTGTGACGTAAACACAAAACACAAAATGATTTTGAACAAACAAATGTGTCAATTCCAAAACAGATACTGTGCGTTTGCTCTCAGTTTATTAGAACACCATTCAGCCTGATAATAACTCAAAGTGTTCAGCAGATAGTGGATGCATTTGTTCAGCAGATAGTGGATGCATTTCTAAGAGACCTACAGCAGAGTGTGCTGTTCTGGAAAAACCATGCAGAAAGATGCACCATACGTCAGCAGCAAATGCTACATGCAACATGGAATATTGATTTTAACTTTTCATTCCAAAACATGCATATGATTTGTTGTTAACTGAGCAAAGCCAAACATGTTCATACCATTTCAAGCCTATGTCTCTCCAACTCCTGGTAGAAAGAGTTGGTAAAGAGGAAAAATTAAATAATTCTTAAAAACAAACACCAGAAACATTCAGTCTGTTAAAAAATAGATCACTTGTGCATATGATAATCAGTTAAACCATCTTTAAGTGTTTTTACAATAAATGTAGGGTCAGGGGAGTTTTACAGTGCTGTTGTCGAAAAGAAACGTGTACCTGTTTCAGTATGGCAGCATGAAGTCTACGAACTTCCTTCTCCTGTAAACAAGAATAATTCAATTAGAAAACCAAAATATGAACACAAATTAACATTATTTAAAAGCACAGAAATGAAAGGCTCTCTCTTTTTGTTGAACAATGTTAGAGCTCAACTTCCAGCCCTCAAAGCATCACTGGTTAATGGGATGTGCAAATGGAAACATTATCAGTAATAAATGCATGTACAATGGAATGAGGTGATCCAGCCTTTTCTAATTACAGTGATAAAACAAGGCAATCAACATCTCTTTATGCACCAACAAGCAGTACAAAAGAGCCAGAAAATTGTATTATTACAGAAACGGCATGTCAGAGGTCCAGGTTGTTGGTATGCAGAGCAAGACAATTGGTGAATTTTATTAACGTTGTTAAAACAACCAAACATCGCTTGTAAATTTTTGCTCACCTTGGTTCTTTTCTCAGCTTCTAATAATTTTGCATTGGCAGCTGCTTCTTTTTTCTTTTTCTTTTCCTGTGTGCACACAAAACATGTTGGGGTCACACAGACACAGTGTGTACACAGACATATGTTTTCCCCCTAGACACTATCATCTTTGTTTACATCGTTATAAAAAATACAGGACCAGGAGATGCTTTAAAAATCATATGCAAACAGTGTACAGATCACATCTAACATATTGAAACGTTGGGGAATTATACTCATTTGTTGTCACGCACTGAGACAAAATGGCTGTAGTTATAATGAAAGAACAGCAGACAGAAAGTATAAATTAAGCAAAACTTCTATCAGTAATTATATCCCCAATGAAATCCTGTTAAGAGCCACTTGCCATGCGTGTCAGCTGAAATTTGATTTATAAAAGCTGAAATACTCCACAGCTTGTATTAGTGAGAGAATGTAAAATAGGTGCTTTCACCTAACTGTGGCAAATCCCCCCGTACTTAATGAAATACTGTATTTTGTATTAAGCTCCAGCACGATATGAAGAGATTTTCATATTCAATAGCACTTCTGCAAGAAACCAATTAGGCATGTTATTTTTTTTCTTTCAAACTCCATCAACACCAGAGAGGAAGTGTTTCTGCAAGAACTTTCGGGACGAACCTCGAGAACTTGCTGTGCACGGAGTTCTTTCTCCAAACGAATGTGCTGAATGCGCTTGATCTTCTCCTGGTAGAAGGATGAGGGTGAGATCAAATGAGTCAACTGTTAATTCATGCACGTTATGGAGGGGTGAAGGGGAGCAGAATGTGGGATGGAGTAGGCCTACGCAGTTGTGGAGGGTGGAGAATTTTAAAGAACAGCAGTACAGCAACTTTCTCTTAAGAGTATTAAAGTATTTTAACTGTACAGTAGTCCTTTGTTTATTGCGGTGGATCCATACTCTGAAGTCCTGCTATAAGTGAAAAACCGCGAAGTAGGAATAGTAGTACAAGTAGTAAGTAGTAGTTTATTTTAGTATACACCTGTATATATATAAAGGCGTTTTACAGTGTTGTAGTCAAGACCACCTAACCCGAGACCAAGTCAAGACCAAGAACAGAGTGTACCGAGACCGAGACAAGACCAAGACTTTTGGGGTCCGAGACCAAGACCTCAAGTCTTGGAGCTCAGTCTTTTCACAGATTATCTGTCTTATACTCATCAATACTGACACGACATAGTGACAGTGACAGTTTAAAGAAATATGTAAAAAAAAAAAAAAAATGTAGCTTTTATAAAAAATATTTTTATTAAAGTTACATACTGCAACTTTAAGTTTGCTTTTGAATGAATGTATCAGCGTTTATAAATTTTCAGAGCTACATAACAAATAAATCAGACATTCAGTGGTTTTTGCACAATCATTTTCATGTCATGTGACCCACTGACACAAAACGTATATTAAACTACTCTACTAGACCTGACAGACAAGGCACCTTCATTTATTTCTCATTTTAAAGCATTTTGTAATTTTACATAATTTATTTGTTCAAAAATCACGGTTTTCACTCAATAATTAGAAAATGCTTTAAAATGAGAAATAAATGATGGTGTCTTGTGTGTCAGGTCTATTAGAGTAGTTTAGCATTAGTTTTGTGTCAGTGGGTCAAATGATGTTAAATATATTAATCTTTGTTTCTGAAGAGTGTTTGGTTCATTAATTTGTTGACGGTCCCTAAGAGAACCATTACATCTTGGAGGAGGGGAAGACTGAGCTCAGCTGAATGAAATCAGACTGTCTGATTTGGATCGAATGAGAGGAACTCACCGCTGAAGCCACGGAGCTCGAATGTCCAAAGTAAAACTAACTTCACCGCGGTAGAAAATTGAGGCTCCAGCAGAACGAACCGTTCAGAAACAATTTGAAATGAGAAAAAAAAGCTATTTAATAACTGATTAAGTCGTGTTTTAGACTGCTTATTACTAGCGAATCTATTCTGACCCAAAGTGCAGCCGTGACTGGTTCTGAGTGACGGCCTTACAGCAGACAGCTGCTCCCCTCTCTTCCAGGTACTGTGTACTGGCACAGAATCTTTTAGTGGTACGCAGTACTGGACCGACTTACTTTCACTCCTGGTTGCGACGTTACGTTCTCTTGTCTGTATTATTCTGTTGGTACAGAACTGCGTGCGAGTGAAAGGGGGTGGGCGTGGCAGGGGTAACAAGAACATGTATTTAGCAATGAGTCACGTTATCACTTGGATTTGAATCAGTACGTTTTGCTTCAATAAAAACAAAGATGTTAACAAATAAACTGGAAAATATTTTGGCAATTTAGTGATATTTCCACAGTTGTGGTCTTGACTGGTCTTGAAATAAAATCCCGAGTCCTCAATGTTTGAGACCGAGACAAGACCAAAACCAAATGCAGTCGAGTCAGAGACAAGACCAAGACCATCAAAAAGTGGTTTTGAGATCGGTTTCAAGACCAAGACCGGTCTCGAGTACTGCAGCACTAGCATTTTAAACCCTTCTCACAAACTTGCAATATTCTAAACAATGTTTCTAAACTCTAAAGGCTCTAAAAGAGCACAGAATGTCATGATTTCAGCTCCCTGCCTCGTCTGCTTTTGGCCCATAGCAAGCATTCTTGGCCACGCCCACTTCTCCGCTCTGCACGGACAACTGATCAGATGCAGCAGGAAGCTTATCCTGCAGTATAGGCTACACAAATGTGCAGTGAGTGATAAATAATTTTAAATAATTTATGTTAAATAAAAATGCCATGCTGATCGTGTGACTTCCATCAATCAGCCAATTGTGTGTCACGTCCCATCTTATTTTGAAAAACCGCAATAGAGCGAGTCCGCGATAAACGAAATGTGAAGTAGCAAAGGACTGCTGTACTTCATATATTTTCACCTCAAATTGTATAAACTGTCAACATGAAGAAAGTGGCTACACATTTATAAACTAGTCCTATGTAAAAGAAAAGAAAAAAAAAAACTTACTTGTTGCTTAAATTTTTTTATCTCCTCTCTTTTTTTCCGCCTCTCCTCTGCAGCCATTAAAGCTGTAAAACACAAAGCTGTTAGGTCTGAGCAGAGAATATCATCTGGATTAGAGAAAAGTCTGATCAGACAGCAGAGATTTACCTTGTTGCTTCTTTGCCTCCTTGGCTGCCTGCACCATGGCCTGTTTCTCCAGCTTTCTCAGTAACTTTATCTGAGCAGCCTGTTGAGCTATTCCTGCTGAGAGAGGAAACAAAACAGTAAAAAAATAAAATGAAACGAACCATCAGACTCTAAAGTTAGAAATATAAAAACTTTGTATGACAACAGAGACTTTGTCAGGATTATTTTTACTTTTAAAACTTCGTTTGTAGTTTAGTTTGAGAAAAACATCCCAAGGGCCACAACATTTTAATGTATATAATAATATGACTTTAGATAGATAGCATTCATACTTAAAATATATTAATTTGGAATTCTCAAAAGACATTTTTATATTGAATTTACTTGTTTATTTTGTTGAACAAATTATTGTAACAGTTCCAGATCTGAGGCTTTGATTGTTAAGTTCCTTCAAAAATAAAATATATTGTTTTAATACATTTAAAGTGAACGTAGGTGGTTCCACCTATTTTTACACTTTCGTCAACTGAGGAAAGAACATTTTATTTGCACTGACAACAAGAGCAGCACAACAAACTAAAATGAAACTGCAAACAAGCAGGTGAATAACAAGAATTATGATCATATAAAACAAAGCATGTTTACTATTTAGGCTAACTGAGCATGATAATTTGTGTGTAGTCAACCACACTGATGTATGAAAAAAAAATGCATGAAAATGTGAGGCAGCTCATGTTACTTGAGTATTTCTGGCATATAAACTGACCTTGAGCCTTCAGTTTTCTCATTAGCTTTGCATCATTAAAGTTTTGGAGGTTATTTTCACCAACAGGATGAAGGTATCTGACCCCAGGAACTATAGAGCTCGACTGCAGCTCAGACCTTTTGCCATGACTGCGCCTCCCAACCATGGCTACAATTCTGGAAGCGATCTCATCCTCGGCCAGTAAGAACCACTGTAAACCCTGAGAAACATGAAGGTGATGGAGGGATTCAGTCAGAAGGAGGAACGAATAGACCTGATGAGCTTTGGTCTTTATAAAAGAGAAATTTGTTACAGTTGGTTTTGTCATTTCGAAACTGGGATTTTACTCTTGACATCTATGACAACATGAATTGTTGTGAAATATTAATGTCAGTATTCAGATCATTCAGGTACAGTATACAGTACATACAGTAGTCCCTTGTTTATCACGGGGGGTCTGTACTCTGAAGCCCCACGATAAGTGAAAAATCACAAAGTAGGAATAGAAGTAGGAATAGTAGTACAAGTAGTAGTAGTAGATTATATATTTATATATATATATATATATATAATATAAAAGGGCGTTTTAAACCCTTCCCACACTCGCACTATTCTAAACAGTGTTTCTAAACTCTAAACACTCTAAAAGAGCACAGAATGTCATGATTTCAGCTTTCTGCCTCCAGATGCTCTCTCGGCCACACCCACTTCTCCACTCTGCACGGAGATCAGATGATCAGCTGCAGGAGGAAGCTTCTCCCACAGCTGTGGGCTGCAGATACGTGCTAAATCCATCCATCCATCCATTTTCTTTACCCGTTTATTCCATTTTGGGTCATGGGGGTCGCTGGTGCCCATGTCCAGCAATCACTGTGCGAGGGGCGGGGTACACCCTGGACGGGTCGCAAGTCCATCACAGGGACACATAGAGACAAACGAGACAAACAACCATTCACTCTCTCATTCACACCTAGGGACAATTTAGAGTTACCAATCAGCCTAACATGCATGTTTTTGGTCTGTGGGAGGAAACCGGAGTACCCGGAGAAAACCCACGCATGCACGGAAAGAACATGCAAACTCCACCCAGAAGGCCCCTGGACCGGGGTTTGAACCAGGGACCTGTTCGCTGAGAGGCAGCAGCTCTACCAGTTGCGCCACCGTGCTGCCACCACGTGCAAAATCATTTAAAATAATTTATTTTAAATTAAAAATCCATGCAGATCGTGTGGCTCATCCATCAATCAGTCATTGTGTCGTGTACTATTTTACTTTGAAAAACCGCGACAGAGCGAGTTTGCCAAAAACTAACCATGATGTAACGAGGGACTACTGTATTCAGAACAGAAAATTTGATAATAACTTCACAATATGCTGTTGAAAGGTAAAACAACACAACCATCATTTACCTCTGGTCCTTCTTGGCCTTCGTAGAAGTTACCCACTTTAATTTTTGTGCTAAAGCTGAAGTTTTCCCGTGAAATTTCAGTTATGCCATTTCTGATTAAATACTGAAGAGAGACAAAAAAAGCAGATGAGAAATAATCACCAAACAGTGTTTAAATAGTTCACATGTTAGATTAGTCAACGTGATCATTCAAAGTTTTTCAGTTTGAAGTAAATGTATTGTACAGCCTGTTGATTTACCTTCATTATATCTGGAAACTTAGACAGCCTCCTCCCACATGGAGCAAAGTAAGCCACGTTCCCCTGGAGACGACCTGCAACAGTCCTGATCCAGGTTTCTCTCCTCCACCTGAACAAATCCAATAAAAAAGCAAGTACTGATTTCAAACAACCAAATTAAATTGTAGACACCAAAGTGCTTTTCATAGAAATGCTCAGTGATCCTCCTTCTAAACAGTTAACCCTCATTTTCCAACCTTTTTTTTTTTTTTTTAATAAAAACATGCAGGCTGCAATTGCAGACAGAAAACATGCTGAAGTACAGTTTTAAGTCTCGTTTCCAGTAAACCATCCAATACACAACATCCCTGAAAGATGAAAGACTGTGCTCATTTGTGACAGCAGCATTTGTGGACAATAATTGAAAATATTGCTCATCTATGATGAAAATTATAAACCCTTGTGCATTGGGCTATATTTTAATTTTCTAGTCCAAGTTTTTGTGGTTTACTCAAACACTTTTTAAAATAATGATGTCATTACAATCAACATATTCAGTGTCAGCGGTCCTATGACTGTTGCTTTCAAGTATAATTTTTATTTATTGTGGAAAACAGCAGCAGTGACCAAAACTTTCTTGGAAGCTGGACAATTAAACTAACACAATGACCCAGTGAGCTCTAATCTTACACCAACTTTGACTGATTTTACATCAACAAGTTATTATGACAGTAAAAACAAACAGGATGTAGACTACGTGTAGGCACATTTTGTGCAGACCAAATAGGTCTCTCTTGTAAATGAGTCTTTGGGGCTCAATGGGAACTAACCTGTATAAATAAAGGTGTAATAATAAAATTTTCTCACCCAAACTTAAGAGGAATTTGTAGAGCGCTCTCATCTGTAATATTCCTCCTTCTCACTAAACAAAAAAAAAAACAAAAGCAGAAAATATATTCAATGGTTTTCTTTCTCCTAGTAGGAGCTGAACAACCACAAACTGTTGTGGCATTTTATTTAATTTTCTTTTCATTAGTATGACTACAATTCATACAGACATTAATTAGTGAAGATAAATTTGCTGGACACCATTCCAACAATACAGTGTCTTGCAGAGAGTATAATTTAGTTTAGAGAAATGTGCAGCATCTGCTTCCCTGATTTAAAATAATCATACGTATCCACAGATGAGATTGTGGGGAAAAAATACCATCTTGACTTTAGAAGGGATTCTGTGAGTAACACATTTCTGCTGCCTGGATGAAAGCTGAAACTTTCATATAGAATTGTTAATGCACTTGAGCTGGGAATTTATTTTGTCGGTACCACTTTATAGTAAGGCTCCCCTTATAGATGCTAATAAACTGTTTATAGATACATTATTAATTCCTCTATAAACCCTTCATTAATAACTGCTTATTATGCATTAATTAAGGGTGACCGAAAGACAAAACTGACCAGTTTTTTTGCCAAATAGTGAGCCAAATCTGTTCACCTATATATTTCATCTAGAGTTGTCATATTAAACATTTCAGACTAAGTTACAACCTTTTAAGCACAATAAGCATTTGTAAACTTGTTTATTTCGCATATAATATTGTACTTTATCACTGCATTGTAAGTATCTCCAAATAATATTATATCCTAAAAAAATAGGTTTACAAATGCTTATTGTGCTTACAAGGTAGTAACTTAGTCTGAAATGTATAATATACCATATTTTTCAGCCTATAAGCCACATTTTTTTTGCATAATTTGCATGTCCTGCGACTTATAGGCTGAAGCTGCATATTTATGTTTTTTTTCCCATATTTATAAACCAAGTTTGGGCTGAGATATGATGGTTTTCATTCATTCTGACTGAAAAAAATAAGAATCGAACAATACCATTTTCAGCCACAAGGCAGCAAAGTAGTAGTAGCAGTAAGGCATGCTGTTGTATCATGTAATAGGTAAACATGGCTATAATGACAAATTCAAACAAGTTCAAGACAAAAATAACTGGACTTCATTTATTATATTTTACTTTATACTTTATTGTTTTTGTCTTGAACTTTTTTGAATTTACCATGCCCTGGATTACTAAGAATCTTCACCAGCTATTGACACAATCGGATTGCCATATAACCCCCACCTTCGTTCTGCTTGCTGCTTGTAGCAAGTCAAACCAGATGCACCTCCTCGGTGAAATGCAGCTAATTTGACCATTAAAGTGCATTTATTAAGCAAATGTTAAACTGAGACGCACCTTTGCTATAATTTTGAGCAAACAAATAATTGCTTTAGGTGTTTTTCTTGTTAAATTTCGAAGAAACGAGCAGCGTTCCTCCTTTTTTTTCCTCCCTCTGCGCGCTCCTGGAGCACGAGGCAGCGAATACTTTTCAAATACAGCTGATTTGACCAGTAAAGTCCTTTTATTAAGCAAATGTTAAACTGAGACACACCTTTACTATAATTTTGAGCAAACAAATAATTGTTCTTAGGTGTTTATCTTGTTAAATTTCGAAGAAATGCGGAGACTCGTCCCTCTGCGCGCACCCGGCGCTTCTGCGAATCGTGTTTTGAAATACAGCTGATTTGACCGTCAAAGTGCATTTATTAAGCAAAAGTTAGACTGAGACACACCTTTACTATAATTTCAAGAAAACAAATAATTGTTTTTAAGTGTTAATCTTGTTAAATTCTTGTTAAAGTCCTCCTGTGCACGCTCCCGTGGTCGCCATTTGGCAGCCCATCGATTTTTGGCACAACACCGGCCCACATTTCTGGGTTGTCAGCGGTGATGCGTAACAAATGCAACGCGTCAGTGGTGATGCATAATAGATATGACGTATACAGCGAAGCAACATATTTATGGACTTTTCCACTTTTTTAGACATATTTGGACTGATGCGACTTATAGGGCGGTGCGACGGGTACGGTGGAAAATACGGTGACAACTCTAAATGAAATATATAGGTGAACCGATTTGGCTCACTATTTGGCAAGAAACTGGTCAGTTTTGTCTCTCTGCCACCCTTAATTAATGCATAATAAGCAGTTATTAATGATTTATAAAGTGTTTATAGAGGAATTAATAATGTATCTATAAACTATTTATTAGCCTTCTATAAGGGGAGCCTTATTATAAAGTGGTACCATTTTGTCGTTCAGAAGAGATGAGTTACCTGGAGTGGTTTGAAATGTGACAGATGAGGACGGGCTGTCACGTTTGTTCAGGGGGTCCGTGTTGATGACTGGGTTCAGCAAACATTTACATGATAAAACTAGAGGCTCAGTAATCTTCTGGTTGAGCAGAGAGCAGTTGGGAGAACAGTTCAAGGAGGAACAGTCAAAAGTAGACGCTGATGCTTCAGGTGATTTCAGAACAGGCTTGTCTGCATCACTAGCTGCTTCTGTTTCGACGAGCTCCTTGATGTGATCCTCAGAGCCGTCACTCTCAACATTACTCTCTGAATCTGCAGGGGATTAGAGACAGAGAACCACTCATTTTTTACAAGATGTATGTATCACAGCTGTTATCAATAACAATGTGTTGAACATCATCATAAAATCAGAAAACAGTGTCAACCTGAAAGGCTACTGTCAGAATCTTCATCCTCGCTTTCATCTTCATCGTCCTCAAAAGACTCGTCTGAGTCTTTGCTGCTGGAGAATTCAGACTCGTCATTTCTGGTCGAGTCTACATGCGCACTGTGTAAGTTGGGTTTAGTCAGGCCTCGTCTTTCATGCAGAACCATGGCGGCCTTCCCTGATCCAGGAACAAATCCTGATGAAGCAGAACATTTAAGTGAGGAAGAAGAGCAGTTTGACGTCTTCTTGGTCCCTGTGCTCAAGTTGATGGGCATGATGTCGGAGGCTCTGGCAGATTCAAAGAGTGACTTGCTGTTGGGAGAGCTTCTCTGGCTGCTGCGTTTAGTGACGAGAGCCAAAGGTGCATCTTGAACCGCACTGTGGGTCGCTCCATTCAGGTTCAGGAACAGGTTTGTGTCACTGCCAGTGGGAAGAGGAGAAAAAAAGAAGTGGAGTACTTTAACAAAAAGCAATAAGGAGGTGTGGAACTATTACTAGAAAGATGGTTTGAGACTCTTTATCACCTTTGGTTCTTTTGTTGTACAGAAGACGCCTGTTTCACAGAATCCTTCAACAGGAGGGGTTCATAAAAAAAATAGAAATAATTACTGAAACTGTCACTCACATTACATTACTGTGGGTGGGAACTGAAGACAGTTGAAGTGTAATAAGTAAAAGAGACAACGAAGAGCAACAATACAGAAAAAAAGCTGCTGCAGAATTTTTTTGGTTTAGTGCCACCATAAGACATGAGCTGTCATTTTGTTTTGTTGCTACAGTCAAACTTCAGCAAACAAAAGGCGGCATTTACTCAACAACCATCACATGAATTAAAACCCTCTGGCTGCTGATTGCTCCATTCTCCCTCTGTCTCAGAACGGTGACAATAACGGAGTTTTGTTAAAGAGAAAATGTATCTCGCTCTTGATAAACATCCCAGAGCACAACAAATCTAATTGCCTGTCAATTTTCTGAAGCCTGTTCTGTAGAAACTAAACGCATTGTTACTTTCAGCCATGCAGTGTCCAAGATGCTCATGTAGAAAAATAAAAACCTTGATAAGATTATCTGACATCATTCAATCAGGTCATCTGGACAGTTTCTTTTATTTTGTTGAGATGTTGCGTCTTTCATCCAAAGGACTTCATCAGTCCGAGGAGCCACAAACAAACTCAATCCCACAAGCAGCACACTCTCATAGTGGACCAACCAGTTTGATGGTGATAAGATGGTTTCTGGGGCCCGCCCTCTCCCCCATCGACTCCTCAAAGGCAGTCATAGCCAAAGTGGTTCAAAATGTCAAAGTTCATGTTCAATAATCCAGGTAGAAAATCCAACAAAGTTCTGTCAGGTCATCTGGATGGTTTCTTTTTTTTCTTGATATGTTTCGTCCTTCATCCAAAGGACTTCATCAGTCCTCTTATGGCAGTCTGCTCTAAGGCAACTATGGTTGCCTCAGAAGAGTCGATGGAGGAGAGGGTGGGTCCCAGAAACCATTCTGTCACCAGCAAACTGGTTGGTCCACTATGGGAGTGTGCTGCTTGTGGGACTGAGTTTGTTTGTGTCTACTCGGAATGATGAAGTCCTTTGGATAATGGACGAAACGTCTCTACAAAAAAAGGAAACCGTGCAGATGACCTAGCTGAACAATTGTGGATTTTTTACCTGGATTATTGCGCATGAACTTTGATGTCTTTATAAGATTAGCATTCACTGTCTGATTCAAAATGAATATTTTTTCAAAGAAGCACAGATTGTCAGTAAGTAAATTAAGATTTCATTTTAAGAATGTAAAAATGGAGGATTATGACAATGCAACAATGTGTAAAAATCAGAGCTCACCTTTTTCAGTTCAAAGCTGTTTGGCTGTAAAAAACGCTCATGTTGGAAGTTCCCACAACTCTCCTTTAGGCTGTTAACAGGGTGTGTGCACTTCTTTGGAGGCGTGGACAGATTGAGTTCATGTGAGGACTCCATTGAGGCTGGCAGCACATGTGAGGTTGAAGAGGAGTGGGAGAAAGGTTGGAATGAACCAGGAGGTGGTTGGTTAGGTAGTGAACACAGAGAGGACGGCTTCTTGGGGGAACAGAGAGCGAGAGATTTCAAATAGGAAGAACTCCGATTTGGCAAGGACGTAAAAGGGAGATGCTTTGGTGAAGTTAGATGGGGCATGTATTTTGATGAATAGGGATCAGGTGAAGATTTATAAGATGAAGGACAAGCCTGCCTATGAGACAGTCCTGTAGGTTGTATGACGCTGATGTGCTGCTGGTCTTCTTCCTGTGTAGTAGGGGCTCTCTGGAGGCCCAGTACTGTGGACTGATGGGAAAGGGGCTGAGGCAGAAAGGAGGAAGTCACAGGAACACTGTCGCAAAGACTCCCTTTAGTCATATTTCCATCAGCAGCATGAGGTCTCTTCCTTTTACTCTGAGAGGCGTGTGTCAGTCGCTGAGTAGGACGAGGAAAAACAAGAAGACAGAATGTCAAGTCAGCTCTTGCTGTGAGAGCATCACACTGGCAGCTCTGTCAACTAACACTCATTGAGCTTTCCTCCCACCAGCTGACTCCAATAAACCCAGTTTAACACGTTTCACCAATTCATTACACACAAAATAACTGACTTCACCAGAAGTTTTCAACTTTTACTCTAACAATATTCCTCTCTGGATTATTTTATAAAAAATAAAAAATAAAGTAAATTACTTAATACAGTAGTCCCTCCTTTATCACGGTGTTTAGGGGACCACGCCCTCTGTGATAGGTGAAAAACCACGAAGTAGGGATACAGCAGTCCAAGTTCAAGTTTCACCCCCAATCTCCTTTCTTCTGTGTAAATAAACCATTTAAAGTTAAATACTGTAATATTTTAAATAAACAATCAATGAAGCATTGATTGTTTATTTAAAATATTACAGTATTTAAATTTAAATTGTAGAGAAGTGCAGCAGGACAGCAAGGGGTTAACCCTTCACGCAGCAGATGCAGCACGGAGCAGAAATGTACTTCTTGATCAATTACACTGTAACAACTGAACATAGAAGTTCTAAAATAATTCAAAAATAACTTTTAACACATGTTTTGCAATTATGACCATTTTACGATGCGACATACTTTGAGTTTTAAGTTGGAAGACAAAAGTCAATCGGTGCATCTGGACAGCAAAGGGTTAACTCTTTACGAAGCTGCTTCAGCCAGAGGAGAAATGTGTGGGTGGCAGAGAGCAGAGATCATGACAGGCTGCAGAGGGAGCGTCTCCTTGCACCTAATGATTTAGCAGGTGCTAAATCCTTTTAAATAATTTATTTTAAATAAACAATCCATGCCAATTGTGTGTTATGCCTAATCTTACTTTGAAAAACCGCGAAAGAGCGAGTCTGCGAAAGTCAAACTGCGAAGTAGCGAGGGACTACTGTATAGTCAAGCTTCTGCATATATTTTGTAAAATGTAAGCTTATGTTTACAACTTTTATAAATACTCTAAACACATTGATGCTTACGCTGACTTTTCTTTTAACTGGACTCTTGTTTTTAGGATCAGCGCAGACGGTGTTTGGATCATTGCCGTCATCTTCCACTCTGTCAGGATCGCTGCTGGTTTCCTCACCGTCACTGGAGCTTTCTGACCAGGACCCTGACAAACAGCCACTCGTGCTGGAAATCTCAGTTGAACTTTTTATGGGCTTTGCAATGACATAAGTGGTAAAAATAAGATGGAATAATCATTCAACAAAAAAAACAAAACAAAAAAAAAAAAAAACAATAATCTTGATCAATAACTGACCTTTAACCTTTTCTTTGTTTTTGGGATGGCCTTCTGGTGTGATTGCAATGACTCATGGATGGTCTTTTGTCTCCGACTTGAATTGGGTTTAGTTTTTTCTTTCTTTTCTTCAGCTGGAAATGAACTGTGGTTCGCAGCTGAGTTCAAAGTAGGAGGAGAAACTCCCCTATCATTCACACCTACACAAACTGGTATTTAATAAAGTATCTTTAGATGGAGACTAATAAAAACCAAACAATATAAAACACAAACATATCCAACAAGTTTAACTTTTTATGGCTGTATAGGTTATTCTTAAGCCACACCTTGTGATTATGGGATACTTTTTTTAAAGGGTTTAAAAAGCATATGGGTATTTGTACCGTTTTACCTGTTTGTGACTGTACACCAACAGAATAAAGGCTCTTGAAAGTTGATAAAAATACAGGATGGAGACACAGAAAAGGGGGGAAAAAGGCTGCTGATTGGTTGGTATTTGTGCCAACAGGCTGCCACCACTCTGAGAAGACACAAGATGCAAAAGATAAGCATAAACAGTTTCAAACATCAGTCAACAAACTATACAAAAATATACAAATATTAGCACTGATAACTTTGCTCAAACTGAAGATTTGAATTAGAAATAACAGTTTAAGGTTTGATGAAATAGCCAGAGAAAAATGTTTTATGTAACTTTCTATAACAAGACCCACAGTTTTCATTGTTTTTGTAGGATCAATATTTTCATGAACAAACATGATTATTAATTTTACAATATACCTCAAAAATATTTTGGTGCAGGCCCATTACTTTAGTCATGATTTTCATTGTAATTTAGTAACTTTTTAAAATATTGTCTCTATTAAAAAGGGTTTATCATATTAATTTAAACCCATGTATGCACCTTAAACCTTCTTACCTTGAAATTTGTTGACTTGTGAATGAGCAGCCAAAGTAGATAGACCCAAACTTCCAAGCCCTCCAAACTCAAACTGACTTGCATTTGATGTGTTAAGTCCAAAAGAAGGACTATTGCACAGATTTGGATGTGCATCTACTGACATCTGCAATGGATCACCTGGAGAACAAAAAAGCATTGCTTCAAACATTAAAATCAATGGTTCGGTCAAAAGTGACCTATACGAGCAACATCCATAATTATCGGATCATGGGAAAATTCAAAAGTGATCACAAAAACAAGGATTTTATGAGCCGATTAAAAAAAAGACATAGAATATGACATTCAATGTGATGTGTAGAGACAAAATGTGTATTTAAAGCTAATTTTTTGTGTCAGAACATTGTATAAAGAGAACCAAACAGGCTAACAAGGCCTACTTACAGACCACAACACAAAAACCATTGTATCTATTCAACAGAAAGAAAACAATGATGAGTAGGAACTGATAATTATCTCTTTGCCGAGTCTGTTGAGAATAAATTAGCAGCGCGCTGGTTCAAAGGTTGTACAGTCAAGCAACCATTCTGACACAATCCGAGCACACCGAGGACCAACATGTCAACCCTGTCAAGTGTAGTTTCAGTGTCATGCTGTCTCCAGCCAAACTAAAACGCTTGAAGTTGTGCACTTGTAAGTTTTTTGTTTGCTTCTACCTTTTAATTTCTAAAGAGGTTTCAGTATATTTAGATATCAATACACTCGTGGGCTATTTAATAATTAAGAAAGATTTTATACTTCACACTGCAGGCTACTGTATCTGATTTAGAAGGTTCTATAATAAAATAATATCTAGTTAAATTAAACAAAAGCCAAGCAGTGCTTAACATGTATTCAAACTCTGTTCAACACATGTTCAATACATTCACATGTAAGCACGTTCCTTTTACCACTCATTTTAACAGGTGTGTGCAAGAACAGATTCAGTTTTGGAGTCAACAAAATATATTTTTGGTTTTCAGCCTCCAACCTTGCCACTTGGACATGTGGGTATGCAGATAAGAAATCTTAGAAATAACTCTGTTTATTTGAGAATTATAACCGTGTGATTGCAGGGGTACTATACCTGAGTGGTTTCAGTTTCAATACGAGCTGTTTAAAATTTATCTGGCATATAAATGTGCATGTTTTATGTGAGGGTGTGCAAATTAATAATTTATGAGAGTGTGAGTGTTTTTAACTTTGATACAAAAAAAAAAACCTAGCTATTCTGATGCATCTTATCCCAAAATACAAACCATGGTATGTAAATCAGCACATTATTTTGCGGTCACGGGTACTCTGACAGCTTATGCATCACTGCTGCTCAGTACATAATGGCTTTGGCCGCAATTATTATTCAGAGGAAACAAGAGATGCTGGTGGCTGCAAACCCAGTGTGAGGCTGACAGGCATGTCAAATTACACAAGATAAACTAGAGCTAAAAGAAAATACGCAAGAACATGCTCAGGTTTTAAATTGTTGGCATTCATTAATTCTATTTCATTCCTATCAAAAATGTCTAACTTATTATGAGAAGAGAAAGGTGGACCAGTTCAATCCCCTTTTCATATAATCAGATCTCAGCTGAGTGTTTTAACAAAAAATAGTTTGATAGCTTCTCTACAAGCCTCCAACTTTTTCAAAGATTGACATATATTATGCATTTAAAATGTGAACTGCATTTTATTTGTTGTCTGAACAAGAATATTTGACACTAATTATAATAACTATTGAAACTTATTCCTCTGTGATAAAGTAATAATAATGGAGTATTTCAATATTCACATAGATGTTGAAAGTGATGGCATAAACATAGCCTTTAATAATTTAACAGTCTATTGGTTTAACCCAAAATGTCCACACATCTACTCATTCTCATCATCACACTCTTGATCTGGTTCTGACTTGATCTGGTTCTGACTTATGGCATAGAGATTAAGGACTTAGTAATAGTTCCTCAAAATCCTGTTCTGTCTGACCATTTTTTAAATAATCTTTGAGTTTACATTAACTACACAGCCACTCACAGTAAATTTCATTATAGCAGGTGTTTATCAGAAAACGTAACTAAATTTAAAGAATCTCTTCCATCAACGTTTTCCTCTATCTTACAGAGTTATGCAACAAAGAGCAGTAACTAATAGTTGATAAATTTTCAACTTCAGTGCAAACTTCACTTGATAAATTTGCTCCACTGGAAAAGAAAGTGATCAACCAGAGGAAGCTGGCTCCTTGGTTCAATTCAGAGATACGTACTTTAAAACAGGCATCTAGAGAAACCTAGAAAGAAAATGACGCTCCACTAATGTGGAAGAATTTAATTTAACTTGGAGACTTGGTGTTATTTTTGATAAGGATATGTCTTTTAACCACCACATTAAAAAAGTTATCAGAACCACGTTCTTCCACCTGTGTAATATCACTAAAATGAAAAATATCTTGTCTAAAAACGATGCAGAAAAACTGGTTCATGCATTAGTCACGTCTAGACTGGACTGTTGCAATAGTTTATTATCTGGGTGTCCAAAAACTTATTTAAAAAGTCTTCAGTTAATCCAAAATGCTGTTGCCAGAGTTTTAATGACAGATGATAGAAGAGATCATATCTCTCTAGTTTTAGCTTCTCTCCATTGGCTCCCTGTCAAATTCAGAATTGAATTCAAAATTTGACTTCTAACCTACAAAGCTCTCAACAACCTAGCTCCATCTTATATTACATATCTTATATACCTAACTTTCCTAACAAAGCACTTCGCTCTCAGACTGCAGGTTTACTTGTGGTTCCTAGAGTTTCCAAAAGTAGAACGGGAGGAAGATCTTTCAGTTATCAGGCTCCTCTCTTGTGGAACCAACTTCCAGTTTCTGTCTGTGAGGCTGACACATTGTCCAGTTTTAACACTGGGCTTAAGACTTTCCTTTTTGATAAATCCTATAGTTAGGGTTGGCTTGTTATGCTGCCGTAGGCGTAGACTGCTGGAAGACAAATTAACCACATTTCTTTACCCTGCTGCTGTCTTTATTTGCTCTACTCTACCCGTTTGTATTTGTAATTATTTTATTTTTAACATCTGTTTTTGTGACTTTCTTCAAATAGAAAGTACACCTGGACCTGACGTTCTGTGTTTGTAAATTCCTCCTTCCTGTTCCTCTCAAACCCCCAGCCGGTCGAAGCAGACGGCCGCTCGTCCTCAGCCTCGTTCTGCTGGAGGTTTCTTCCTGTTAAAAGGGAGTTTTTCCTTCCCACTGTTGCCAATGTGCTTGCTCAGGATGGGAGATTACAACGGTGAAAATTAAGCACAATCTGCTGGCTTCCTTAGATAATTTGTACTAATTGTCTTTTTTAAGTATGCGAATGTTCTTGTACAGTCCTCTGAGACAACTTATGTTGTGACTTGGCGCTATAGAAATAAACTGAATTGAATTGATTCAATGCAGTTTGCAACATGGTTTAAAAACAAATCCCAGCATACCACGACTGATGAGAGGGGAGCTGCCTTCAGGACTAGAAGCTGGACTGTACTTGATGAGGAGTGTCTGAGGTGGAGCAGGGAAGTAGCTGGTGGAAGATGAGACTTTTTCAGGGGAGGGTGAGGCCACTTGTTTTCTAGGCTCCATCTCTGTCAAGCAAGCAAAGAAAGATGTAATTTAAAACAAATCATTAAAGGCTTCCATTAGACACACACTATGGAGCATATCAGAATACGTAATATCCAGTTTCAACAACTGATGAAACTAATGAATAACTCCCATAATATTATATTTTACTCCTGAATCAGTCTCTAAGTAAGCCATTGTGAGATAATTTAGTAATATCCTAAGTAAGCAGTCATCAGTATGGATATGTGGTATTCTGTCTTTTCAGCAAATTGCTGAAAATACTTTAGCACTATTTACAAAAAAATAAAAACCTCAAAACGTTGCCAACATTTCCATAAGTTTTAATAATGAAAGTGTAGTAATAAGAATAAAAAAATGTGAATTCAAAATCCAAACACATGTTTCATGTTTTGACTATGGCTTCTACATGCAATCGATCAATTAACATATCATGGCATGAATTCTGCAGACACACATCTCCATGACTGCTTCAAGGTGCTGGTCAAACCATACCTACCTCAAATCATATTTCCATCTAGTATCCAGTAGTTGTAATTTCCTACCAAATAATTACCATTTATTTTACACTATTCAATGTTTAGTACAAATCCAGTACAAAATAACTACCACTTTGCACCTATGCACTGACAATATGCATATGGCCCTGCATACACATGTGTCCATGACCCTGTATGCACTTATGTGCATAGGATTAAGTTGTGTTTCATTTCACAGTCAGCATTATTATACACCATAATCATAATATATATAAGTATAGTGATGCAAAAACTGCACATGGGAAAGGCACAGACTATTGACAGTGAAGATGTATTAAAGTGGATGCTGCTTAGATGAAATACAGAGAAAGCACAACCTAAACTGCTTGTGTTTTTAGGCAAATATTAGAAGCTTAACTTCTTCTGTTTTAAAATCCAGGGTTATTGAAAAAATCGGGGGCTACAGCACCAGTATACAACCCCTAGACCTACTAATTACAATAATAATGTATTTACCTTCATTTTATACACTTGTAGATTAAACCACATTAGGGCAGCTACCAAGGTGGGTATGTAATCGCGACAGATGGACATGAAATGGGTGGAGGTGAATACGAAGAAGGGTACAATTTGGTGACAGCACAAATTCACCTGGAGCCTTGCTTGGAGATGACTTGGCAGTTCTGAGCATCTGCTGCTTACAATCTTTGACCCCACAATCCAGAAAATGTTTGAGGAGGAAATTAAATTCAGCTAAAACGTTTCCTTTCCAGGCAGCACAGTGACACATTTGGTAGAGCTGCTGCATCTCAGCGAGCTGGTTGGTCTGGTTCAAATCCCAGCTGGGGGGCTTTCTGTGTGGAGTTTGCATGTTCTCTCCATGCATGCTCCAGGTACTCTGGTTTCCTCCCACAAACCAAAAACATGCATGTTAGGTTGAGTGGTTGTTTGTCTCATTTGTCTCTATGTGTCCTTTAGATGGACTGGAGACCTGTCCACGGTGTCCCCCTCCTCTCGCACAGCGACTGCTCGATATGGGCACCAGTGACCCGCAAGATTCCAAAAGGAAGAAGCGGGTAAAGATAATGGATGGATGGATGTTTCCTTTCCTGCTGATCTGGGTGTTTCACATTTTTCATGAACAGCTGATGTGAAATCAATTGTTAGTAGAGTTTCACCTTTAACCTTTGTTTATGAGCATAAACAAATGTCCAAGTGGAGAACTTAATGAGGGCTGCTAATCATGATCTTTCACGATGACAGAAAGAGGACTGTAGTTGCCACAGTTTCAGAAGATCAGAGATCTTCCAACAGCTCAACTGAAATCCTTTTTTTTTTTTTTTAGCTCTTATGCTCATGTCTTCTAGAAACAAGTTACAATGGGTAGGTTTGATGTTAGACCCTTCTAAAAAGTAATGAAGGGCTATGTTTGCCAATAGAAAGTGAAGACCTTCATAATCAGGCCGGAAGAAAACAAACCATGTGTTTTCCAGACTTGGTCTTCAAAAATCTCAGGTGGAAATTTTCTGGTTATTATGAAAGGCTCCATGAAAGCCACCGGACGCAAGCTGTATAAAAACAGTTCACAGAGTAAAGGATCAACAAGCCTGACTCAAGAGGCTGGGAGGTAGTTAACACAACAGTACTGCTGACATCTGACCAACTGTGACAGTCCAGCAGTCGTCCTGTCACACTTTAATCCAAAGTTGCAAACGTGTTAATAAATAAACACATTCAGGGGACAACTAATCCTTGATTTTCCTGTGTCAGCCTTTGCTTTTCATGTGTCACTGTAATCACATTTTTGACCTTCTATGCAAGAACACATGCATGCTGTGTACCAGCAGAGATCCACATGTGCTCACACTGCCAGGAGAACATTTACAGAAACACTGTGCTTACAGACAGGCGTTATTAGGAACGTCATTGTGCCACAAAATGCAATTGTCTTTACAATCAGTGCTTCAAATGTGTACAACCTTCCAATATTTATACACAGAAAACACCAGTAACCAAGATAAAGAGGCCTTAGTGTGACAAATGTTTTACATGTCTTGCAGCAGAATCTATATATGGATTATATGACAATCTGGGACTGTGATTAAAAAAAAAAACTTAAAAAAAACATGAGTACCATGTTTCACACAGTCTGAAGTCTATCATTTATGCAATTATCATGCTGTAGCAAATATGGCAATTAAACATAACATTAACACTAATGTAATTCTGTTTATTTTAATAACACAACGTTTAACAAAAAAACTAAAAAATCCTGCAGGCAAGTCACACAGCACACTGTAACAACATCAAATAACCAACACCTTACAGGTTGTGTGCATCATGTAAAAGGCAAAAAATAGCATAAAATAAATTGAATGAGTGACTGCAGTTCTTTTACTGTAATGTTTTGACCCCCTCAAAAGTAAGAATTATTTGTACATTTCCAACAAAGTTAAGTCAGGTCCTCTGGATGGTTTCTTTGTGTTGAAATGTTTGGTCTTTCATCCAAAGGACTTCATCAGTCCAAGGAGCCACAACAAACTCAGTCCCATAAGTAGCACACTCACACAGTGGGTCAACCAGTTTGATGGTGATATTTTCTGGAGTCTGCCCTCTCTCCCGTCAACTCCTCTGAGGTAGCCATGGCCAAAGTGGTTCAAAACATCAAATCCATGCTCAATAATCCAGGAAAAAAATCCAACAAAGTTAAATCAGGTCCTCTTATCACCATCAAACTGGTTGACCCACTATGTGAGTGTGCTGCTTATGGGACTGAGTTTGTGGCTCCTCGGACTGATGAAGTCCTTTGGATGAAAGATGACATGTTTCAACACAAAGAAACTGTCCAGAGAACCTGATTTAACTTTGTTAGATTTTTATTTGGATTATCAAGCATGAACTTTTATCTTTGTACATTTGTAGTTTTAAAACCATGTTAGCACATTTTTACACAGAGCTCAAGGAATCATTTAAATGGTTGTATGCTTTCTGGAGATTTATTTTATTTCATTTTGTGCAAAAGCTCTGTTATTTACAAAGTAAATTGTTATATTCATCTAAACATAATGTCTGAAAATGGAACATTTTTAGTCTTAACATTTGTATTAGATACATAAAGCATAAAGCACCATGGTACCTAGCTGGCTTAAAGTCACTGGGTCCACTTTTTGACATGTTTATGGTGAAATATGATATATTAAGGAGAAAAAACAATGCCACCTTTTTATTTAACAGACAGCAATATAATCTAATTGAGTATTAACACGAAAAACAAACAGAAATTCAGCGACTGAATACTACATTAAAAGGAAAAGTGAACATTTGCCTATTTGCATAGATTAAAGCCACAAAACTCTGGATCAAACGTTATTTAACAAATTGTATATCTAGGATACATTTTAAAAATCCAAGGTTTCAGATTCTACTGGAACAGAAAATAACTACGATACCTGTTTAATGCTTGTCAGTTAAACAACAGAGAATTGGTGATGTGAATTTGATGAATTTACTCAACAGTTACAATACAGCAGCAGCATCTGCTTGAAAAATGTAACATGATGTTGAATCAATCACAAATCTGCTAACTCGCTCAATCTGAGGTGGTGTAAATCTCATATTCTGAAGACGGCAAGGATAAAAAGTCTGTCAGTCTTTAAAGCAAGACATTACATTACCAAAAACCTCCCCCTTTACATGATCTAACAAACAGGATTTATGAACTGTATAACAAAACATCCAATGGGGCAGACGTTTTAACCCACTGTCGATGTCCATGATGAAATAAAAGGCACCCAAGATCAAGGTAAACATCAGTCTTACTGTATTTCCACTCCCAGCTCCTCTCTCCATCTATCTGAAGAGCAGCACATAAATCACAGGGGAACCATAATGGGAAGTGGGGCTGCAGTGTGCCAAATGAAGCAATAAAAACGGATCTTGAGTGTCCCTTTCAAGTCATTAGTGACACTGTCCATATGCCCACTGTTTCACTGAGGCAGATGATGCTGGTTCTATTCAAACATCTGTGCTCGGTGCACACACTGAACGTCCTAAATGAAGGTCAGAAGAAGTGAGAATTTAAACCTTAGGATATGGTCCCACATCCCAAAAACTGGATCATTCAAAGCTTAGAACAAGCCAAATGAAATGGTAACAGGACATGCTAACACAGCAACGGCACATTTCTGCTTTTCACACACTCCTCAGAAAAAACTATGATGAAAAACAAAACCACAAGAGCATTAAACTATACAATGGTTATAATGTCAGAGAAGTGAATTTACCTCAGGATAAATATGTCAAATTTAAAAAAAATACTGCATTTTTCCCTTGTAATTTTAAGCGATGGAAATTGTATTTTGGTGCAAAAACTTCTTTAAAAAGTCTTCATTTAATCCAAAATGCTGCTACCATAGTCTTAACTGGAGTTAGTAGGAGAGATCATATCTCTCCAGTTTTAGCTTCTCTCCATTGGCTCCCTGTCAAATCCAGAACCGAATTCAAACCCTTACTCCTAACCTACAAAGCCATCAACAACCTAGCTCCATTTTATATTAGAGATCTTCCATCCATCCATCCATCCATTTTCTTTACCCGCTTATTCCATTTTGGGTCACGGGGGTCGCTGGTGCCCATGTCCAGCAATCACTGTGCGAGGGGCGGGGTACACCCTGGACGGGTCGCAAGTCCATCACAGGGCCACATAGAGACAAACAAGACAAACAACCATTCACTCTCTCACTCACACCTAGGGACAATTTAGAGTTACCAATCAGCCTAACATGCATGTTTTTGGACTGTGGGAGGAAACCGGAGTACCCGGAGAAAACCCATGCATGCACGGAGAGAACATGCAAACTCCACCCAGAAAGGCCCCTGGACCGGGGTTTGAACCAGGGACCTGCTCGCTGAGAGGCAGCAGCTCTACCAGTTGCGCCACCGTGCTGCCGCTATTAGAGATCTTATTGTTCCATATTTTTCTAAAAGAGCACTTTGCTCTCAGACTTCAGGCTTACTTGTGGTTCCTAGAGTTTCCAAAAGCAGAACGGGAGGAAGATCTTTCAGTTATCAGGCTCCACTCTTGTGGAACCAACTTCCAGTTCCTGTACGTGAGGCTGACACATTGTCCAGTTTTAAGACTTGATAAATCCTATAGCTAGTGTTGGCTTGTTATGCTGTTATAGGCTTAGCCTACTAGAGGACAAATTGACCTCATTTCCTTAAATGAATTGTTAAATTTAAAAAAGTTAAATTCAAAGCAGTCTACTCCTCAGATAAATATTGTTAACTTATTATTTTTATATATGAATGTTTCTGTTCAGTGCCCTGAGTGACTTCTGTTGTGACTTAGCGCTATTTAAATAAACTGAATTGGAGTGAATTATAAACGTTTCAATACTGTTCGACTTTTAAAAAATGCTTTATCAGATCTAAAAATGTCAATCAGGATTTCAGGTTTTAAAAGTGACATTGTCCCTATAACAAGGCTTGTGGGCAGCTGTGGATGAGTGGTTAGACCAGAGCTGAGTGAAGCTGACACCCCACCCACTTCCAAAATTAAAGCAAATAGTCTGAATGGTTAGTGCTCCGTTAGTGCTGGTTTGTGCCGTTAAAATTTTCGTTTGTGCTGCTTTGGTTTATGAGATATTAAAAGTTATAATTTTGACCTGT
>NC_056510.1:19399237-19401593 GCF_014905685.2 Nematolebias whitei
TGACAAATTATATATATATATATATATATATATATATATATATATATATATATTCATTTATTATTATTTTTTTAATTTATATGATAAAATAAACTATTACTACTTGTACTACTATTCCTACTCAGAGGTTTTTCACTTTTTGCGGGTCTTCAGGGTACGGATCCCCAGAGAGGAGGGACTACTGTATACTGTAGTCCCTCGTTTATCACGGGGGTTTCTGTATCATACTCACATGATCATAGGAATAATCAATCTGTAAACTGTGACAGTTGAACCTACAGCTACTTAAACGTCTGTGTAAATATGTTTGTCAAAATCAACAGAAATTGCTGTAAAGATGAAAAAAAATAGACCGCTGTTGTCCTACAAAGCAACCAATTTAATCTAACAATGAGAACATTAATAAAAATCAAATATGTTTGACAATTTATTAATTCATATACTGCCTGTGCAGGTAAGCAGAAGGTTATTGAAACCCTGCAGAGTGTCCACTACATACACACGAAAGAGAGAGTGCTCAGCTTTAAGTGTTGATGGTTCTCCGATGGAGAAACTCGTTTGCTTGTGCAGTTATAACTCAGCATGTCTGCAGATGACCCGTATCCTAACAGGGTCAGGCAGCAAATGACTGGGGAGTCATTTCCTCTACATCAAGGGGTGGCTGTGCACACGTAATAAATTTGATAGCACTTTAGCTGTTTTCACAAATGCACTGCAGTCCTGAAATGCTCCAGATGAGCAAAGGTAAATGTTTGTAGCACTCATCCAAAACATCTTGCAGAGATTTTTCAATTATCTTCTTATTAAATGTGTGGAAAGTCAGATGTGAGCAAACATTTTGTTTTTAAACTTCAGTCTTTTGAAACAACAAAACTGGCGCAAAAGAAAATGTCCTCATATATTAACTGATTCATGATGACCAAAGTGAGAAAAAAATAACTCTTTCTTACGCTTTACTTTGATGATGAAGGTACAAGAGCAATGAAATATAAACCGGCTCCTTGAGGCAACAATTACATTTTTAATAGCATCTAAAAAACATCTATAAAGCCACGATAAATGAAGTAGCCCAAATTAAATTTTAAAACAAAACCAAACTGTGGCACCAACCTCACAAATTACCCCTGTTGGCTCTCAGTAATTTATCTTTAAACACCCCATGGCCAAAAAAGTTTTATTCTCTCTCCTAAGAGATTTAAATATGCCCCCTTAAGCTTTAACACACTAATTCAGATAAAGACGTGAATTAATTAGATACACACATAATGAGAGCAAAGTGTAGTGCAGCACAAACTCATTTCATGAAGGACTGTTTGAATCTTAACCTGATTGGAAAATTCTAATCCTAAGTACAACTTTAAAATGACGTGTTCAGCATATTGCAGCATTTCTATTCATTTATTACATTTTCTAATTTAACAAAGCAGATGGAGAGAGAAAGAAAAGACTTCAAGGAGCATGAAGGCAGACATGAATAATGACTTACTGTTGGGAACTATCCTTCAGACTGCCTTTCTGTTCGTCAGCATCCCCCTTCACCTGAAACGCACAACATCAATGATCACTTATTGATTCATTTCACACATTTGTCACTGTCCAATGCCATATATATCCATTATAAGTCCTATATAATTACAGGTGCTAGTCATAAAATTAGAAATCATGAAAAAGTTGATTTATTTCAGTAATTCCATTCAAAAAGTGAAACTTGTGTATTATAGTCATTCATTACACACAGTCTGATATATTTCAAATGTTTATTTCTTTTAGTGTTGATGATTATCACTGACAACTAATGAAAACCCCAAATTCAGTATCTCAGAAAAATAGAATATTACTCAAGACCCATTAAAAAAAAAGACTTAGAAATGTTGGCCAAATGAAAAGTATGAACATGATAAGTATGAGCATGTACAGCACTCAGTACTTAGTTGTTGCTCCTTTTGCCTGGATTACTGCAGCAATGTGGTGTGGCATGGAGTCGATCAGTCTGTGGTACTGCTCAGGTGTTATGAGCCCAGGTTGCTCTGATAGTGGCCTCGAGCTCTTCTGAATTGTTGGATCTGGCGTATCACATCTTCCTCTTCACAACACCTCATTGATTTTCTATGGGATTAAGGTAAGGCGAGTTTGCTGGCCAATTAAGAACAGGGATATACCCCATGGTTCTTAAACCAGGTACTGGTAGTTTTTGGCACTTTGTGCAGGTGCCAAGTCCTATTGGAAAATTAAATCTGCATCTCCATAAAGTTGGTCAGCATCAATCATGAAATGCTCTAAAACGTCCTGGTAGACGACTGCATTGACCTTAGACCTCAGAAAACAGAGTGGACCAAGACCAGCAGATGACATGCCC